>NC_085051.1:59454215-59787843 GCF_963662255.1 Cinclus cinclus
GGACACATACTCAGGTGCTGGTGGCCTTCAGCCTCACACTTCTTACCTTTTGTGTCCTTGTATCACCTGGCACTTGTGGTGGAGTTTCTGGGGGACCTAACACTGAGCTGGTTTCTTCTTTTGTGGGCCCTTCTTCTCGGGAAGTAGCTGACAATATCAGCACATCTTGCTGCAGGCACAACTGCAGGTGTTGTCTGTGGCCTTGCTGCTAATATTAAAGAAATAAAAGGTGCAAAAATGGCAAGGCCACTATAAATGAGCGTGAAGCACCTCACAGCTCTGTGGTTGCGTTCCTGACGTGCAGATCTGTTTTCTTACCTCTAGAACTCCCCTGGTTGTGCAGGGGCATTGCCCACACTGCTGAGACTGGGCTGTGGCATAAGAGGGGATGTGCAGGAAGGGTGGATGCCCCTTGTGTTCCTGTTGGATTGCCTTGGCCCTGAGAAGGATGCAGGATGCCTTTTGTTCCTGGTGTTGTCTGTGTGGTGCTTCTGAGGTCACTTAAACCTCTCTTTGGCTGAGCTGTCTCCATCAGAAAACACAGCTGTGAGAAATTTGTAAGGGCTCGCTAATACGTGTTTTGTGTGTTAATTAGTGTGTGTATGCATCTGTATGAGGCTTCATGGGTGAGGTACCTTCTGTTGTAACTCTGGCCCTGCTCTGTGTCACACATTGCCACAACTCTTAATGAGAATTTGGCCGTTTCTGGCTGTTCTGAACGATCTGCCTTGCGAGTGTGCTGACGTAAATCCATATCTGACATCGGGCCCTGATATGGCCACCTCCTGGCAAGGCTGGTGTGAGCCAAGCTGGGGGTCTAATAACAGCAGCAGTCACTTTGGAGATGCTTCGTGGATCTGTTTGGGTTTTGTTTTAATAACTCTGGTTGCAGCAGCAGGTTTTGTGCCGCCGCTGCTTGCGTTTCTGCTGTGGAAATGGCACGGCTCCAGGAGGGAGCTCAGAACCCAGACAGCTGCTCTGCCTCCCCTTCCCTCTCCTGTGAGCCTGTTCAGATCCTCTGTTATGGATTCTCCCTTTGCCTGACTGAATTAATAATTACACAACTGCATGATGCTGCCTATGCAATCAAAACCCGCTCCAGCAGTTCTTGGTGTAAACCAGACCTAGAAATCTGAAGAGCACAATCATGTGCCTTCATAGAGTTGTTCCCTGGCCTTTTCCGTGTCCCCTGCTCCTGCTCTCTGACCAGATCCAAACCCTTCTGGGATTCATCCTGGCTGCCTTGCAGGTTGCTAGCCCTTCTCAGGAAAGAACCCACGTTGCAGGCAGAACGCCTTGTGCACAGTTTCCAGGGTTACCTGTGCAGTGCTGATAGCAGGCAGGAAATTAAAATGCTCCGTGGTGATGATGATCACTTATCAACAGCAGATGGTGGCCATTAGCTGGACGTGCATGTCAGGGGAAGGCACCAAGGCAAGCAGAGCAGATACCACTGTTGGATTTGTGTCACCCACACTGTTGGGTTTGTGTCACCCGCACTGTTGGATTGGTGTCACCACCACTGTTGGGTTTGTGTTACCCACACTGTTGGATTTGTGCCACCACCATTGTTAGATTTGTGCCACCATCCCTGCAGGTGCTCCGTGGTGCATGCAGGGCAGTCCCCGAGTACCCTGCTCTGGCTGTGGTGTGTGGGACTCTGCTTTCCTGGAAGTAACTCCATGAAGCCAATGTGGCTTCCAGCTGAACTTGTTTGCAAGGTTCCTTCAGCCCATCTGTACAGCTGGTTCTCTCCTGCAAGTTTCTCCCTCATACACAACTTTTCTCTTCTGTTCTTCAAAAGACCTGGTTGACTTGGGACTATTCTACTTTTAAGCTCTCTGAGCATGGTCCAGCTACCTGCAATCTTTGCGGAGGCTGATGCGCTGTGACCTGTGTTAGGATTGTTTGGGGATTTGTCAAGGGACTGCTGAAGCTGAGGATCCATTCTGTTGAGC
This sequence comes from Cinclus cinclus, assembly GCF_963662255.1. Taxonomy (NCBI): domain Eukaryota; kingdom Metazoa; phylum Chordata; class Aves; order Passeriformes; family Cinclidae; genus Cinclus; species Cinclus cinclus. Next base: position 59,456,174 of record NC_085051.1, read on the forward strand.
TCTGAGCTTAGCCAAGTGCCATATTATATGTTCCTTTTCTTACAGAGCTGTCTCTTCTCCCTTCTGTTTCTGTGAGAGTTTCTGCACTTCACTTTTCTGCTAACTCTGAGGTGCAGAATTAGGCTGGAGTGTGGATGTGCCTGCCCGTTTCAGATCAGGACAGCAAATCTCTCCCCAGATGTGTCTCTGACTTCTGCGTGTACCTAAACAGCTGCTGCCTGGTGTGCTACAGGATGGAATTAGCATGCAAAGCCTTCTTGGAGACAGTAAAGCTGGTCTTGAAGTGTTTGGAGGAACCACTGCGATGGTTTGAATTTTCCCTGATCTTGAGCTGGCTTTGCTTGTGGAAGCACTGATGGAAGCCCACTTTGGAGACGTGCTCTCTTTGTCAGCTGTAGGCTTAACTGCTCTTAAGATCTCAGTAATTCTGCAAGGACCAGACCTGTTCTAACCCGTGCTCAAGCTATTAATTAAATAAAACACTCCAGGCTGACTGCTGCAGCACGTAGGCAGTGGGACACTGTGACAAATGTGGGATCGTACACAAATCAAAATGTGCTTGCTGATGTTACTCCATACTTCCCTCCTAGACCTTAACCCTAAAATTTATAGCCCTGAGAGAGTCTTGCCCTTGCTACAAGCTTTCTCAGGCACTGTCTGGAAGTTTTTGCGTTGATTTTTTTAATGCAAATATTTAATTTCAGATGTCCTGAATGACGCCATCTTTGACGAAGACCATGATGAGATGGTAATTGTGAAGGACATAGACATGTTCTCATTGTGTGAGCATCACCTCGTTCCATTTGTTGGAAAGGTAACTCTCTCTCACAGAACAAATGTGGGAATGCACAATAAAAGACCTTAAGTACATGTGAAAGACTTTGCAGCTGCAGCTACAAAGCTTTTAAGGCTGTAAGTACTTGCTGCTTACGGCAACAGTTCTAGAAGTTTAATCTTCAGAATACAAATAAGGAAGGTCTCCTTAATGTGAGGTTTTATTTGAATTTAAGCTCCTGAAATATAATGCTCAGCCTTTCCTAGTCTAAGTAATCTAATGGTTTCTGACATTTCATATCAAAGCTCTTCTCCATGAAGCAGCAGCAAGCCTTGAGGGCAGACATCTCGATATTAAACCAGCTCACCCTGCACACTGGCTCTGTCATGGATTTAGCTCCTGGCTCAGAGCTATCCAGTGCACATTCATCTCTGAAACCCCCTGTGAGTGGAACAAACTCATTAGCAGCCCTGCCTTAATTTTGTGAGCCGAGATGAGAGGGTCACCAAAACTGGCTGTGCTTAACTGGGGAGTCCCATGGAAAGGGCTGGAGCTTCAGAGAGTGTTGGAATTGTAATGCCAACAACTTTAAGAAAATAAAATTTCTCCAGTTAACCACTGTAGAGGTGATGAAGAGTTCTGAGTGGGAGCTGCTTGTCTCAGCCTCTTCACTCCCTTATCAGCACAGAAGGATAGAGCTTAGCCTGATCCATCTGTTACCATAAAGTGCTCACAGGTCCAAGAGCAGCACAGGCCTGTGTTGTCTATAAAATTCAATCAGTGCCACATATGTTCCAAGCAAAGTGTCTCCCAAAAATAAAATACATGAACAGAAACCAGCTGTTTATTTAGTTGAGTCAATTTGGGTTTGTCTGTTTTCTTTTCTTGCTGTTAGTGTTTTATACTGGAGAACAGGATAACCTCTTTTTCTGTGCAAGTTTTCTGTTGTGCCTGTTACTCTTAGGTTGTGTGTACTGTGTATATGGTCTCCATTACCCCTGTGGCAATGGGTGTATTTTTTTTTTCTTTTTTTTTTTTTTTTTTTTTTACATCCAGCTGTTTAGCCTGTGTGATTTGGAGAAAACTCCTCACAAACACCGACTCAGTCCTACTAAATGACTTGGTATGGCTCTAAATGTTCAGAGTAACCATTGCCCTGCTGGGTGTGCCAGACAGGCTGCAAACACTGACCTGTAGGTCTTGCACTTGCAGTTCTATCTTAAAGGAAATCAAGAAATCTGCAAAAACATGGAGAACAGGATTCAAAGCTTATTTCTAAGTCGTGTGTCTCACTTTGTCTGAAATGTTTTGTGTCTTTTAAGGTGTCATGGGTTGACTGCCTGACAGAAGGGGTAGGAATGAGCAAGTTAGCCAGGTAATCAGGTGTACTGTGGTACCTCTACTGCAGGTACAGCAGCACAGGATTCTGAAATGGGGCCTCTAGGCAAAGGCAGAATCCCCCACTGACATTCCCCTGCTGTATCTTGGCTAATTTTTCAAGTCTCTTGTACAGTGACACAAGTACTGCTACGACTGTAAACCCATTGGAATTCAGTAGCCCCCTTGGCTTTCTGAAAGCAAGGAACTAAATGTCCTTCCCTTTATATCTGAACACTTTTCTGCTAAACTTCCTCCACTTTAGTTCAAGTACACGTTCAGCAAATCCATATTTGAGCAGGATGGAAGCTGAGTTAATCATCAGCGGTCTATGATACTAAAACAAGAAAATAAATCAAATCAGGAAGTGCAGCCTGATTTTTGGTGGCAAAGTACTTCTTACCATCAGAACTTTCACTAGAAGTAAAGCACAATCCCTCTTCCTTCCTCTCCCTAAATCCATTTAAGGTCTTGAAAGAAAAGCGTGTTTATTTTAGACAAATAGTGCTGTGCTGAGTAATGGACTGCCTTTGTACCGAAATGCAGCAGTGTTCTGTAGCATTCCTGAGACTTGGAACATAAGCCTTGACTCTTGAAGAGCTGTGACTTCTCTGCCCCTCAGAAAAACTCACCTATTCTTCACCAGGACCTCACGAGGCACTCACAGCTCCACAATCCCCCAGGCTTGCATGGTGCCCTGTTCCTCCCACATGCTGAGATTTCTGGGCTGTCCCAGAGTTAATTCTGGGGCAAATGTACATCTCATTGTCTGTGCATGAGTTTCATATGCTCTTGGGAGGGTGGTTTTGCTGCTGTTAATGGATGTTCTCCCCTCTCTAGGTACACATTGGTTATCTCCCCAACAAACAAGTGCTTGGTCTCAGCAAGCTTGCTAGGTAAGTGTTCTAATGAAAGTGATGCTAATTTGTAAAAAGGATTCCAGGCTGTGCTAGCTGTGCTAGTCTTTTTAATCTCCTCTCCCTCTAAAGCTCAGCCCACTTTGTGTCCTGGATTTGGATTTAGATCAATCCTCAGAATTGTTTTTCTGTTTTTGGGGTTTTTTTTGGTGGAGAGGACAGATAAGTCTTGGAGCTGTGTGTTAATTCTCACCAGTGGCTGCAGTAGAGCCCTTATGCTTCTGTAGGTTCCCCCAGAGCACTGGGGTCTGCAGGGAGCTCTGAGGCAAAGAACAAGAGAATTCGGCTATTCTAAGGCAGGCCACAAAAAACAGTGAGAATTTCCAGCTCTTTACCGCTTGGGTGTAGATTGACTAATAAGAATAAAAATCTGAAAACTTCCAAATTATAAATGAACACATTTTATGGATATAACTTGAATCTAAAGTTTTCATCTCTTACCTGACTCTTCAGAAAAATTTGGCATTTCCTTTTTTCACTGAAGTTGTGCTGAGATTGCTGCGGGGTAGATTGTATAGATAAAGTTCAGCCTAAGAAACAAAGCAGCTGTAATACATTTGAGAAATCCATTTATTATGTAAAACAGCTTTTTTCCTTAGCAAATGCCCTTGGGTCAGTTGTTGCGCTGACTCTTTTTAAGTTACATTTTCTTGTGCTGGTGAGGAAGAGGATGGTAGATCCTTTCAATAAGGAGATTATTTGGGATCTGAGTGGAAGGATCCCTTTTTGAGAAGCAAATCTAAAAATCTGTCTGAAGTTCAGAAAGACCACACTTGCTTTCCCCTGATGGATCTGTTAATCCTGCTGTAGTTCCAGTAACACTAATGAGAAATTAGCCCTGCAAATCTGCCTGCCTGCTGGGTTTTCTTAGCAGGTAAGAAATGTGTAGAATATGACAGCAGAATGTCCTAAAGTGAGCCAGGTCTGTTCTGTGCTCTGCTCGAACACCAGGGAGGGGTTTGGAAATGGAAAGATCCTCAGAGGTCACATCTCTGCTGTGTGACCTTATATTGCAGGGAGGCATCTCCCTATCCCAGGCAGTGCTTTTAGGGGTGGGCTTTGCTCTGATTAAAAGGCTGGAAAGAGATTGTTGTTGTTCAATGTGTAAATTTTCTCCTGCATATTGTGGTTTGGTTTTTTTGTTTGTTTGTTTTTTTTTTGTGGCTGTACAGAGCTGCTGGAATTGCAGTCTGGGGTTCTGAGCTGTCAGAACTGCAGTTACTGGGCTAAAGACTTCATCCCCTGTTAGCTGCTCGTGCCTGGCGATGTGTGTGGCATCCCATGGCTTGTGTTGAGTTTTTGAGTGGGTTTTTAAGTGGTGCAGAGTTGGTTCTGTTGTTGTTTTTGGGAGTTAGATTTCTGAAGAGAACCCATCCTTCCAAAAGAAACTGTCCTTAGCATGTGGTTTATTTCTGCAGGATTATTAATTTCTGCAAGCTCCAGTGCAGGGTTAAGGATCACATTTGAAATGTGCATCCACTGGTTTGTGTTTGCTCTGGTCTCTGTTTATCTCTTGATTGCAGTTGTAAAAAGGAGCTCAAAATGCTTTTCAGTGTTTTTTTTTTTTTCTTTTCCAAATGCCAGTGGCAACGTGGTGCTAGAAATGTACAATTTTTCCTACTATTTATTCTCAGAATGGAAACCTACACATCAATATGTGCAAGGCTTCCTGCACTGTGCTCAAAGGTTAAATCTTGCCTCTTTTTTATAGTGAGGGTAAAACTCCCATATACTGCAATAATGAAAAGATTAGATTCTTGTATAACAAAATGTTCTCACTTTTGAGTGCTTGCCATGAAGAGGTTGGGGAGGCCAAATCGTGCCTCCTTTTCGTGCCCTATATAATGTAACCAGTGTTCAAGCAAAGATTTGTGAGGCTCTTGGTGCTCTAGGCCTAATCTTTCATAATAGGATTAATCTAATGTGGTGAGTTTCTGTAGTTGTGGATGATCTGTATTCAGTAAACAAACATCTTTCTCTGGGTTTTAAGCTCAGGCTTGAAAATGCTCTTTCAAACAACTGTTTTTACATAAACACCCTGCTAGGACTGAGCATTTTTCCTATCCATATAGTTAACCTAAACATTGTGTTGCTTTGTTCTATGCTGTAACACAACCATTTCATTGCTGGAGGGGAGTTTGTGCATTTAATTCTCTCTCCAAAACAGCAGGAGAGTCTCATTGTCAGGGAGGATTCTTATAAGTGATGCTTCAGGCTGCCAGCCAGTGTCTGGCTTTTGTCTGGTGTGACCAGACAGGTATCAAAGCTTGCTATAGCAACTCCTTTTTGTGGCCACTTGAAGTGTAATTAAGCATTTGAGGTTAGCACGAACAACCCCTGGAGTTACAGAGCAATTATATGGATTTTCTTAAATGTGTGGATTCTAGAACTGTCATTAAGTGTCACTTCCACTGCCCACCAATGGCTTAAATTGAAGTCATATTGGAGGGGACCATTAAGGTGATCCCTGCACTGAAATGTGAAGGATGGGGTGAGATATGGGTGGAGACATTCTGTTGTAAATAAGACCAATTCTGTCTCATTGTTCTCAGCTAAATTTGTGGTTAAATGCAAGAATCCAAAGCATTTATTGCTCAATTTCAGCATTCTGGGAATCCATTTTCTGAACTGACCTTAAGGCAGCATTTGGTCTAGTGTGAAGCACAGGGAAATGTTCAGGAATTAGGGTTCAGGGCGTTTTTTGGACATGAATTCCCCCACAACCATGCGATGCAGGTGGGTGGGGATACAAAGAATTCCAAACCAACAGGAAGAGGCCAGAGGAAAAGTGACTGGTTTGTCCTAAAATAGTCCCTGGTGCTGTAGGACGTGGGGACTCAACACAGTGATGTGCCAAGGGAAGTGTGTGAGGAATACCTGGGCAGCAGCACGGCCATGGATTTCCTGGAAGGACACAGAGCAGTACAGGGGTCTCTTTTGATAACATCAAAATAATTGTGAGGATCAGTCAATGGCTAGCTGGAAATAACTATAATATTGTCTTTTTTGTTTCTCTTTTAGGATCGTGGAAATATACAGCAGAAGATTACAAGGTAAACACGAAATTTGGTGTTTGTTGGGTGTGCTCCTCTCCAGGCAGTGCAGGGGGCTGGTAACTGGGGGAGAACTGTAGATGTGGTGTTTAAGAGGGGAGAGAAACACTTCCTGAAGAGGTTATGTTATTGTACTTAGCCCATGCATTCCCAGTGAAAGGTAACTTCTGCCTAGGAAAGAAAATGGAGGCTGGAACTGATTCCAAGGATAAATGTGCTACCAGGCAGAGCTGCCAGGAACAACTAAACCAGTTGGATGCTGCTGGGGATGAGCTCTCCTGCAGAGATTTGGAGAGATGCCTTCAGGAATTCTTGTCTGAGGCAATGGAGCAAGAGCTGCCTCCTGCCCCTGAGAAGGAAAGGAAGCTGCAGGGTCCAAAACCTTGGGTTGGGCTGAACATTCTGTGGTTACATTTGGCCCAGCCTTGGCAAGAGAAGTCTCAGTGACCACCAGGCTGGTGAATAGAGGGTGCCACAGCTGCAGGAAGTAAAGCATTGTAGGACAAAGCTCATTTTTTATCTCCATTTCCAGTCCTTAAGAAGAGAAATTTGGCATGTGGAATAAATGGTGCAGCAGTAACGTTGGGAGCAAACACATTAAAAACTGAAAAAAACAGAGAGGCAAGAAAATCTTACTGCAAAATAGGAAATGGAGGAGCTGTTAGAACAATTCGTGGTTGGAGAGGTCGAATGCAAAATAGTTCCAAATATAAACAAGAAAATAAAGGATCTGCTGCAGGATACAAATGGAAAATAGGATGGATGGGGTCTGCAGCAACCTGGTCTAGTGGAAGCTGTCCTTGTACATGGTGGAGGGTTTGGAATGAGATGAGCTTTAATGTCCCTTCCAACCCAAACCATTCTGGGATTCTGGGAGTCTGAATTCCCTGTTGTTCCCTCAGTCCAGGAACGCCTTACCAAACAAATTGCAATTGCCATCACAGAAGCCTTACAGCCCGCCGGGGTCGGCGTCGTCGTGGAAGCTACGTGAGTGATCCAGGTGTTCCAGGGGTGGGATCCCAGGTGTTCCAGGGGTGGGATCCCAGATGTTCTAGGGGTGGGATCCCAGGTGTTCTAGGGGTGGGATCCCAGCTCTGTGTGATCCCAGGTGTTCCAGGGATGGGATCCCAGGTGTCCCAGGAATGGGATCCCAGCTCTGTGTGATCCCAGGTGTTCCAGGGATGGGATCCCAGGTGTCCCAGGAATGGGATCCCAGCTCTGTGTGATCCCAGGTGTTCCAGGGATGGGATCCCAGGTGTCCCAGGAATGGGATCCCAGCTCTGTGTGATCCCAGGTGTTCCAGGGATGGGATCCCAGATCTTTGTGCTGCAGGGCTGGTGCCCGTTGCCCCTTTGGCTGTGGCAGCTGCATGCTATGTTTGGTTATCAGGCAGAGAGATTAGTAATAATAATGATAGTAACAACAACAATTACAATAAGAGTAACAATAATAATAACAATCATATTAATAATAAAATATTACTAGTGGTAACAAAATATTAATAATCCTGATGTGCTGGAGCCATTTAAAGTGAGTGCAGCCAGATCCTGTGTGGAGATGTGGCAGTGAGGAGCTGTCCCAGCTGCACCAGATCCATGCCCTGTGATGGGAATGCTCCTTGGGGAGGTGGATTTTCCTGGGATCAGAGCAGAGAAGGCAGCGCTCAGTGGCTGAGAATATGACCCTTGCACAGCTGCAGATTTGGTTTCTGGTTGTGGAGGTTTTTTTACGTTCCAGAACTGAATGTGACCGTGTAAGAAACATTTTTCCCTGCGGGATTTCTCCTTCCCCAGGAGTGTTCCTGATGCATTGACCCCCCTCTTGTTTCTCCTAGGCATATGTGCATGGTAATGCGTGGGGTACAGAAAATGAACAGTAAAACAGTAACCAGCACAATGCTCGGGGTATTCCGGGAAGATCCAAAGACCCGTGAAGAATTCCTGACCCTCATCAGGAGCTGAAACTGTTACCCTCTGGATGCACTCTGGATTGTTCTCTCCCGTGTCACTGTCTGTCCTTGTTCCCACATCCCAGTTCTAAACTAAATTGTCGTGAATTGTTGTCATAGTCTTTGTGCAGTGAAAGGCTTCTGGTGGCAAATGGAAAAGGTAGGGATGAGGGAGGCTCCTCCTGGACTTCCACTGGTGCTGATGTCACAGAGTTACAAGCCACAGATAGGAGTATGGAAATGTCTTTTCCATCCATGGTGCAGAATATCCAACTGTCAGGAGAGAAGTGGGGCTTAGGAGTGAAGTGGATATTTATGAAATAGTCGTGTTTATTAGAATAAATGTGGAGCAGCACAGGAAACAGCTGAAAGGAAGTGGATCTTCATAGGATTGGGATTGTCCCAGATTATTGGACTATGTTTTATTGCAAATCCTGCAGTGGCTGTTTCAGTACCTGGATATGTGTGTTATACCTCTGAGTTGTTACTTCTCGTGTGTTTTATATTCTTCCTAGTATTAACCTTCCTTTTTGTGGTTTGTTTGTTTGGTTGGTTGGTTGGTTGGGTTTTTGGGGTTTGTTGTTTTTTTTTTTTTTTTGTTTGCTTGTTTGTTTGAAAAATGTGTAGACTCCATTTTTTCTTATCCTATTAACAGGCAGGGAATTAACTTCTGAATTATTTGGGGCACAGCCCTGTCTCATTCCAAAGGGGTTTATGCACCTTTTTTCTCTGTGCCTCAGAATGTCTGACCACTTGAACTGTCAGTTTCTTACTGTTTTTAAGGAAACTTTAACAGAGGAGAGGAAAAAAACCTGCAGAGTACCGAGGTATCCAAAGAGATTTTAAATTATATTTATACCTTGAGCTTTCCTTCTTGGATACCCACGGGTTAGACTGAGAAGCTAAAGTCTGATAATGTGAAAATGAAGATTTACAAGCATTCCAAAGTTTCCATTTCCAATGCTGGACCAAAGGTGAGCATGAAATTCTGAGCAGAGCACATGGAACCTCCCCTCCCTGCAGACAGGTTGGGTCATTTCAGGGCAGAGTAACCTGCAGTGACAACAGCTCATTTCATAAGAGCAGCTGAGAAAAGCATTTCCAGGGCCACCAGAATGAATCGAACCACATTTTTTTTTTTCTGTGTATGTAACAAACTCTGCAACTGGCAGAATTGGTACAAAAAGTTTCAGTCCAGCTGGACTTGGCTGAACTTCTGCTTTGTTACCATTTTAATGGGTGTTTTGTAACTTAATTGGGAAAAGATGAGGCTCAAATGAAAACCACCCTCCTAACCCCCAGCTTGCAAAACAAATGTCAGCCAGGGGGTTGGATGCCCACAGGTTCCAGGGGCTCTCTCTGCTTTGCTGGGTATCAATCCAAGATGTCCTGTTCACGAAGCTCCTGCTCTGGCCAGCTCCATCTCACCAACATTCCTCCCTCTTGCTCCAGCCCCTGGTGGAAACACAATTAAAATCGTGTCTGCTCAGACTGGGCCTAAAGAACTTTTTCAAGAGGAACAAGCTCGTGTGTTTAATTATGTTAATTTTACTTTGAGGACTTTGACAGCATTATTGGAAAAATATTTTGTAACATCCTCTGTCCTGGATTCTGTAGGATTAGGTGCCGTAACAGTGTTTGTCACTGGTGTAGACAGGCTGTGCTGCACATTGCTAAACCACACCAACTCAGTGGCATTTATTTTCCTGAAATTGCCAGTTTTCAGTTCACTATGTTACAAATATCCAGCTGAAAAGCCTTAAATCTTTCTTGCCTGAAGCTGGCAGTAAACCTCTATTTTTAGCTCAACTGGAAGGAGATTTTGAGGACCAAAGGGGCACATACCTGTACACTTATTTCTCTTTCTTTGCTTTAGCTTAGAAAATAAGTTTCTGTAAAACACTCTCTTTCTCCTGAGGCACCAAAAATGTTGGGTTTTAACCACTTATCTCTATTCAGGATAAAGTTCACGTTACGTCACCACTGTTTTTTATTTCCATGCGACCTGTAGTCCTTAAAACATACCTCTCTCTACTCGTGGCCTTGGATTTTGTTCCCATTTTTGCTGTTGTGAGTGTCAGTGCATTTTTTGGAGCGTCGGCTTTGTTCAAATACAGGAGCTTTAACTACACCCCGTGTGTAAATATGTATAGGATGTACAGCCCGTGTTGTACTGCTCACCAGTGCATTGTCTCTGAAACATTAAAGCACAGTGTTATCCTTTGGAGTGGGAGCATCCTTGGGGGACCTGGAGGTGATGGCACTGCACAGGGAAAGGGAAAGGGCAGGGGCAAGAGCTCCCTCCCCACAGGTGGAGATGGTTTCTGCCCTCATGGGTGACCTGCTGGGTTGCTCCTCTGGGATGGGTGGTGCTGTTACCCACAGGTGAGTCCCCCCCCAGCTGGTGACTGGGAAGCCAAGAACCCTCCAGGATTTGTTGTCACCTTCTTCTTACTGCTCCTTGGAGCCAGAGCAATCAAGAGCAAGTACATTGGATTAGGGGTGGTGGGTGGCAGTGACTGCTCCTGGCATTGAGCTTTGGGGGGGGGTCTCACAGTCTTCTTGTACCCTTCTTGAGCTGTCCTAGAGGCCTCACATTGGCCTGAGGAAAAACCTGCTCCTGTCCTGAACAAATAAATCCCATCATCAGCTGCAACAAGTGACCTCAAAGGTGAAGCCAGGGTTGGGTTGGGTTGGGTTGCCCCACTGGGTGCAGGGTGGGTAGGCTGGCTTAAAGACATTCCTACTGTGCTCCAGCCTCCCAGGAAGCAGATATTGCTGGGATTCAGGGCAAAAAAAATTAAAATGCATGGATCCCAGACTCCTGAGGAGCAGGGCAGCCCAAGTGCAGAGGGAAGAGTGACCCAGGGTCTGTGACCACTGTGATGGTCAGGGAAGGGATGATGGATGAAGCCTCCTCCAGCCCTTGGTGCCTTTTTTATCCAAATAGTCTGAACTATTTGAAAATAATGCTCCTGGGAAGCCCCAGGAACATTGGCACATCCCATCCTTGTGGTGAGGCTGAGTTCTGTCTTTCCCACAGCTGTGCATTAAAGCTGGTGCTTGTGAAGGGAATGGTTTGTTTGGGAAAACAGGCTCTTCTGCAAGAAATGATCTCTTCCCTGTTTTGTTGTTGTTGTTGTTGTTTGTTTGGTTGGTTTTTTTAAGGTGTGGGATTGGGAAGGAGCCTCACTGGTTTTGCAATCATGGGAAAATCTGTTTCATTGGGGTGAAAAATATATTCAGCTTCAAAGTGCTTATAGCTCAAACAAAACCCCCCAAAAAACTGAAACAAAAAGCTGAAACAGGAGGACCAATACTTGTTAAAGAAGGAGACATCCTCCCAGCCCTGAACTGTCCCATTTCCCAGGATTGCACCTGATTTATCATGTGCTCCATTCCTTTCCTGATGCTCTCCAGTGCTATGTGTTGCTTATCAATTTTATTTTCTCAATCATCCCACATTTGAGCAGCTTCTTTGAGGTTTTTTTTTTCTATCACTGTGGTTATTTTGGCTGTCTCCCATCACCTCGTGCCCCTGTGCTGTGGAGTGACCAGTCCATAAATCCTTGTGCCATATCCAGCCAGGTCCTGGGCTCTTTGGTCCTGTGTTCCACCTCTAGGTGCAGGTTTTTACCATGGAATCATTAAATCTGGGGAAGCCCTCCCTGGCCCCTGAGCCCAACAGTTATCCCAGCACTGCCAAGCCAACCAGGATGCTTCAGTTCAGGCAACTTCCTCCAGCTCTGGACTCCAAATTAGGCTCTTTCTAGACAAAAATCTGCCTTCTAGCAACTGAGTGGCTGCAGGCAAGGGCTGGGATCGTCCCAGAGGCTTCCTGCAGCCTTCACAACCTTCCACACCTTGGAGAGTTGCTTAGGGAGTTCTAAGAGCTCCTTAGCAGCCCCTGGTTCCTGCCCCCGTTCCCTGGAGCACTGTTGGGAAAGAGCCTGCAATCAGCTGTGCCCTTTGAGCCTTGGCTGAGCCCTTCTGCCCAGCTCCTGAAAATAACTTCTAGGAAAAGCTTTGCCTTCCAATTGTTTTTAAAGTTGCACTCATGATTTAGGAGTTGAGGGGGCATAAAATACTAAGGGTCTTGTTAGTAAGTCTTGGCCTGGAAGGGACAGAAAATAAATCACAGTATTCAAAAAAATATTGCTAAAATACACAAAGAATGTTCACAAGGATTTTTTAAAAAATTTTTTATTTTTTATGTTGTGTTCTTGGTGTTGGGGTATTGCAGGGGTGGTTTTGGCAGTTGAACTGTACCACACTCCCTCTGTTTGCTCTTCTTCTCCACACCAGGACTGCAACAGTGAAGCAAAGGTGAAAAACCCATTGTCAGAGAGATCAGCTCCACTGCAAAGGCCTGAAAATTATTTTAGAAGTGCCAAGGCAAAACACAGTGGTGCTGCTTTGGCTTCAGATGTGTGGCTGCCACGGGGGAAATAATTCCTGGGACCCCCTGCCCAGGTGCTGTGGGAAGGTGTCTGTGCTTCAGCTCCCTCCTGCCCTGGCTCAGCATCCCCTGCTCCCACCAGGGAAACCATAGCTCATCCTGCAGCTGGCATTTCTTTAGCTCCCTTGCCCTGGAACGAGGCATGGAGCTGCTGGAGAGCTGCAGGAGTGCCTGGAGGAGGTGACAGTCACTGCTCCAGCCAGGACACGCTGCGGTGCATCAATGTATAGGAAAAAGGCAAAATTTCAGGATCCAGGCACTGGAACAGGTTCCCCAAGGAGGTGGTCACTGCACCAATCCTGCCAGAGCTCAGTAAACATTTGAACAGTGCTCTCAGGCACAGGGTGGGATTGTTGGGGAGCCAGGATTTGGACTGGATGATCCTTTGTGGGTCCCTTCCAGTTCAGGACGTTCTGTGATCTCTGTTGGGTTTTGATGCTGTGCAGGGTGCCAGCCCTTTCCTATGGGGACCTGAACTGGCACAGCCCCATGTTCCAGCCCTGGGCTCTGGGGGACTGCACCCCAGATCTGTGCTCACCTTCTCCAGCCTCTTTTCTATCGCTCTTCACCACAAGAGATCAACTGGGAGGGAAATGCCTTGGTGCTGGAGGGAGGAAGAGAAGGACAGGAAAGGGTTTGTAAGGAAGCAGCAGTGGGAGAGAGGGAGGGAATGGGAGCTGGCAGAGGGTTTGCAAAGGCCCTGCTCCAGCTGGGAGATGCCCGAGGTCAGGGATGCCCGGAGGGACTGGAGGCTCCGGCTGGTCCCGGCTCCGCGGTGCCTGCCTGGGGATGCACAGTCTGTGGCTCCCTCTGCTGAGCTCTGCTCACCGCAGGAGCCGGGACTTCCATGGGGCTGGAAATGCATTTTCCAGAGGCCCACGGATCACCCCGGTACCAGACTGGGGGTGAGGGGGTGGGAGAGGGGCACCCAGCCCTTCCACTGCATCCCATTGCTGGGTGATGCTGCAAACACCCACCTGTGCTGCCTCTTGGCAGGAGCTAGTTTGTCCAAAAGCAGAGGTTACGTGCCAGGATGAGGTATTAAAAAAAATTATCATTATTTAAAATCAGCTCAAAAATCTATTTTCTTTAGAAAAGTGGGGATTTTGGCTGAGCTGGACCAGATCTCTTCTGACCAGGCTCTGACAGTGGGGGTGTTTTTGCAGAGAAAAGAGGGAAAATCATAGAAACACAGAATGGTTTTGGTTGCAAAAAAACGAGATCATCTTCTGTCCAGTCCCCTGCTGTGGGCAGGGACACCATCCACTGCCCCAGGTTGTTCCAAGCCCTGTTTAACCTGTTCTTGAACACTTTCCAGGATGGGGCAACCTCAGATTCTCTGGACAACCTGTGCCACGGCCCCAGCACTTTCTGAGTAACGAATTTTCTTCCTAACATCCCATTTAAATCTCTCTTATTTTAGTTTAAAACTCTCCCCCTGCTGCTCTTCTCCTCCAGCTTCCAGCTCTGCCTGTGCTGGGCTCTGGGAGATGCCACGGGGAGCTCTGTGGGTATCAAGTACCCAAGCTGATCCCATACCAGCACCCCTTTGTCTGCAGGCACCACCCAGCCCTGCCCCAAGGTGCCTGTTCCAGGTGTGCATCATTCTCTGCTGATCCCAGCTAAAGCAGCTCCCTGGTAGTGGCAGAGGCCACGCTGGGTGAAGTGGCCACGCTGCTGGCCTGGGGAACCAGGAGCAGCTGGTTATTTGTATATCCTGGGAGCATTCCTAGCTGGCAGCCAGGCCAGCAGCATCACCTGGCCTTCCTGGCGCAGCCGCAGCCAGCAGACGTGGGCAATTAATTATTCCTTGATCCCAAGGTCCTCTGCTGGAAAAGCCCTCTCTATCTTGCATAAAAACTCCCCTGGAGTGGGAAATCCCTGCCTGCTGCTGCTGCTAGGCTGTCCCCTGGGATATTCCCCTCGCTGTTAAATACGAGGAATTTGTCCCCACACTGGGAGCCAAGGGTCAGGTAGAAGGGACAGGAGCATCCCCTTGGAAGGGGCACCTGCCTGGCTCCAGGGATGAGGCTGCTTCTCCATCGCCTTTTGGAATAGGTAGAGATGGAATAAAAGATCATGTTAACAAATGTGGGGTTATCCAGCTCCTGCTGGGATGATGACAGCCCAGAAGCTGCTAAAACAGCAGCCATCAGCTCCTGGCTTTGTTCCCAGCTGGACACGGGCTGCAGCCTCTGCCAGGCAGGAGAAGGGAACCTGATTTCCCCAGGCTGGACCGGGCTCAGGTGTGGTGGAATCTGGGTGGACAAGCAGGTAAATCCTTTAGCGTCTGGAATGGATTCATCCAACAGCTTCTGGCAGCATGGAAATGTTTTATTTTTTCCTCTTGCTTTTCCTTTTTTAAGCCTCTTTCCCTTTGCCAGGCAGTAGGACCCACAGACTCTCCCTAATGCGTGGCTGCCATGGACTTTCCTTGGAGCCTTTTCAGCCCTTCCAACTCCATTTTCCAACCCGGTTTCTTTTGCCTTTTCCTTTTTCTTTCCATTCTCTGTTAGAGCAACAACTCTGCGCTGTGAGACCCTGACAGCAGCACAGGGACCTGGACGGGCAAACTGTTACGGAAATAAATGACTTTATTTTGGGATTTAGGTTTGTCCGAGGTGTGTTGGGAGGCCAATTCCCCATGAGTGCAGGGAGGCATGGCCAGTGGGCTGTGGATGTGGATGCTGTCACAGACAGGGAAACTCGGGACTGAACACCATGGCAAATATTTCCCTTCTGGGGTGGCCTGGCCCACGATGCTTGAGAGCATCCTAAATAGAAGCAGCATGAGACATTGGCAGAGTTCACCAGGAGCCTCATCCTAGGAGAAGCAGCAGATGCAGTGTTCAAAAAACCTGAATAAACTCCATGTTTGCAAGTCCTGCTCCTCATGGGGGACCTGAGCCACCCTGATGCCTGTGAAGGGACAGCGAGCAGGGTCCAGGACACCCAGGACACCTCTGAAGGGCATCCCTGGACCTGAATGCAGGAATGACCAGGCTGATGAGGCAGAGAAGAGCCCGCAGAGCTGGGCTTGATGTGGAGATGTGATCTGTGATGCTTGATGTGATCTGGAGAGGCTCAGTTTGAGAAAATAAGGAAAAACCAGGGGCAGAAAGTCCTGCCCTCGGCACTTTCCACAGCAGGATACTCTGGAAGGAAGTGGCAATGCCAGCTCTGAGTGTCCTTCCCTGCTTGATCCAGCCCCAGGAGCGTCTGAAACGTGCAGGCTTTAAGCCCAGAAAGAACCCAGCCTTAAAATCCCACCCCAAAATTCTCCACACACATGCTGAGGCTCTGAGCCAAGCTGCTCCAGCCCAAATTCCTGCCGATTGCAAAAGAAAATCCTGTATCTAAACAGCTCCTGGGGCATGGGCTTCCCAAAGCGACAGCAAAGCAGCTGCGTGGGGAATACCAGGGATTTGGAAGCTCTGCCACAGGCTTTAAATAAAGATCCCCAACCCCGTGTGGAACTGTGGAGGGCTCCTCCCCTCTCGCCCACAGGATGAACATCTATTGAATTCCAAATTTTTTTTTTTTTTTTTTTTTTTTTTTTTTTTTGCATCAAGGAGTCCGAAGCCGCCTGCCAAAAAGGGGATAAATAAGGAGGCGCCACACCCCAGTGTTACAAAACCTTGTATTAATCATCTCCCTTCACTTTCAATATAGCGCAGATATGAAATATAGCCATGGCTCCTAGTTACACAGGAGGAAATGAGTAATAAATACATCGGAGCAAGTGGAAATCACGAGGGTGTTTCACTGGGAACAACATTGGGAAACTGTACACTTGCAAAGACTGGCATCTCCAAACATTAGTATTTCTTTATACTGGGAAGCTTTTACATGTAACAAACATGCTATTGCCATATATGACTAAAAAAAAAAAAAAAAGAAATTAAAATTTTGAAAAATAGGCATTGCTCGGCAACATTAACTAGGCAAAAATAGTTTTTTTGTGCACTAACTTTGTACAGAAAAAACAGGACAAAAGGCATGCATGGACAAGGAGAGGCTGCCTGGGAACGGCATGCAACAGAAGAGGTCAAAGCTCTTTAAAGTCAGCTTACAGTAGGCATAAATACATCAGGGTTATATATATTAATAAGGGAGGAAGTATTCTGTTTAACATTATTAACATTCCTGTTTTTTTAAATGTATTTTTCTTTTTTTTTATTTTTCTTCCTATTCCTCCCAGAGGAATACACATTCACCTTTAAGTAAAGATAAAGGAATACAAAAAATAAAACTCACTTTTGCAAACTCTGATGACTCGTATAAAATCAACTTTAGTGTTATCGTCGCTGTGTGCAAATTATAGACGTCTGCGGGACCCACTTTCCATCAGGCACATTCCGAAAAGCCAAACCCGACATGGAGAAAAAAAAAAAGGTGACAACAGAAATCTCTTTCCCTAAGTGCTGACCCAACTCTCGGGATTTAATCCCAGCTCGGGATTTTCCTGCTGGATGCTGCCCGGGGCTCGACCTCCTCCCCATTCCTTGAACCCCTCGGAGGGTTTTGCTGAGCTGAGCCAGCAGAGCTCGGGGTTTGTCCCCGTGGGTGGGGGTGACACTGAAGGGACAGGGCTGTGTCCCCGTGGGTGTCGCATCGCCCAAGGTCACTTGTGCTCTGGGCTGGCCGGGCTCCCCGGGGCCGGGGGACAACAGCACCAGGAAAAATCCCCGGCAGCGCTGGGGGAGCCCGGGGCTGGAGCTGGGCGAGCACAGGGAGGGGGGCACTCGCCCACCCGGTAGCCAGGACCCCGCGGCGGCGACATCCCCGACAGGACAGCGAGGGGACATCCCCGACAGGACAGGACAGTGTCAGTGGGGCGAGCGGGGGATACAAAAAGAAAGGCACTGCCGCTTTATTACTGAATATTTGACTTCACAGCCTCACTCATGCAACTGTTGGGCTTGGTTTTTTTTTTCCTTTTTTTTTTTTTTCTTTCTATAAATAACTTTTATTTCTTTTAGTATTCAAGCTTTGTTTTTTTTTTTTTGGTTTTTTTTTTTTTTTTTTTTTGTTTGTTTGTTTTTCTTCCCTTTTAAGCTTCTTTCCCTGGAGCTCTGCCGCCTGCATTTAGCGCCGGCGGCCAGAGCCAGGCAGCACTTCCCGAACACAACTGAAGCCACTTTTTTGTTGTTTTTACTCAAAAAAAAAAACCCAACAAAAAAAACAAAACAACAAACAGAAAACACAACTAAGTCGTTATTAACCTCTACACTGTCAATGGAAAATAAGCTTTTTTTTTTCCTTTTTTCTTAACATCAAAAGGATAAAACAATTGAATTATTTGGTGGTTGTTAATAACAGACATTATCATGGTTCCCAGCCATAGCAAGTTAATAGGTAAAATATCCAAAATAATCTCTTTGAACAATCAGAAAACCTCCGTGTCCATAGTCAGCGAAGGAATAAATAGAATTTCAGCTCTGTAAATACACTGGAGTCTCCCTGAGGAAGGCTCCTGCTAAGGTGGTTCTCCTCACACCTCACAAGCTGGGGGTGCTTGGGGGTGACCCAGGTCCCCAGCGCCGACCCCTCTTCACCTTCACCTCCTCACACCTCTTCCCAACCTCCCTGGCCTTCAGGTTGTCCCTTCTCCACCCTCCCCATCACCCCCCCCTCAACCTCCTGTCTGCCAGGAAGCAGGACACCAAGGAACATCAAACATAAAACATTGCATTTGGCACTTGGGTTTTTGTGTATATATATATATATATATATATATATATATATATATATATATGTATGTGTGTGTGTGTGTGCGTATACATATATATATAATTATATATATATATATATTTTTTTTTTTTAGAAAAGCAACTTAAAAACACTGCATGATAAAAGGATTCACACATCTTCCAGTCGATGCTCAGACTCCCCCTGAGCCCCAGTCCTGCTCCCTCTGATCCTGGCACACGATGCTGCCCATGTCCTCACAGCCTATTTTGGAACTATTGCTGCAAACCATCAGCTCAATTAATTTATTCTACATTTGTTATTAGACCATCAAAGGACTTGGAGCAGCATCGGGACCAGCGGGAGCACTACTGCAGGTCTGAGCATTGCCAAGTCAGATTTACCAATTTAACACCAAATTCAGCTCCTGTTGCAAAAAAAGCAGTGGCAGGTGAGGGGAGCCCAGCCACAGCCATCCCCATCTCCTGCCCGGCACGTGGTTAATGCCAAGAAAACAAGGCTGTGAAGCTGCATTTTGGTGCCCTTTGTAGCTTGGGTTGTATTTGGGGGCTCCTTCATCCCTCCTTGGTCATGCTGGAAAAGCCCCTTACAGCTGGATTTGGGCAGGCTGGGCCAGATGTGTGGAGCCAGGATGTAGCAGCTTCCCAGTACCTGCACAGGCACTGCAGGAGACACTGAAACTCTCAGTGTCCCTAAGTTTGCAGACTCCCCCTGGGACGCTCCTCTGGGTGAGATGCCCCTGCTCCATCCCATATCCTGATCCTAGCAGGGTGCAGGGATGGGACTGTCCCTCCACTGCCCTGAGCACAACGCTGCCTCCACACCGCACATCTCCTGGCTAAACTGAAAGGGAATTTTGGGGTTATTTTATTATTTCTGTTTCAGTCCGTGCCCGAACGCGGCGAAACTGTAAAGATGGGACTGCTGGCCCCGAAGCCCCCAGCAGGGCAGGCAAATCCTCCCCAAAGGGTTTTTGGTCACAAACACCCACGTAGTGTTCCGTGCTCCTTGGTATCCTCCTCCAGGAACAGGGTTTGCCCACGGTGCTCCAGTGAACCCTCCATTGTCAGCACTCTCCTCTTCCTCCTCCATGTCCCCCCCAACCTCCCCATGCTGCTTCATCATCGTCGCTGAGAATTTTTCTTTTTTTTCTGCCATCTTTCCCCACCCCCCCCGCCCCCCCTTAGCATGGATGTAATAAATGACAACACAAATTCCAAGTCTAATGATATGTTCACAAGGACAATCTACACATTCACAAAATTAAAACAGGAGAGAGAAAGAGAGAGAGAGAGAGGAGAGGAGAGAGGAGAAAGGATGCAAGCTATGGCTGAGGCTCCCTCAAGCCCCGACCTCGCCGCTGGACCCGCAGCAGTTGTTGTCCCGGCCAGCGTCCCCGTGGCGACGCCTTCTAGATCGTGGAGGTTCTGTCGACACCATCTGCAAGCAGGAAGGGAGAATTAGGGGCAGCCCCACTGAGCACGGGTACCCCCCTAGCTGGGGGTTTGGAGGATGGACCCCCAGAGCACCCCCAAGCCACAGCCCCGACAGCGAGGTGGTGTCGGGGTCACTCCCATCACCTCCTATCTCCCCAAGGAGTGCAGAAGGGTTTTGGGGTGTCAGTGCTCTGCTGGTCCCTCTGTGCCACCGACTGTCCCCATCCCACAGCATCTTCCCCAGGTTGCTGTCCCAGCACTGGTCCAGGCCTTCTGCCACAACCCCACAACGTCTTTCCCAGGAGCAGAGGAGGTTTCTGGGCAGCCTGGACTCGTCACAAGGTAGGTGACAGTCTGGGACTCTCCTACAGTGCCCCTGAGCAGGAGTCAGGGGACAGATACAGAGCTGGTCCCAGGGGCTGCCTTGCCCACAGGTCACCCAGTCCTGCAAGACCTGCACTGCAGATGCAAAATTTTCCTCCATCTGAGGATCATGAAGGACAAAAAGCCCCCAGGGGTCCTTTCTGTCTCACCAGAGTCCCTGTTCCCAGCACCCTGTGACAGCAGGGATGCATCCAGCCAGAGCCCAATCCCAGGAGTGAGAAGGGTCCATGACCCACCCCAAAGCCTCACAACTCACCCCAGTACAGGAGACCCCTGTCCCCACCCCTGGGGGCAGGAATCAGCACCCAACAGCACTTCCAACCCTCCATCCCTGATCCCACCCCCTGTCCCCCATCCCAAACCCCATCCTCGGGATGGAGAGTGGCAGGAGGCAGCTCCCAGGAACAGAGAATTCCCTGTTACCACTTGGGGCACCACAGCCACCTCCCTCCTCGACACTAAAAACAAACAGGTTTGTTACGCCTTTTTTTTTTTTTTCTCCCCCGAAAGGTTTATTTTTTTTTAAGAGCTATTTATAGCACGACTGGTTTGGAGAGGCTCGGGGAATGCAACCTGGAAAAAATAACTTGGAGGAACAGTACCCTGCAGAGGAACAAGACAGCTAAGCCTCGGCTGGGCACACGCCGGAGAAACGCTTCGGGTGACAGAAGTGTCCTTGTTTTCCCAGCCAGGGACGCTGCCAGGGCCCTGCTGCTTCCCACAGTCCTTGATCTCCCGCTCCTCTCCCCAGGAAGGGCTGTAGCATCTGCAGGGAGCCTGGTGGCACTCGTCCTCTCCGAGGGTTCCCGTCCTCAACCATCCGTCACAGTCCAGGATTGCCACAGCGAGGAATTCGGGAATCTGGGCGACGCCGTGCTCATCCCATGGCTGGGGGTCATCCCTCGTGCTTGGGGGTCCAGAGCATTGGCAAGGGACACTGGGAGCTTCTGGTGCCATCGCTTGGTGCTGCACCAGGCTCTCCATCGCTCTGCTGCTGCTCCTGCTGCCTTTTCCATCCTCCCTGCTTGTTTTTGCCCCGGTCCTCCTCCCTCCCCGTGCCCGTTATCCACTGGCACCCCCGGCTGCGTGTGCACTGCCAGCCCAGGGCACAGCCCCTGGCACAGAGCCTGGCAGGGATTTATCCCCCAGCTGTGGGGCACCCCCGGCCAAACGAGGGATCCAGTGGCAGAAGGGCACAACACTCCAAAGCCTGTGACCCATCCGAGCGTGCCGGCGGCAGGGGCTTTATCGAGAGCTAACGAGAGTAGAGTAGCGAGCTAACACTAATTATCATTAGCAAGCTGACGAGTGGCTAATTAGCACAGACTCCAGTAGTGCTGGTGCGATCCCTGCGTTCAGCTTTACCCCCTGCCCCGGCCATCTCGCCGAGAGAAGCCAATATTCCCACCTGAACACCCTCCGGGAGCATCCCCGGGAGCATCCCCGCATCCGGCCCCGCCGCCGTCCCGCTCTCACAGCCACAGCCTGTCCCAGCTTTTGGGGGGCAGGGGGCAGGGGCAGGTGCTGGGGGGCTCAGCAGAGGCGGCGTGGACGTGCTGGAAGAGCCCCAGGAGGAGGGAATGCTCACCGCTGAGTGCGTGCTCCGTCATGCTCAGGCACAGGGACTCCAGCCTGTTGTTGATGTCAGGTTCAGTCACCGGCACCTGGAACTCTGCAGGGAGAAAGGGAATAGGAAATCCTGGTCAGGGACCTGCCTGCCCGCCTGCTCTATGTGGGAAAACCATCTGAAAAACGCCCCAGGAGGGTCTGGCAGGACTCCCAGGAAAATAATCTTCAGCAAGACACACTCACAAAAGCAGTCATCACCCCTGTTACCCATGAGGGAGGAATCTGAGAGGGTTCAAGTGCCAGTAAGAGCTGTAAGGGGCAGCTGGAGCAAAAGCAGAACCCCACCCAAGGAAAGGGCAGCCCTGGTCATCTCCTGGGGATGGATGCTGTCCAAGCAGGCAGGGTTAGTGCTTGGACATGGGATGGCAGCACAGACTAGCAGAGCCACTGTCTGCTTTCTCTGGGACCAGCCTGGCTCCCACTCAGTCACCCACATCCTCGCTGCCACATCCCTGGGGGGTGAGCACAAAAAAGGGGACACACACATGAAGTCTGGAGTGCTCCAACACCCCCATCCTAATCTAAACAGCAGCAAACTTTCCCCACCCTTCAGCAAAACCTGCAAATACAGCTTGTGCTGCTGTTCTGGACAGCATCTCCCGCTTTCCACTGGCTCACAGGAACATGGGATGAGATCCAGGAGGGTTGAGGTCCCCCCACAGCCTGGCAAGCAGTGGTTTGTGAGCCCAGCATCACATCATTGCTTATTTTCCTTGCGACTTAACCCACGTCTTTGGCTCCCCAATCCTCCTACGCCCTCATCCACCGCAGGCTGATGGGCAAAGAGAAACCCATTTATTCTCCTCCAATGCCTGAGGAATGTGCCCTTGTCCAGGTGTTTAATCAATACCCAGGAACAGCTGCTGCTCCTGCTGTATGGAACATTTGCTGCCCAAATGCTGCAGTTTAACACTCACGGCGTGTGAGGCCAGGGAGCTGCCAGCCCAAACCAGCAGGAGTCTAGGGATGAGGGTGAGTTTACTGGGGGATGGATTCCCTGTCCCGAGGTGTAAATGGTTACTGTGTCTTGGTAGGAAAAGGCAGGCTCAAAGGCTAAGGAAGGGATACACAAACAGGCTTCCTCAGGGTCAGGATGCTCCAGGTCCAGGGTCCAAGGTCACTGGGATACTCCCCTGAATCAGAGGATGCTCCTCTATACAGGAGCATTTTGGCAGTGCTGGGGAAGGAAGCACTGACACAGCACCACTTCCCTTCACACGCACTGTGGAAAGAATTTCCCTTGAGTGCATGAAGGCAGTCCTTCCGCACCGGGGCTCCGTGTCCATCCATGAGGAAAAAGTGATGGATGAGCTACCTTCCCTCCTGCCATGAGCCCCTCAGAAGCGAGCTAGGCAAGGCGCCAGCACTGTAACAGAGTCAAGATGGCACAATACAGGGTCAAAAAATCCCTCCAGCCATGTCTGTGGTTAACCCAGGAATTCAGAGATACCCCAGTGGGAGCACACTGTGCCAGCACAGGGGCTATGTGCCTGTGGGGAGGCTCACCAGCACAGCTCCTCTCACCTCCCCTCATCTCACCTGGCTGTGTGTTAAGTGGAAAAGCACCTCTGCTGCCTACCTGGCTGCTGAAACATCAGCATGGTCTGCGGGGACGTGTGGACAGGCAGCGAGCGCGTTCTCTGCACCGAGCTGTGGCTCCGGCTGGGCATGCTGTTACTGCCCCCAGGGTTGGCAAACCACAGGTTCTGTGGGGAGCAAACACAAGGTGTGGGATGCAAAGCGAAGTCCTCTGTGCCATGGGTTTATAACTACCTTGGGCTTGTAGAATCACAGGATGGTTTGGGTTGGAAGGGACCTTACAGATAATCTTGTTACGACTCCCTCTCATGGGCAGGGACACCTTCCACTATCCCAGGTTGCTCCAAGCCCTGTCCAGCCTGGCCTTGGACACTTCCAGGGATCCAGGGGCAGCCACAGCTACTGTGGGCACCCTGTGCCAGGGCCTCATCAACCTCACAGGGAAGAACTCCCTCCCAGTATCTCATCTAAATCTCCCCTCTGCCAATTAAAACCCTCCCCTTTCTCCTATCACTACCTGCTCTTGTCAAAATCCCCTCTCCCTATTTTATAAGCCACTTTAAGGACTCAGCTTTTCCCCCTCTGCTACTTGGTTTGTCCCCCTCCCGCTGCTCCCACCTCCACATCCCACTGCACAGATGGGAGCACGACCCAAATGCCTGCAAACTGCTCCAAGAGTGGGAAAAGAAGTGGGGATCCGGACAAGTCAGAGAAGGAAAATCGTGGGGAAGGGATGGAAGAGCTAGACATGCTGTGAACATCCACCAACCTGTCGGCCTTGTTTGAGGATGGCAGGGCTGGCAGCAGGGCTGCGCTGGGGGGTGCCCAGCAGCCCAGTGGGGCCCAGCAGCCCCAGCCGGGCCGTGGGGAGGTTGCGGGAGGGGATCTGGAACTGCCGGGGGTTCCTCCGGGCCAGCCCTGCCCCTGCGGATCCGGCTGTCGGGAGGGAGTTGGACTGGCCAAAGCCTCGGCTGCAGAGAGACAGGAGAGGGGTGAGACACTGAGCCCTGAGAGGGGATCCTGAGCCTCCCATCCCACCAGGGGTGAGACACTGAGCCCTGAGAGAGGGTCCTGAGCCTCCCATCCCACCAGGGGTGAGACACTGAGCCCTGAAAGAGGGTCCTGAGCCTCCCATCCCACCAGGGGTGAGACATTGAGCCCTGAAAGAGGGTCCTGAGCCTCCCATCCCACCAGGGGTGAGACACTGAGCCCTGAAAGAGGGTCCTGAGCCTCCCATCCCACCAGGGGTGAGACACTGAGCCCTGAAAGGGGATCCTGAGCCTCCCATCCCACCAGGGGTGAGACACTGAGCCCTGAGAGGGCATCCTGAGCCTCCCATCCCACCAGGGGTGAGACACTGAGCCCTGAGAGGGCATCCTGAGCCTCCCATCCCACCGAGGTGGTCCCTCCATCCTGCACAGGCAGAGGGAAGGAGGCAGTGATTGGATGTGCAGCATCCTCTCTTCTTCCCATCTCCCAGTCACCTTCCTGCCCTTCTGCAGTTCTCAGAGCCACACTGGTTTTCATTAAAGCCTATTTTACTCCTGCCAAATGGGTCTGTTCTCAAATACAATCTAAAAGAATTCAGGTAATGCTGCGGGAACTTGATTTCTTTCAGATTGCTCATGAGTGGATTCTCCAGCGTCTAATTTAAGTTCAGCTTATGCTGTTTGGTTTTCCTTCTCCCCTTCCATATTTTTACAAATATGTTCACCTCTGAGACTTCTCAAGTTCTGTAAAATTTGGTTAGAATGACCTAACAAATCCAAGTTTTATTAGGGAGAGCTGAGCTAAAGGTGCTTTCCTGAAATCTCATCCTTAAAGTTCCTATATTCCCAGTATCTCCAAAACACTGTCTTTTTTGGGTATAAAGCAGGAATGTTTGGCAACAAACCAGGAATGAATGCAGAATGAAACAAACGGTGATGTTGCTGAAAGTGATTTAAAAATCTCTTTTCTCGGCACAACCCTTAATGCCTTCTGGGATCACCCAAAATCCAGCATCACGTTGGAAGTGAGCAATCATGGTGTTCCCAACACAGCCCTGCCTGGCTCACTCACTGCACCTCTGGCTCTGCACCCTCTGAAAGCTTCCAGCTTTTTTTCCTGTCACTTGACAGCTTTTTAAGGAAACTCCAGTGCTGAGCCATCATCAAAGGGCAGCAGGGAAAGAGCCCAGTGCTGAGGATACACTGCACAGCTGGCAAGTGCTGGGTTTGGAGCCATGGAGACAGGGTGGGATCGGATCGGAGGGAAAGGCAGTGACCACAGGCACAAGGACACTGCCTGCTGTGCTCCCTTCCCAGCCAGCGCCTGGGATTTCACTGTTGAAGCTTTTCTAACCCTCTCCCTTCCCTAAACACGGCTCTGAAGCCAGCAGAACTCATCCCTCCCTCTGGGAGGCATTGTTGCCACTTGTGCTCTGGCCACTGCATCCATCCCTGCCCTCCCGAAATCCCCCATACCTCCTCTGCTGCCGGTAGCCTGACAGCTCCAGGAGGGATTTCCGAGGGAAAGACCGAAAGAGTTTCTGCACCTGCTGTTTCCATGACAGCAGCCGCTTCTTCTGGATCTCTGTAAACGCCTGCCCAAAAAAAAAAAAAAAAAAAAAAAAAAAAAAAAAAAAAAAAAAAAAAAAACCGAGAAAGAGAGAAAAATAGGAAATGTATGAATATTCTTCTGGACAAGCAAGCAGGGATGTGCATGTGGGTGTGTGGGTAAAGAAAAGCATCTGGAGCAGGTGATGGGGTGAGTTGAGCCCCATCAGAAAGTTCAGGGGGAAACACTGGTCTTTCTTCAGGATTTACTCATTTCAGGTGGAGAAAATGCTCCGGCAGAATTCTCTGTGTCCCAGAGTGACAGCCCAGCTCTGCCTCAAGGCTGCCAACTCATTTTGGCAGAGCAGGGTTTGATGGTGGGTCCTGACGGGTGGTGACACTTGTCACCTGGATATGGCTCTAGAAATGCTGCCAGGGTGGGTAAAACTGGGATTTGGAAAGCTGAGCTGCCCCGTGGCATCCTATCCCTGTTCTCGGGGCTGGGCAGAGCTTGGCTGTGATCCTGGCACTGACAGGCTCTGCAGGTCACCCAGGGTGAGCCTGTCACTCACCCTGCTCCCTGCAAAGGTCACCCTGGCAGGGACAGACCTGCTCCCAGAGCTCCAGGCAGGAGGACTGGGTGACAGGGACACCCATGTGCCATCACTGCTAACTTTAGACACCCAAGGTCTCTGCTGGAGAGGAGCAGAAGTCTCCAGAGGAGACAATCTGGAGGCTCATTAGTGCCTGACTTGATTGCTTCGAACCACTCTGGAGGAGATGCTCTCTCCTGGCACCGATTATGCCGGAGCCAGCGCAGAGGGTGGGACATGTCCTGGGACATGGGCTGGCTCTGGTGGGAAAAGTGCAGGCACTCTGGGAAAATTCCATGTCTTCCTGGCCTTGTTCTCTGGCCTCAGACCGCAGCTTCCACCACTTCTGCTCCCTGACCCCTGCCACATGGGCAGATGATGGAAGCAGCTTTATTGTGGGTAGGAGACACTGCAGGACACCAGGGACATCGGCCATCCCTCCCTGCCACCAGGCAGGAGCATGCCAGAGCCCTGTGGCACAGCCTGGGCCATCCCAAGCCATCACCCTTGCCAAGGTAGATCCGCTGGGAGCAGAAACAGATGTAAAGTCCCTGCTGCAAAATCCCAAGCCCACGTGGTGCAGAAAAGGACAAGGCAACACCAAGAGATCGCCCGCACATTCATCCCAGGATTCTTTCTCTCATCCAGCTGCTGATGGGACTGTCACAAGACAGATGAATTGCCCAGCTCTAGGCCTTGGCAATTAAACCAGCGTGGGGAGAAGCAACATTTCCATGAACCACGCTGGAGCTACTGCCTGCTCCAAGCCTGTTCTGTCTGAATTACTATTAATACCCCCCCAAAAATATTTGTGTTAGAAACCGAAAGGTTTATATAAACAGACACTTTGGAAACAGTTTCCAAGTGATGAGAACAACAGTTTTAGATGATCTGACACGACTCACCTCGTGGATTAGACATTTGTCTATGAGCTGTAAATAGGAACTTATATTCTCCTCATCAGGTCGGGAAACTAAAAGTTGTGTGCAGACTGTAAAAAAAAAAAAAGAATAGAAGGGAAATGGGGATGGGGACACCAAGATGGGGCCCAGGAGGGGGTCCCAAAAACACCTTGGACATCCTGTTTCCCTTGTAACCATGAATAGGTTTTTCATCAGTGAGAAAAAATGCCCTTCCCCAGTTCCTGCTGTGCCGTCCTATATTTAGGGCCAGACTTTGCTCTCTGTTATGATGGTGTAAATCCAGAGTAACACCACTGGAGTCCCCAAAATTAGACCTAAGCAACTCAAGGGCACAGGATTAATCCCTATTCATAGGCAAGAGAGCTCCTGCACCCTTGGCCAAAATCTGCCCCCACTGCAGAGTGGTAGATTCCCACCTTCCCTGATGACTTTTAACCTCTTTTGGAATGAATGTCATTGAAGGAAGTGGGAATGAGCTCACAGAAAAATGAGTTTCTCCTGTTGTATCCCCCTGGGCAGGGATGCCTGGGGATCCAGGAGGACACCATATCTTGGCAGGACTTGTGCCACATTTTGGCATTTATCACAGGAATAAAATGGGGCTGCAGCCTCACATGTGGCTGTTTCTGAAGGGAATCAGCTGGGGACAAATTCTGCACCAGGTTTCTGTACAGAAAACACCGTGCCTGTTTTTCTGCAAAAAAAGGTTGGAAATAGAGACAAGGCTGATATTTCCTTGTGGCATCCCCATGAGTTTCTTTCTGTTCCCAATCTCCTGCAAATGAGACCTCCCCCCGCCCCTTTCCTCTTCCCCAGGGAGATCTCCCTCCATGCAGCCAGCACTGACACCTCAGGTGCCATGAGCAAGGGTTAGGGCACATCCAAGCTCACACAGATTTGCTCCAAGAGCCCTGAATATTGCACAGGAGGTTGGTGCCCATCTCAGCTTGCTCCTGTTAGCTCCCAATGTGTTATCCCTGATGCAAAGCCACACACCCTGCACTAGACACAGAACGGCACCGGAGTATTTTGGAGGTCCTGCACCCAAACTGGGGTGTAAAAAGGGGCTTGGACCCACTGATTTGCACTCAGAATGGTCTGTGTCCAGCCCACACACCACTGCTACCCTGCTTGAAGCAGATTAAGTCCAAGGCATGCTGATCATCCTTCTGGATCAGTGGGATGACCCCAGGGCTCTGGATAGGAAGAGAGAGGACATCTCCCCTCCTGACGTTGGGAAAAGTTGTGATTTCTGCCTCTTGACTGGGGCAGGGAGAGGATGCTTTCCACCTTGGACCTGGGGTTTGGAATGCATGCTATCCACCTTGGACCTTGGACAGGCAGCTTGGGTCATTGCTGCCCCTCCCCAAAACCACAGCCCACCCACCCCATCTTCTTACCTCTAACCCCAGCACGACAGGACCTCCAAAATCCATCACCCCTCCAACTGGGACCTTCAGGAGCTCAGGGAAAGGCGGCTGCCAGCGCTGCCATCCCCCGGCCCAAAGCAACCCCTCCTTTGTGATGAGTCCCCAGGACAGCAAGGACAAGGGACGGCTGCTCACCTTTCCCCATCACTCGGGTGAACTGCCCGGGCAGGTCACCCTCGGGCAGAGGGGCACCCCCTGACTCGCCCTCGCACCCCGGCAGATGGTGCTGCTGCATCCCGGCTGCCGCAGGGTCCTTGCAGTCCGAGCCTTGGCTGTCCGAGCCCAGCAGGGAGGAGGGGTGGTGCGAGTCCACGTCCCGGCTGGGCTCCTCCGTGCTCGAGCTCTGGGAAGAGTAGGCTTTGATGGGGGTGAGGATCATTTGGTGTAGTTCCTGCAGCGGGACACGCAAGTTGCCTCCTTCCAGGATGTCCTGCGGGTTAAAGTGGAGAGAGGAGGGTTTGTCTTTGCAGGGACAATGGGACATTAGCTGTAAACCACACCCTTACTGTGACCCCCCGGGAGAATTCTCAGCTTTGCTCCTGCTTTAGGATCCTGCTGCATTCCACAGACAACAGCCACGTTTCGTTCGTTCGTCAAGTCTTTTCCTTATATCAGGTGAGTGCTGCAGGGACTGTGTGTGATTATCCATGGATGTGCTCAGACCTGAATCCCCAGAGATAAATGTGCCCCCCTCAACCGCTGGGAACCAAATCCAACAACAATCCAAGCTTCAATGTTTCCACATTTCCGCCAGGGAAATGGCAAGTCTGTGAAAGTGACTGAGCCTAGGAATTTTCAATGCCCGGAGCAGCAAATATCTTGTTTATTCCCCAGCAATCCTACAATCCCAACATTTCAGCTCTATTTCATTGGAATTACATTAACATGGGCTCGTTTCCCATTTCCAGCACTGCCTTCAAGCCTGGCTCCCATTAACTGCTCTGCCCCAAAACCGTTTGCCATGGCACCTTCATGCTCTGGGATCATCTCAGAGCCCAGGACCATGCTGGGATGCAGGAGCCTGTCCTGTGGCAGCAGTGGGGACATCCCTGTCCACTCTGGGATGGGCTGGGGGAGTGGATGCAAAGGGCACTGGGAGGGTTTCGAGGGGAGCAGGTGATTTGTGGTCAGACACAGAAGGAGACACCGCAAGGTGAACTGATATTCCCACAGCAAAACCATTCAGCTTGGAGATCCCGGGGCAGATCCACCCAGGAGGGAGAGAATTTGGGTGCACCCCAGCCTTGCTCCTGATGTGGATAAAGAACTCAGTTTCTGTGGTCATATCCCTGTCCCACTGATGGGAAATGACTGCATTTGGTTTTTAATGTAGCCTGGACCAGAACAGCTCACTGCAGGCTCCTGCATGGTCTGGCTCATGGAAAGAGGCAACTTTTGGAGTGAATCCTGATGCACTGAAGGAAGGGACACTAAGTGGGCACATGGGATGTAGGCAAGCCCTGGAACAGTTGTTGATTCTAATTCCTGCTGCATTCCCAGCTCACTCTTGGACATCTCAGCTCCATTTTTCTCAAAGATCTGGTGTCAGTCTGCTGGGCACTATTTTTTTGGGGAGAAAATCCTGCCCTGCTAAGTAACAGAGAGGGGTGGAGCAGCTCTTTCCAAGAAAGCAGCAGTATTTAGTGGCGAGACACTGCCCAAAAACATCAAGTCCCACACATGCTCTTGTTTAGCAAAAATTGGATGGGAAGCCTGGAAAACCAGAGATGTCACCTCCCAGGGAAAGCAGCTCACAGGCAGCTCCGAGTCCCAGCAAAGCAGGACAGGGTCACAGTGCCACAGCCCAAAACCACCCCTGGAGAGCCCCAAACCAGTCCCTGCCACTTTCCTCCTGTATTTTACAGAATGTCTGGCTGGCTGTGCCAGCTGAGCTGGGCTCAGCACCACTCAGTCAATACCAGATTCCCAAATCCTGGTGGAAGAGTGGAGGAAGAGGCTGCGCAATCAACTGGAAAACACAGAGCTGCAGCCAGCTCCATGCAGCTCCTTGCATTTAATAGTCATTATTAATAACAGAGGTAAATATGGCTTTATTAGCTCCTGCCATACTCTGAGCACAAGCCCATATTATAAATAAATAGTGAAGCAGTGAGCTAAGGAAAACACCAATAAATAGTAACACACCACAGAAGTATTTAAAAGCCCCTAGTGGGAGGCTCTGCAAGTTGCTGTTTGAAGATGGTGCAATTAAATACAATATAATACAGCTATAATAAATAGGGAGAGGTTGGGTGAGCTGCTCCCAGCTACACTGTGGTGCTGCTACTTCCCCAAAAGCCCTTTCTGCTTTTGTTGAAGTGATAAAGAAGTTTCTATTTATTCTCCTTGGAAATTCAAGATGTTGTTCAGGCACTGATGTGGGTGTCTGATGTTTTATCTGGGGACAGAGTGCCCATATGATGCTCCAGGAAAGCTCAAGTCCTTCTGAGCACCCTGGAGCTGGCCAGGGCTACAGGGTACATCCATCCCAGCTAAGTGAGGTGTAAGAGATACATTAGGACCCACTCTGCAAAACACAGCTTTGAGCAATGTGGTCTAGTGGAAGGTATCTCCCCCACCATGGCAGAGGGTTGGAACTGAATGGTCTTTAAGGTCCCTGCCAGAATTCTGGAAGTCTGTGAAATAAAACCTGCATCAGATCCCCATAATATGTGTAATCAAAGATTGCTCCAGCCCAGAATTAATTCCTGGCTTCTTAAAGACACAAGAAATACAGAAATGGTTGTGATTACTTACCCCTTCTAGAGATTTGAGCAGGTTTTGTCTTTCTTTTAGCTTTTGGATACTGATGACTATTTTGTGTCTCGCACCTTTGGTAACATTCTGAAAAAACAGGACAAAACTTGATGTTAACACTTCCACAGGGCAGCTGGCTCAACCCAAACCCTTCCTCTCCCAAACAGAAAGGGCTGCTAGAAATTAATTCCATTTTTGAGTGCAGGGATTTGTGGGGAACATAGAAAATCACTCAGAGACTTGCTGAAGATAGAGATTTCCAGCTAGTCTGTCCCTCCCTGGTGCACCTCAAGGATAATGCAGAGGTGAACCTGAAAGCAGTGGGGGTTGAAACCAGATAATCTTTAAGGTCACTTCCAACCCCAAACAGCAATATTCTATGATTCTACGTCATTTTGTTCAAAGGCAGACAGCCATCAAAGCTCCACTGACTTTAAGGGAGTTGGCTGCACCCCTGAAACTCCTGAACTTAATCCCAACTAGGAAAAAAACTCTTAAGAGCAGCTCCCAGTGATGGGACTTCCATGCCAGGACTCCAGTAAGAACATGGAAACAAAGTTTTTTTCAGGTGTAATGCGAGATTTTTTTCACTCCCCAAGACCCAATTTCCATTTTTCTGCTTCCCAACAACAAGGAAGACACACAAAGGGGCTTTGGAAGTGACATGGGACATACTTGTGCCTCGAGCTGGCATTCAGTGAGGGCCATCATCTCCTCGTAGGTCATCTGGGAGAAGAGGGCGGCGTACTTGTGCAGCCGGAGACTCTTCAGCCAAGCTGGGACATCTGAAGCACAAAGGGAAGGACAGGAGAGCACTGCTGAATTCATGGAATGGCACAGCCATGAGCAACAGCATCAGCAACAACACTGGGGCATCCCAATGGACATCTCAATGAGCTTCAGGGTGGATGGGAGGAAGAACCAGCCCCTGGGTGAGGACACAGGGCTGTGGATGGGGATGGAACAAAGAACCAGCCCCTGGATGAGGACACAGGGCTGTGGATGGGGATGGAACAAAGAACCAGCCCCTGGGTGAGGACACAGGGCTGTGGATGGGGATGGAACAAGGAACCAGCCCCTGGATGAGGACATATCTTCAGAAGTTGGGTTTCTGTGGGAAAGCCACTGGGAGTTAGGCCATGGGGAGCTGGTATTGTGTCACCACACACCAAGCTCCTCATGCTGCTTTCCCAGGTACATGGGAACTGCTGAAACCCATGGAGTGGTTGAGCTTAGGACAAGCAAAGGACTGTTTCGTGGATGGTAGACACTGATTTATGGCATAAGGGATGATGGCATGTGCTGAAAATGGAACCAGCTGCTTAAACAGAACTAGAGGGCTGGGTTTGGGGTGGAAAAATGATGTGCCATCAAAGATGGCTCCACACCCTGCTTCAAAGGGGGACTTGGGACCTAAAACGCACTGACTGAAATGACTTCTTCCTTTCCAGTCACTACCTGCAGTAGTCTGGTAGCACCAGATGGATGGGTACTCAAAAATATATTTATCCTCCTGACATCAACATGGTTTCCCAGTGAGGAACCTGGGAGGGGAATCCTTCCAATGTGACATTCAAACCCCCATAGACTCCTTGACGGGTGTCCTCCAAGGAGAAGGCAATGTGACAACAGGCAGCTGTGCAGGGTTTTGCAGGATTGGGGGTTTGTGGCGACACCCCACAAGGGAGGAGGGCCCTGCAGGTGTCTGTGCTGCAGCACAGCACTGGGCCTGTGATGGCACTTTTCCTTTGTAAAGGCTTCAAATGCTTCACCAAATCGAGACTTGCTTTATTTAGCACCTACAACCCGACAGGAGCTCTGCCACAGCCCTCCCAGCTGATGTGCTCTGCTCCCAGCAACACCTTGTCCACAGTCCTTGTCCCCTTCCCTGCCAGTGAGACACACCAGCGTCCCACTGCTGGGACATCCACCTCATGGTGTGGGTCCAGAAAGTCCCACGCTATTGAGTACCACGTGCAAGCCAAGGATTGTCCATGACCTCTTCCTGAACCAAGGCCCCACCACTGGAAGGGACAGCGCAGGACAGACCTTGGTTGGTTCCCTAAGGAATCCATACATCTGCCAGAACTCTCCTGCTGCCTGGGGTTGATCCCAAACCCACCTTGCATCCAAGCAGAGGATGCAAACAGTCCCAACATGCTGTGTCTTGCTCACACTCTCCAAATCCCAGACACACATCGGGATCCACACGTCACGGGATCCAACTCCTCAAGTGCTGCACAGGAGACCAACCTCACAGCAAACACTGGGGAAAGCAATTGCTGAGCACAGATGGGCTGAAATCCACTCTTTTCCAAAAGTTCTGATACACAACAGTCCCAAAGTCTGTTACCAGCACCCTCTTTAACTGATTTCTGTTAAAAATATATAAAAACCTCTCAGCAAAAAGCCCCATTTCCAGCATAGGCTCAAATCTCAACATGATTTTAACACAAACCCACACCATTCTAGTGACAGCACATTAAAATCTCCCTGATCCTATGTCTGTGCCAATGGCAAAGCCCACAGGGACACATCCAGAAGAGAGATGCAACTTCATGTAGACACTGAACCCTGCAGGAAACCCATCTCTAACCTTTCCAGAAGCAGCTCTTTGTCTTTGCATCAGCCTGTCAGGATCATGCCTTAATTTTGGGGACAGCGATGGTCCCAGAGCCCCTCTGCCAGCAGAGATGGCAATCCTGGAAGCAGACTGGGGAGAAGGACACAGGACACAGAGGGTGTGTTGTGTGTGTTGGAGCTTTCCTCATTCCCACAGGAAAGAGGCAACCAGGAGGTGCAAGGACATCCAAGGTGATTCCATGGTCCTTCTAAAGTCAAACTTCCCAATGCTCTCCACGGATGGGTGAACCACCTGCCTGCAGAGTTACTCTTTCATCAGCAATAACCAGGAGCTAATTGCAAAGTCAAGGCACAGCTGTCAGGAAATTTAGAAGGAAAACAGCTCACCCTGCCATATATACACACAGGACACCTTGGATATACTCCCAGCAGAAACCCCCAGCTCTACCCAGACCTTCCTCCTGGTGCTCCCCAAGCTGTGTCCCAGGAATCACAGAATCCTGGAATGGTTTGGGTTGGAAGGGACCTTAAAGATTATTTAATTCCAACCCTCTGCTGTGGGCAGGGACACAGGAAGGGACACACACACAGACAGACAGATGGGCTCCACGGAGAACCAAGGACCCCTATCTTCCCTTGGAGAAACCAAGAGCTAAGATAAAGCCAAAGGGCATTTTCCCTTCAGAAAGAAAAGAAATGGGAGGCATGAGAGCATAAAGATAAACAGAAGGGGAAAAAAATCGGTGACACTGGGGGGGATAAACTGGCAATGCAGATGGGGATCTGTCATGGGCTCCTCTCATTCCAGATCCCGTGGGTCTGGATCCTCCTGGACACCCTGGAGGGTGTTAAAGAAGGACCAGAAGCAGGGGTGACATCCAGCCACAAGAGCCTGCAGGCACTCAGGGAGACGTGGCTGCAATTCAGAGAAGGGACTTGGCAACCAGAGCAGCTGGTCTGGATGGAATACGAGGCAACCCAATAAAAATGCACCAAGTTGTGCATTTCTGTAGGAACAACAAACGGCACGATCCGAGTGCAGGGAACGGGCAGTCCTCCTCTTCTTCCTTGGTTTTTTTTTTTTTTTTAGGAAAGCTGTGGGGATACAATGGGTTATATGCAGACCATGGTGCTTTGTTATTTGAGGACGATGAGCTACACAGCCACAGGAATGCTGTCTGGAGGCAAACAAGCTTCTGCTCTGCTTCCAAGTCCAGTTTTGGGCAACACACCTTCAATAAAACGTGGACTTTTTTGAAAAAAAAAAACCCGGCGGAGAGAAGCAGGAACAGCCCCAAGTTTAGAAAACATCATCTGGGAAGGCACTGGGATGGCTCAGCCTGAAGAAAACCCAGCTGAGGGGGGAGGACATGGCAAGCACAGACACCAGAGGTTGTGAACATCTGTTCTGCACATCCCTGGACAGGGGGACAAAAGCCATTTGGCTGAGTCAGCAATGGGGGAATCGTGCCTGGAAGTCTGTGAAGAGACAGCCCGAGGAAGGGTGGACATATCCCAGCAAGGAGATGTGTTAAAATGTGGGGGTTATTTAACTGATCATTGCTCGTGGACTGCCTCTGGGTTTTGTGGATTTGGCCACACAGGTTGATGGCACAGCACTGGGAAGTTTCTATCCACGCAGATCCCAGAGCTGCAGCTGTGGATCACAGGGAGCCAAGCTCCCCATGGTCTCCTCCCCAGCTGCTTTGGCAGAAACCATTTGGAGCAATGTAGTGTTAAACAGCCTCCCCCCAGAAGTACTTGCTCCCAAAAAGTTCTCCCTGGCCAGAGAGACTGCAGGACCCGACCTGCCTCTGTTACATTCCTTGGAACCATGAGGGGTTTTTCACACATTTATTTCATGCACATCGAAGTCATCCAGAGCCAAGCCAAATGCAGTCCCACATCACACAGATTTATCCATATCTCAATTTGTCTGTAATTAGACTAAAATCAGACCTTGTGACTGATAAAAAATACAATTATTCCCGTATTCTGATACACCACTGGTTTGTAAACAATCGAGCTGCTTTGCATTAATGCAAATTGGAGTTGTTTAAATCAGTCTGAGAGCTGCAGGGTCATTTTCAGTCTGTTCCCAGGAACACACAGTCCATGTGTTTGCCTAGTTTTTATCTATTTATTCCTCCTCAGCCTGAAGTTTGCTCTCCATCTTTGACTGCAGCAAGTGGGGTTAATTTCTGCCTCGTTTACCACCAGAACCACATATATTTATAGCCAAAATCTCAGTGAAATGTAGGTATAATGGCAAAACCAATCAAAACACACAGGTTAAATTCACTGCAAGCAAGTATCCCGAGCCAAAACTTCCCCAAATACCTGGTGGGTACCAAACATTGCAATGGTAAATCACACGTGGCTTGCTAAGCCTGCTCTAAGCTATTTATCACCACCATTAAAAAAAAATAAAAGAGAAAGAGAAAAAAGAGCACCACTCGCAGCCAAAAGCCACAGGCTATGGAAAAAAATCCAGCTCACAGGATTTTGGGGCAAAACCAGCCCATTGGCACCCAAGTGTAAGACGTCAGATCAGGACCAGCTGCTACTTAAAAGAAAATCCAACGCATTCCCCTAAACCTGAATTCCTAAGCTGGGAAGAAAACGCTGGGAGGCCCCGTTTGGTCAGGAAGATCCTTGCCCAAAACCACCAAGGAACGTGGTTCTCCCCCTCCTGCCTCTGGGTGCTGGGGGGTTGGGGTCTGGTTTGTCACTCACCTTTCATCCCACTCCCTTCCTCCTGGAATGTGTTACGAGCAGAAGGCTGATCTTCTAAATGTTCACTCCCACCACTTCCCGAAGAGGCTACACTGCTTTGTGGAGACAGGGGGGCATGATCAGAAGGGATGCACTGGGGTCCTCTAGCTCGTAAGTCCTCATGAGACATCCATCCATGTCCTAGAGGTTGGTTTGGCACATTCATGGGTGGGGTAAGGGACACAGAGCGTTTCAAAGGGCTGTGGTGTGTCTGGCCTGAGAGAACTGAAAAAAAAAAAAAATAAAATCAAAGAGGTTATTCCCCCCTCGCGGCCCAGGATGCAGCAGAGTCCCCCGAAAAAAAATAAAAAAAATATAAAAAAATCAAATGAAATTATAAAATGTGTTGTTGGTGGCTGGCCATGGTGCCTGGCTGATGGCTTTGCAGAGCCCCTGAGCCCTACCCTGAGCTCTCTGCTTTGCCTCCTGGGAAGCAAAAAGGAAGAACCTGCAAGGAGATGGGGTCACAGGAGTTATGTTGGGCTGCTCAAGGGAAGGTGTTGTGGGGATTCCATCTCTAGGGAAAAAAACATCACTCAAGCAGTTCTGGAGCGTAAAAATCCCCAGGATGGGGATGTCCCCACAGGGATCCAAGAGAAACATCTCTGTCTCTCCCTTTGGGTTTCCAGGCATCAGGACCTGGCTTGTGCTCTGAAGCAGGAGCACTTACACACCTCCCAAAATCACTGCAATGTCCTTCGCATCCATAGGAATGTCTCAGCCTTGTTGAGTCCTACTAAAATTACAGGATCACGGGATGGTTTGTGTTGGAAGGGACCTTACAGATCTCATTCCAACCCCCTGCCATGAGCAAGGACACCTACCACTAGACCAGGTTGCTCCAAGCCCTGACCAACCTGCCCTTAAACACTTTCAAGTACTATCTATGTTTTAAGTACTGAAAAAAGTATTAAAAGATTGTTCCGTTTGCTTAACAAAATTCAAATTCCAGCACTCAGTCACTAAACTGCTGGTTTAACCATAAACACAGTGTATACAATTTAACATACAGGTTTAGGATGCAAACCAGGGGAAATTTCCCTTCTCCAGGAAAATCTGAGGGCAGAGGGGTTACAACAACCTTCCAGCTTACAAGAAAAAGCAGCAAAAACTTTTCAATTTTTTTTTTCCAAACCAAATTTTTAAACTGTACAAAACCTGGGGGAAAGTCATTGTTCTCATGGCTTTTCCATCTAAAACACCAAAGCCCTAAAGCTCCTTAATCCCCTTTTTTAACGTTTACAGCAGTTCACTAAAACCACTCAGACTCCTCTCCATGTTATTACTAAATACAAATGAGTCTTGGTGGAAAACCCCCAGCCAGGTGCACTGTGCTGCAAAGGTTAAGCCAGGCTTAATTCCCAGCTCAAGCCTGGGGGAAAATCCACCATCAAAGCCATCTTGCTGACCAGGAGAGGGATGAGAATGAGGCAGTAGTGGGGTTACAAAAGGAGGGGAGAGAGAAACACCAGAGCACATTTGCATTTATTAACCACCTGCAAAAAGCAGCTGGTACCACAGGCAGCTGCTGGATGAGGCCAAAAAACCTGTGGATTTCTGTAATGTTTAAATAATTCCTACTTCTGAAAGGGTTTTCTTGTGCCAACACGTAACGCTGACATGACGCTCTGCAGGGAAGCACTAGGGTGGCTTATGGGGAAGAATTTGCTCCCTTCCCATTTAAAAACTACATAAACAACTTCCAGAAGTCCCTTGGCAGAAAAGGATGTCAATGAGATCCTGAGATTGCTTCCAGAGCAGTGTTATGCTTCCTAAAACTGTGATGTGATGCAACAGGATGGGGAAGTAGGTGGATTTAAGAAGATCTTGGCGAAGCTTTTTCAGCTCTTGGCTTTGCAACTGTACCCCCAAAGCAGCATCTGTAGATACCACATCACCCTCCCAGGAGAAAAATATATTTAGGATTTAAAACTCCCAAAATATAGGGGGAATTATAGGGAGAAAAAAGGATAAATTGGTTAAAATGCATCACAAGGGCTGAGCATTGTCTCCACACCATCCAGAGCTCTTCTGTTCCTGCTGCCCCCAGCCATGGAGAGAGAATCCACCCTGAATTTGGTGTAGGAAAAACTCTGGTGTAGGAAATGCTTGTGCCCCTTAGATGAAGGAGAGGTGCAGAAGGGGCAAGG
Source organism: Cinclus cinclus (assembly GCF_963662255.1). Classification (NCBI taxonomy): domain Eukaryota; kingdom Metazoa; phylum Chordata; class Aves; order Passeriformes; family Cinclidae; genus Cinclus; species Cinclus cinclus. The sequence goes on from NC_085051.1 coordinate 59,495,151, forward strand.
AAGACTGGAGCTAACTGTCCCCTTCCAGGAGGTGAAGGGCTGCTCTGCTAACGCAGCTCTTACAGGGTGTGTGCAGACACTGGTACCCAGCAGTGCTCACACCACCCTCTCCCCACCAAAACCCTGCACACAAGATAGTATTTTTGGCATAAATCCAGCCCAGATTCCTTCACGAGCAGCAATACCCCTGCAAACTGCTGCTCTTCCATCTTAATTTTATGTCCCCTAATTAGGAACCGGTGTCGGCTGAAGGAGAAATAATGAACTCCAAAGGATGGCCAGGGACAATTAGAAACCATCCAGTGCAACAGATAAAAATCAGTTCCACTTCTTTCCCTGAGATAATGCAGTGCTGGATCCAAGAGAACACGTTTTGCTAAGCCAAATTTTTACTGAACTGCGAGTCAGTTCACACAGCCCCCTGAGATGCAGCAGGGATAATCCCTCTGCAAATGATGCTGCAAATCCCCAGCTCTGAAACCACCCCAGCTACTCTGGGGACCAGACTGAGATGATTTAAGGGCTCTTAGCACTGGCCTACCTTTAGGGTCTGCTTTCTGCCTGTAATAGACATTGGTGATAATTTGGTTTCTTGTAAATCCTCTTACCCATTTCCATCAGCCCTAAAAAGGCTGAGAATCCTGGGATGGCACCCTTCTTTTACTCTGTAATCCCCCAGGAGATTAATAAATGCCCATATTTATTATATTTATTAATACTATTTATTAATGCTGCTGCTGGTGGTCACATCCTCAGTTTCTTGAAATAAGAGGATGTAGCCAATTATTTCCAAAGCATCAGTTTATTGTAGGTCCTGACCCGAATTTGAACATTCTTTGTGCTTTGTGGATGGTCCAAGGTGAACCCAGGGCTGCTCCTGGCTAAAATAAATGGTCCATGTGGGCTTTAACTTCAGCAGAAAAAAAACAAGTGTGAGTTTATCACCTTACACTCAAGCCTCCTTGTCTTTTACTACAAAAATATTAAGCTTTAATTTAAAAAGGAAACCTAAAATGTTATTCTGGGGCAAGATCACCTTCCAGGACGTGGGTGGGCACAGCTGCCTCTCTGAGTGCTGTGAGCTGGGCAAACCAAGAGGGGAAACCACCACTCCAAAGAGCATCCCACACTGGCACACAGATCCCCTACAGCCTGTATGCATGTCCCACTTCTGGTTTAGAAGTGTTTTCATGCCCTTTAGGTGCTGCAAGACTCTACACAGGCACAGCTTGGTCCAGCTCCTTCCACTGGTGCCCAGTGGGACAGGGGTTAGAGCAGATCATGGTTTTCCTTGGAATAAGCAGGCTGGTGTTGCCTCTTTGCTCAGCCACCATGGCTCTGAGCAGCCAGGGCTGTGCTCAGCCCACACCAGACCAGGTTTCCTTGCAAGAAACCTCTCCATGACCTGCAGAATGGGATCAAGCTCAGGGTAATATTCCCAGATTTAAAAAAAAAATGCAGAGGATGGAGAAGGAGTGATGGCAAGAAAGCTTCCCATGCTAGCAGGCAGCTGCTGACCACACTGGGAGCATCCCTGTGGGACCACCCTGTCCCAGGGCAAACCCAGATTTATCTCAGACCAAAGCCTGGCTGGGCTGGCAGGCACCACAACACCACTTATAGAAACTCTGAAGCTGCAAGTGCTCTCAGCCCCTGAAGCCTTGGGTTTGGGATTTATTTCCCCCCCCCCCCTCCCCCCTTCCCTTTTGAAGTGGTGCTGCCTATTTTGGGAGGCAAGGGCTGATTTCAAGAGGGTTTTTGTGTTCGCTGAGGACCATGTGGAACAGCGTCAGACATTTGTGTTGTGGTTTTTCAGGGTTTTGGGCCAATTTTTTTTCAGCCTGAGAAGGGAAAAGCCACCCATTCCTGTAATTAGAGCTGAGGAATTGGGCTTTGCAGGCAGACCTTCCTCCACACAGCATGGGATGGCCGACAAGGTGCTCACTCTCCCTCTGCCCTTCATGAAATCTGGCTTAGAGTGCTGCAAAAGTCCTTGACAGGATACACGTGTGAGAGTTTCCAGTGAGAACCAAACCCATCACTGGGAGTATTCAGAATGTCTCCAGTCCCCACCATGCCCATGACACCCAAAGGACCAGCACAGGGTCCATACATCACGTTCCAAACATTCCAAACAATATCTTCCCCATGCTTGCAGAAAGGAAAATGGACTGCGAGCTGCATTCTGAACTCTTTGGGAACTTATTTTTGTTTTTTTTAGTCTAAAAATGGCACCTCTTGGCTGCAAAGCTGTTTATGGTGCATCCCCAGGCAGAATTTGATCACATACAGCTCCTTTCCTGGTCTGTTGGTACCTTGAACAGCAGCCTGACCCCAAAAAGTGGGGATGTCTTTAATCCACACAAGGTTTTGTGCAGCCTGGAAGCTCCCCCATGGAGAGGGAACACTGAGCAACCCCCTCACAAAGCAAACCCCAAGTTCAGCTCAGTCCTTCCCTCTGCCTCCTGCTTGCTATCCCAGTCACGACCCATCCTCTCCTCCAGGAAGGTTTCCCTGTGCTGGCAGACCAATGCCCAGGGCTTTTCCAGCGTTTCTTTGCCGAGAACCCTTGGAAAGAGCTGCCAGTGGGTCACACTGCCCAGCTGGCACCCAGCCTCCTTCCTGGGCACCTCATTTACCCTCTCCCCACACTGCCCCAGGCAGCTCCAGCATGGCCAGAGCAGAATCTGATGGAACATTTTTCAGCACAACATCCTCTAACCCTTGGAGCTTCTTCTTTGTGCCTTTTTTCTTTTAATCTCCCTGTGTTCCGTGGCTGTGACTTTAACTGTGTTTGTAGGAGCTGGATAATCCATGTTCTGGCCTCAAACATGGGCTGATATAACCCATGAAGGGGTGAAATTCAGGGTCCTAAATGCAAGAAGCCACTGGGTATAAGGAAAACAGTTGTATTAGGAAATTAGTGGTATTAACCCCCTGTAGCAGGGAAAAAAACCATACAAGCAGAGAGCTACCTCCAGCAGAGAAATGGAAAGAAGCACAGACTGCAGAAAAGACTGTCAAGCAAACCTTTTTTTTAAGAAATGGTGTTTTTAAACACAGTTTCCTGTTCAAGAAACTGAACAGAGAAACAATAACCTGTTTGTTGCTGCTCTCTCTGAGCAGCACATGCGAGGCTCCATCCAGGCTCAGCAGGGATTCCTAACCCTCACAAGGGGTTCTGAAATTCCCTGCATGGCACAAATACACCTGGACCTGCTGTTTGGCTCCAGCAGCAACTGCTGTGGCTGTAATTTACTCATTTGTGTGGCAGCAGGAGTGGAGCTGAATCCAAAGATGTGTAAATTCAGACCTTAGTGGCTGCAGCAATCCCATGGGATGAGCTTCTGGAAGGAAGCCCAGCTTTTCTCACCAAGCAGCAGGAGCTCAGGAGATGCTTTCAAGTTTTTTCATAAAATCCTGGGATGGTTTGGGTTGGGAAAGACCTTAAAGAACATCCAGCTCCATCCCTGCCATGGCAGGGACACCTTCCACTATCCCAGGCTGCTCCAAGCCCTGTCCAACCTGGCCTTGGACACTCCCAGGGATCCAGGGGCAGCCACAGTTTCTCTGGGCAACCTGTGCCAGGGCCTCACCATCCTCACAGCCAAGAATTTCTCCTTAAAATCAATCTAAATTTCACCTTTTTTAATTTAAAACCTCCCCTCCTCGTCCTATCACTATCACCCCATGTAAGAAATCCCTTCCCTTCTTTTTTATGGCCCCTTCAAAGCACTGAAAGGTCCTCAATTCCCATTACAGCATCCAGCAAGGTGGGAACATGACAGAACAGATGTGAATCCAACCAGGATTTAACTCACAGACAAAAGACTGCATGGAATGGTGGCTCAGGGAGGTGGGCATGGGTGGGGATGTAGGATTAGGAATATGTTGCAAGGAGGTGCTGCCCTAAACCACAAGTCTCTTGGGGTAAACACAATGCCCCAGTGTCCAGGCCAATAAATGCATTTTTTCTTCTAAATCTATACACAAACAACAGAAAACCAGTGTTTGTCCCTGGGGAATCCTGGTCCCTTTAATATCAAATGCTGCTGTGCTGAACCAAGCCTCCCTAATTATCCCAGAAAACAGTTTTTGCTACAGGCTCCTGGGAGGAATTCCTCCCCTACTCACAAATGAAGCCACATAAACAGTGTTGGGATGCAGAAACTCTCCTTCCCAAAGTCCTTTTCCACCCAACAGGGACGTCCAAGAACATTTTCTCTGATCAAGCAGCAGCCAGGGCTCCCCACTGCCTCAATCCTGAGGAGCATCTCCCTGCTGAGACTTCCAAGAGCATCAGCTTCTACCACATGTTACACTCCAGATGGAGGAACCCCTCCACCACTTACAACCATTTCAGGAGGCCAACCTGGAGGTTCTGGAGGATGTGCATCCTTTACACAGCAATGTGCAACCTGTGGAAAACCAGGAGTGAGAAATGAAGGGTCTTAAACCAGTCAAGTGAAAGGGGTGAATGTGAAACCTCTGGATTTGCCCCAGGAAACTGGGATACAATAATCCCTAGTCATTAAAAAGCTGTGGAGTGAGAGCAGGGAGGCAGAGTGTCTTTAGCAGTGACAAAATACATGAGGACAATGAATTTCTTATGCGATGTACATCCCACAGACTGAAAGAGACCTGTAACCTTTTCCATCCTTGCCAACTCATTTTGGATTTTCTCCTCCCTTACCTCTTTCTAGCCACTTTTACTCATTCAAGAAAGTTGCCTAGTCCCCCTCTCTTGTAGACAGCATGGGACAAATTTTGCAAGACAAATTCCTCAGCAATTCATCTTTCCTCTGGGCTCCACCTCTTGGGAACTCTCACAACCCATCCAGAGCACCTTCCCCTTCAACCTGGGCTGGCCTTGTCTTACTCCTCCTCTTTCTCTTTCAAAAGCATAAAATCTTACCAGCTCCAGGAGAAAAGAGAAGCCTGCTGGGTCTCCAAGGCCACCAAGGGGCAAACACAGCACCCAATTCCCCACGTGAGAAGATGTAAAAGATGGTCCCCATCAGAGACATCCCATGACAGGGGGAATGGCTTCTCACTGCCAGAGGGCAGGGTCAGATTGGATACTGGGAAGAAATTCTTCCCTGTGAGGGTGGTGAGGCCCTGGCACAGGGTGTCCAGAGAAGATGTAGCTGCCCCTGGATCCCTGGAAGTGTTCCAGTCTAGGCTGGACAGGGCTTGGAGCAACCTGGGATAGTGGAAGCTGTCCCTGCCCATGGCAGGGGGGTGGAACTGGATGCTCTTTAAGGCCCTTTCCAACACAAATCAGTCTGGAATTCTTAAAATTCTGTGACTCCCAAATCCTGAGCCCTGCAATGCTCCCAGCAGCAACGGGACAGCCATGGTTTGCATCATAAACCATGTATTAATTCCTTCCCATTACTGCTCCAAATTAGCTCAGCTTTCCACCTCCTCTACATACCAACAGCAGATGCATCCTAAAAATCTGCCTTCATCATCCTCCAAAACGTTCCTGATTGCTCAGATATTGCCTCACATTCGAGTTATGGCACAGATCCCTGCGCCAGCTAACACGAGACCGCATTGCTCAGCAAACAGGGGGGACTATGGTTACAAGGAAACATCAAATGCAGAACAACCAGCCTGAAATAAAATTGCATAACGCATGGGAACAGCAAAACTTGAGGGGAAAATAAAACAAAATCTAAAAAAAAAAAAAACCCCAAAACCAACCAACCCAACAAAAAAAAAACAACAACAACAAAAAAAACAGCTTCAAGGCTGCCAAAACTGAGCCATTGATTACAGCACATTTGATCCATTTGCATGCAGAGAGCTTTGCTTTGGAGCTGAGATGGAAACAGTCTTAATATAGCTGGAGAGAAAATATCCTCCTTGCACTCTCCTAACTGCACTTTGATAGGAAGCAGCCACAGAGCAGATGGTGCCTATATATAATCACCAGACCTATTATCCCAGCCTCTTTTAGTAATTTGAAGGATGTGATAACCACAAGGAGAGCAGCAAATATTCCCCCTCCCTCCCTCCCTTCCCCTGCTAATTAAAATATCCAAAAGAAAAAAAAAAAAAAGAAAAAAAAAGGGGAGGAAGCTGTAATTATGGTAACGAATAAAAGAATTTCCAAATGAAGTAAATAACTATTTTGTGCACTGTTCCTTTAAACCAGAAGTCAAAAGTTAATTAAATAGCAGCGTGTTACTGAGTCAGGAGAACACAGCCAGTCCCAGTGCAGTGGGGAAGGAGACTGGAGATGCTCCAGATGAATCCAAACCACAGCACTCCCACCCCTCCTCCGTGCCCTCCTGCCATTTCTCTGCAGATGCTGTGTGATGGTGGCGGGAAGGAGAGCTCATCTCTTTCCATTCCTCTACTTGCCAAAGCCCAGGGTTGCACAGATTCAAAGGATGAGCAACGGGAAGGAGATTCTCTCCAGGGGTTTCTTGCTGCATGAAGATGCTCAGGAAAACATCACAAATGTGATTTCGGTCATGCTTTGAGAGAAGGCTGGGCAATGGTGGTGTTGGGATAAGGTCACAGAGAAGCAAGAAAGGTTAGAGGAGGGAATTACTCATAAGGCTCTCAACAGATGTAAGTTAATAGTGGAGGTGCTGAGGAACATCCCTGGCTCCCAGACAGAGCCCTCAGTTCCCTGCTGATGGCTCCAGGGGTGATACAAAGTGCAGACAGGAACCCACATGGGGTGATGGGAAAAGCAAAGCTTCCCTCCAGAGAACAGCAAGCTCCCATGCACAGAGTGACCAGACCTTGCTGTGCTCTGTGCCTGTATCCAACAGGCACCAGGGCGGCTGGAAAAATACACCCAGGTCTAGGAGGGTCCATCCATCAACAAAATCTCCCAGAGAGAGGAGACTGTCCAGGGGTCTGAGAGAATTACTGGGGCTGTCTGACTTTGCTCCACAACCTGGAGAGCATCAATCAGCTGCCCTGGTGGCTTCTGTGCCACTTCCAGGTCAGAAGCACCATTCATTGGTGACAGGAATCCCAGGGACTGTAGGATGCACATAAAACCATTGCTGCTGCCTCCTAACATCCATCCTTGAGACACCCGGACTGCTGTAAGGAAAGTGGAGGTGGCATCAGAGCCACGAGCTTCAATCTCCCCCCATCCCAACTTGCAAGTCAGGGATAATGTCCCACCCTCTTGTCAAGGGACAAGCAACACATCAACAGCAAAACCATGGTAGGCATTCCCTGCCCTGAGCACCCGCAGTCGGTGACTGCACTGGGATTTCACAAGCTGAGAGGGTGGGAACATCCCCAAGTCCTGCTGGAACACAGATTCCCAAATCGGGTGGCCTCATTCCAGCCAGGAAGCTGCAGAGCCATCACTCTGTGAGGAGGGTAAGTGAATTTGGGAGCAGTGCTCTGTAAGAGCACAGAATCACAGAACATGCACAGTTGGAAGGGACCCATAAGGATCATCACATCCAGGTCCTGGCCTTGCATAGGACATCCCAAGAATCCCCTGCTGTGCCCGAGAGTGTTCAAACACTTCCTGACCTCTCTCAGGCTTGGGGCTGTGATCACTCCCCTGGGAAGCCTACTGCAGTGCCCAGCCACTCTCTGGGGGAAACAACCTTTTCCTGATATCCAACCTAAACCTCCTGGCACAGCTTCACACTGCTTCCATGTCTGAGTACAGACAAAACCTTGCATTAAGAAGGTCTGGAGGAAGGAACTGTGTGACCCCAGAGGACACATGTGTGACATGCACACTTTGGGGACAGCCACATGTCTCTGGCTGACACCCAGTGCTCCCTCTCCGACTCACCATCCACTGCAGACCAACCACCACCTGCTCCATGGCTTACCCAACACAGGGCTGTTTGCAAGGGCTAGGGCAGCCCAGAGCACACGGATTGTTTAAGTGCCTGGAAGCATCATTTGGTGCCAGGAGGGCTGGTTTAGGAGCACTCACATGTGCCTGTACCAACCACACGTGGTTATGAGCCACCCATGCTATCATCACCTGGTGCAAGCCACCACTGAGCCCAGCCTCGAGGTCTGCTCTCCTCTTTCCTTTTGGAGCTCCTTCTGCCTTTTGGTGATGTCTCTGCCTCCAAGCATCATGGCTGATGAGGGGTCAAGCACAGGCACAGCCACAAGATCTATCCTGCTGCCCACGTGAAAATCCACTTGCCAGAGCACAGCCACGGGAAATGAGTTCCTTTCACTCTGTCTACTCACTCTGCTTGGCAAGTAGGGATCCCTCACTTGCTCCACACCCTGCTGCAGCAGGATCAGCACATCCCAAAAGCTGTGGGCTGCACATATGCCCTGTGTTGTCACTCATTCCCATATAAGAGCAGAGCGGGCACAGCAGTGAGGACCCTGCTGTCTCTGTGCTGTCTGATGCCTCAGGTAACATCAGTTCTGCCTTGCTAACCCCATCCCCACAAAGCCATCTGCAGCTCCCCAGAGCTATCCATACCGTCCCTGGGCCACCCATATTCCCCCAGAGCCATCCACATCCCCCAGGGCCAGCTGCATGCCCTGAGAGCCAACAGCTGCTAGTAAGAGACTTCTGACCCATGGCTGCAAGGATGGGCATGCCTGGGAGCAAAGCTACCTCTGATCTGCAAGTTCCAAATGAACAAAACAGGAGATTCACCTGAATATCCTGAGCCAAGTGTTCTTCAATGGTTGATGGGTTACTCCAAGTCACCCTGTGAATCTGTCTTTTCTTCCTTTCCAGTGAAGGTTATGATGTTTGGAAGACAACAAATAGGCTGATGAGCTTGGGTGTCAGTCTAGAAACCCTGTAGAGATGACTGAAGGTGGGACCTCAGCACCACAAGGGCCTTTGTCACTCAGCCAAAGACACAGTGAGAAAAAAAGATCCTTTGGGAGCAAAGAAGTGAAGGGAATGTGCCAAACAGGCTCAAAGGAGGATCCAAATGAGCAGGGGCAGCTAACCTGAAGTTTCAAGGTTAGAACAGGAAGGGACACTGGCTGTAAAACACACTCAAGAGCAGTAGCAGATCTTTCCCAGCATTGCTGACACCTCAGAAGGACATGGCTCTTGTTCTCCACCACCATGTCCAGCCCCAGTGCTCAATGGCCTCCAGGATGAGGTGGGTGACCATCCATCTCACTGGCTGAGTGATGGTCTGCAGAGACTGTGTCTCCCAGGGACAAAGAACTCTGATTTTATAGAGGGGACAGAAAATCTGTATCTGCTGCTCAGTGCTGGAGTAGGGGATTACAGATGGACTCGATGATTTTAAAGGTCTTTCCCAACCTCAGTGATTGCGTGATTCTGTGTTGTTCTCACTTTCCCAGCCTAGGTGATTGCATGATTCTATGTTGTTCTCACTCACTGTCCTGTCTGCTGTAATACTGATGTACATGGATCTCAGCAAATAACTCTGCTCATACCTGATCTTCTCATACAACAGTTCTGATTTCAAGCTACAGGATTAGCAAGATTTTGCAGCACTGGGAATCTGACAAAGTGTGAGACTTCTGGAAGTGTTCTCTGCCTGTTGTGTGTGACACTAGAGGGCATGAGCAAGACAACAAATGCCCTTGTCTGCCATCACTGAGAAGCTCAAGTGTGATAAAGGCCAGCGAGCTTTTCTCAGTCTATCAGTAAAAGAGAAGAAAAGCAGACATGAGAGGTGTTCCCAGGTGGCAGCATGAGTGCCAGGGTGCCAAGCCTCAGCAAGGCCAACTGAGGAACAATTTTCTGAAGGCAATTCCAAAAGCTAATCCACCTCCAGCAAGAACAGGACATTTGTTTACTTCACGGCTGTAACCTCACTAAGACTTGTTCATTTTCTCATGACATACTTTGCTCAGTCTGCATGGGAGGATATGTGCTCCCTGTGTGAGGCAAACACAGGCTGAGGACACACAGTGCCCTCCCTTCAGGTGTTGCTGACACCTACACAGAGGACAACAACTTTCAAGCTGCCCATCAACCCAACACAGATCAGGGTGATCCTGTGGGTTAAAACATGCCGTTATCCCATCATCCAGCTTAGTTTGGGTACTGGGTATGGCAACAGGGTTGTCTCCAGTGGTAGGCAGCACAGCAGGGTAGGTGAGGAAGAGTCAGGAAACCCACACTCTGTTCATGGCAAGTGCTTTCCTGTTGTTGTTTGCTCCACCTCAATTCCCTGATGACTCGGGGAGAGCTCCAGCACGTTCATCTGCCCTTTCACTGGGGATTCCACAACTGCAGCAAATGTTGGCAAAATCCTGCAAGCCATGGCACACACACACGTGTTCTGACACGCAGTCCAGCAGCTGCAGATCTGCCTGTAGGGCAGGATCACAGAAATACACAATTGTTTGGGTTGGAAGGGACCTTAGAGGTCATCTAGTACAATCCCCTGCCATGGCAGGGACACCTCCCACTGTCCCAGGCTGCTCCAAGCCCCAGTGTCCAGCCCGGCCTTAGACACTTCCAGGGATCCAGAGGCAGCAACAGCTTCTCTGGGCACCCTGTGCCTCACCATCCTAACAGGGAAGAATTTCCTCCTAATATCCAGTTTAACCCTGCCCTCTGTCAGTTTGAACCTGAGCTGGGGTGCATGGAAGGAAGAACCCTGATTTACTCCTCTTCAGCTCTAGGACAAGCTGGAGATTTTTCTTTTTCAGGACAAGAAATTTGTACAGGTGAGTATTTCTCCTCCCTTGCTCTGCTCACTCTCCATCTCCTACTCCTTGTAGACAACCACCACCAGTTTTCTGGCAGACACTCCCATGGGAAGGGTGTAGCAGACCTGAGCACCCGGCATCATTCCCATTTGTGCAGGAGCGGAAGGGTGGCTCCAGACTGGCAAGAGCTTTGCTGGTCCAAGGACCTCTCTGTTCCCTCTCAGGGGAACCCAGGCAGTGCAGGGAGAGTGCAACATCCCTCCAGTATGAACACAGTGCCAACACCTGGGGTTCCTGCTCTGCAGGATATTCCATGGCGAAGTCTCTGTATCTATCCCTCACTGACCTGGGACTTCGTGGTCCAAATGAGACCAGTGTATCTGCAATCCACCTCAGCACAGCTAATGACAGACCCTCCTTTACCTCTCTGCACAGATTCCCTTCCAAGAGGGTGGAAAACACAGGGCTAAGCTGCTCTTCCATTTAACAAACCCTGCCATGCCATCAGACCGTACTCGGGTGGAGCCAGCTACAGGGGCAGGGAAGGAGCTGGAGCCCCCACGCAAGAAGCTGTTGGCAGCTTTGAAAACAATCTACTTTCCTGTGTCCTTTCAGTTTCCAGGCCATGTCTCCCCCACAAAGGCATTGTGCAACCCCAACATTTTGCAACTGCTGCCTGACCTGGCCACAGAGCCAGGACTTTGGGCTTCACCCCGTCCTCCATGCAGGAGCAGCTCCAGCTTCCTCCCGAGCCCATGCCAAGGCTGTCTGTACTCCCAGCGTGCTAAAGCTTGGTTTAAAGCTGCATCTCAAGCTTTGCAGGAATTGCTGATGCAGAGGATGGGAAGGAGCACATGAACATCACAGAATCCCAGAATGGTTTGGGTGGGAAGGGACCTTAAAACCCATCTGGTTCCACTCCCCTGCCATGGGCCTGACATTTTCCATTAGCCCAGACTGAAGACTCATCCAAGGATGAAGACTCATTCCAGCCACAGCTTCTCTGGGCCAACTTCCATTGTTTGGGGTGAGTCTGTATATCCTAATCACTCCAGATGCAAATTCATCATTTAGGACACTGTTCCCACTCCTGGAGCACTATTAATGTGGTAAATCCAGAGTGACTCCTTCAGAACATTCCAGACTTGCCTCCTGCAACATCTCCTCAAGCCTTGGCTAACCCCTGTCAGTGCAATTATGGGAGAGATGGAGATGAACCAATCCTGAACCAAATCTCAAAACTGGAGTCTAGGTCAAGTCCAAGTCAAGGAGAGCACAAAGCAAAACATCACATGAGCTTTAGCCACCCATATTTAAGCCCTGTGCCATGACAGCATTAAACCTCCTTGTGCCACAGCAGCAGAAGAATGTAGCTCAGGCAAGGTCACCACATCACTGTTCTGGGAAAAAATTGCCCCATTCTGGTGTCAGGAACAGGCAGTGCCTTTGCAAGGATGGGTCAGGGAAGGTTGTGTCCTTTCCTGGGTGTTGCTGGATTAAAGCCTCTGCACAGATAAACACCTCTGAGTAAGAGGGAGAACTTAAAAACTAATAACAACACTAAAACCTAAACAAACACTAAGGAGTTGAGGGCTTTGCTTTAGAATAAAAGATTAATAAACATATCGACTGAGTCAAGGGGCTGGGACAAAGGCTGACAGCAGTGTTTATTTTTTAGCATCTATCTGTGGCCTTACCAGGCTTTTGCCCAAGCCAAATATTGTGTTAAGGAAGTTTATGAACTGACACATGAAGTGTGGTTGGGTCACCTCCAGCTCAGCCCATGGTTGTCTGAGCATGGTGCCACCAAAATATGTCTGCAGGAGTTACAACAGCTTAACACGTGGGCCTAAGCTATCACTAGCAGAGGATGATGCAGACAAGCAAGTGGCAGAGATTGAGGAGGAATTCAAGCAAAGGACTGGGTAAAGTGTAGGGCTGTTGGCAGACCCACAGGTGTTCCTGTCCCAGCTGCTGCTGAACACACCAAATTCTGGGAGAAGTTAGGAAAAACCACAGCACTGCAGCAGCTCAGGCACTGCTGAGTTCAGCTGTTGCCTCAGTTTTGGCATCTTGTGCCAATACTTGGGGACCACAATGGGCAAGGGGTGGTTCAGTGCTGCTGCTGAGAGCTAAGTCTGAGCACAGAAAGGCTCAAAAAACCAAGGGTGGTTCTTTGTGGAAAGAGTCCTTTAAGATCTAAAACGTCTTGCAAAGTTCCAGCCACTGTCAGTGATTAACCTGTTGCACCCACCACACCTCCCTGCTTCCAGATCCTGACATGAGGAACCAGACCCCCTCTGCAGCCTCTCTTCCCACTGCTTCCATGGTGTGCAAAGCCTCTGAACCACCAGGCATGCAAAAACCACACGGAAAACCCCCCAGAAATAATCCTTGGAGAAGTTTAACAGACCAAATGCAAGTGAATTCATGGGGTTTTTCTCACCCTGCCTCCTTGTTAGACCTTTCCCATGCAGCTCAGTCACCCTGGAACAGCTTCACAGCACAGGGTCTGGATCTCAGAGAAGCTGAACATCACACTGTCTCACAGCATCAGGAGCTGGGGGCTTCACAGACAGGGGGTTGGATGGGAATGATGGTTTAGGGTCTGTGGAGAAGCTGAGACCCTTCGGCTAAATCCCCACAAGCCTGCAAGGATGGACACACGAGAGGCAGGGACCAAGGTGCTACACCAATAAACCCAGAGCTGTGTTTCATTTCACTGCTGATTTGAACACCACTTAAAAAAAAAAAAAAAAAAAAAAGCAGTTTTTACAGGAGAGGGAAAAGCCCAGAAGCCTTAACTGACCATTTTAAAGCTTTTAGCTATTTAATTGTGGCTTTCCACACGCTGGTAAAGAAACCAGGGCTGCTGCCACAAGAAGCCTCTCCTCCCCAAAGTGCTCTCTGCATCCCTGATTTCTAGATGTTGATAAAGCATCTTGGAGAGACTCCTGAATATCTCAGAGTGAAGGAGGACATGCAGCCCTGCAGGTGACATGGTGGCAGTCACCCAAAGGTGTGACAGCCCTCCACGGAGCGAGGAGGTGGGCAGGGGAGCTTCTGAATCCCACTGAGAAGATGCTGTGTTCCTGTTCTCCCCAAGCAGGATCACAGGCATCAATGGCTGCTTTGAACACCAGCTGTAGCTGCACTGCAGCTTCACACAAAAACCAGTATTAGATCTCCAGTCACGGAGCTCTCCATGTGTCCAAGCCTTGGGTTGGGGTCTGCACCATCCATCAAAGCCTGGCAAGGTCTCCATGGGGGAAGAACCACCCAACTCTCCTGGAAAACACTGAGGACTGTCAATCTAAACTCTTCAATTACCACCAGCTTCCCACCCCTGCACTGCAAATACAAGGGAACGTTTTCAGATACCCTGAAGCTAGTGGATTCCAGCTCTGCTTCCAAAATTTATGCCTGCACTCAGGGTCTCAACCCCATTTCTTCTCAGGAAGTCCTCAGCACAGTTTTGGACTTGCCTCAAGGCCCGCAGATCACTTTTGGACATGAAGCATCAGCTTCCTGCTTGCTTTAGGCACTCTTGAAACATGAACTGTAAATCTACACAAAGCTACATGAAATACAAGGAGTTCCCTTCAGTAACACACTTTTGCTCTTTTTCTTATTCTTTGCTGTTTTTCCTTCTCTCCAGCTCCCAGGTTTTTAAAACCCCACAGCGCTAAAGGAAAAAAAAAAAACACCGAACAAGGCAAGCAGGAAATAAAAAAAGCAGGTGAGGAAAAGAAAAAAAACAAAAACAAAACACCAAAAAAGGAGCTTCCTATGGCCCACACGAGTTTAGCCTCTCTGCTAACCACAGCAAAGAGGTAATTCCTGGTGGGACTGGGGGTGACTGTCCCCAGAGCCTCCCGTGGGTACTCACTGGTGCTTGTGCTAGTGCCAATGGTGTTGATGGTGGTGGGGACGGAGGAGGAGGAGTAGAGGGGCAAGTGGCCATTCTCACAAGCCAGGTTTTTGTCCTGCCAGCTGGAGGCACTGACGCTGATGCCCGAGTCCCGAGAGGAGTTCTGCCACCCGTTGAGTTTGTCGTCGGAGTTCTGTCTTTGGTGATAGTAGTGAGCCTGCCCGTAGTCCAGCGAGTCCGAGCGGCCCCGGCCCTGCCCGCCGAAGCCCCCCGACGTGCGGTCCTCCAGGTGGTTGAGCCACATGGCCAGGGCGCTCCTGTCCTCCAGGGAGGTGGCAGGGTGTATCAAGGCGTAGGACAGCAGCTGCCTGCTCTCCTCGATGTGCTGGTTGTGCTCGATCGAGTGCGCCAGGATTTTGGGCAAGAGTTTCATGTACTCGACTTTCGCCTCGATGTTGCCGGGTTTCAGTAAAGGCAGGTGGGTTAACAAGAGGGAGATCACTTTATCCTTGGATTCCTGTTGCCACTGGTTAATGATTCCTGTTGAAGGGATGGGGGGGGGGGAGGGGGGACAAGAAGATAAATGAAAAATTGAAACACGAGTTAATAAAGAAATAACCGAGTCCTGGTAGGGTAAATACAACATGCCAAAGGGATTCCACATGTGTGGTACCACAGTGAGCATCTCCCTGGCAAGCTCCCTCCCTCCAAAACCATTGTCACGGCAAAGTGTGCCAAACTGGATACCAGAAGTTACCAGATGCTCCTGAAAATCTCTAAAAAAGCTACACTACACCCAACTCTACTCCACCACTGTGGTGTTTATTTTAATCAAAATCACGATTTGGCCCAAATTTTCCATATTGTTGTAGATTACAGAAAATACCACACAAAAGCACTCAGCAGAAAAAGCTAACCTTTCGAAAGAACTTGGCTGGAAAATTGAAAAGGTCAAGATTCAAAGGAGGTAACACAGGTGAGGGCCACAGAGGGAAGAAGCTTTCCATCAAGAACACTCTCATCCAACCAGGGTGTTGGTGCATCTACCAGCCCCAAAGGTGAGGAGGGAAGGGCTAAGCTGAAGCAGCCCCAGAGCTCCTGTTCCTCTGTTAGATCACAGCAAATAAGAGAGGTTTCAGAAGATCAGGGAAAAAAAAAAAGAAACATAGGCTTAGATTTAAATATGCAGAAAGAAAAGTCAGGGAATTACAAACTGGACACTTAACTCGAACTCCTGGAAAAGTGATGGAACAAATAATGAAACAACCTATTTGTAAGCACTTAGAAGATAACAAGATGATAAGTGACTGCCGACACCCATTTGTCAAGAGCAATTTGATTTCCTTCTGCGACAGAGCAACTGGCCTGTAAATAGCTGGAGGAACAGGCAGTGCTGTATATCTTGATATTCATTAGGGGCTGCTGCACATGGCTCCCTCAGCAGCACAGCAGAGAGAAACTGCTCTAATGTGGGCACACAGCTCATCTGAAAAACATATGGAGGGAGCTGGTGGTGCTGATTCACTGTCAGACTGGGAGGATGTGCTGGGCAAGGAGACCTGTCCTGGCCCCACCACCACCCAGCATGTCACTGGTGATAAGGGTGATGTAAAAAATGTGATCAGCACATAGGTATTGTGCTAAGAGAAAGGAAAATACTCCAGGAAACTGGACTAGAGGTCAAACAATGATGAGGACTCGAAGGAGTGGCATGAAGTTGTGTCAGGGGAGGTTTAGGCTGGAGATCAGGAAAAGGTTCTTCCCCCAGAGGGTGATGGGGCACTGACCAGGCTCCCCAGGCATTGGTCACAGCACCAGCCTGCCGGAGTTCCAGGAGAATTTGGACAACGTTCCCAGGCACAGGGTGGGATTGTTGGAGTGTCCTGTGCAGAGCCAGGAGTTGGAATTGATGATCCTTGTGGGTGCCCTTCCAGTTCAGGATATTCTATGCTTCTACAAGATTTGAAGAGATGTGAAAGAACATCTGCATTAAGCAGGTGCATACATCTGCATGCAGGTAGGAACAAATGAGGTGGGCAAGAGCCTGGCTTGGGAAGCACCACGTCAGTCAGATACTGCGCTGCACAGAAAAGCTGCACCTGCACACAGAAAAGCCAGCCTGACACCTGTCTGAGAGATGAACACTGGCTGGACAAGCTTCTCTCCACATCTGCTGCTGCCCAGGGAAATGGTGGAGTCCCCATCCCTGGAGCGATTTAACAGCTGTGAGAACATGGCCCTTGAGGACAGGGGTCAGTGATAGCCTTGGCAGTGCTGGGGGAATGGTTGGACTCCATGATTCTGGAGGGATTTTCCAACCTAAACAATTCTATGAATCAGCAACTTGAACTGCAGCAAAGACGGACGAGGTTGGACATGATGAAACTGCCTTCAGTAGGACAGGATGGCAAGGACATTGTGAGATCTCCATCATCAGACGTTTCTCTGAAGAGCTGATACAAACTCCAAACACCTACCAAATCTGCCCAGTACCAGGGCAGTCTCTCCTCCAGTGCTGGCCAAACCCTTCTGTAGAGCCTTCAAACTTTCAAGCCCCTGTCTTAGGCTGTGCTACAGGAGCTACAAGTGAACTGTGTGGTGAAGAACACTCCTGCTTGCTTTAAACACACTGCCCAAAACTTCATCAGGTGAAATACTGAAAAAATCCCTAAAAACTTCATGTTCTCTGTCTTCAGAGACATCACGTTCGCTGTCTTCAATTAATTCTGTACAGGAAGCTGCTCTAAATAATTGATTATCCCTATAGCTTCTGTGTGTTTTTGAGCTAGGGTAACTGAACCCACACCACTGAAATGCAGATCCAGATCTCCATCTGTAGGATCATTCATCAGGTTTGCTCTTGGGAAGGCACAAAAGCAAATCAATATCCAGCTCAGGATATTCAGTGCCCCAGGAATTGGACTGTACAACCCTCGTGGGTCCCCTCCACCTCAGGATATTCCATGATTCTGTGATTTTGTATGACCCATGCTGCTGGCCAGCAGCTAACCCAGCCCTCCCACCACCCCTGACCCAGAAGAGGGCTGTTAAAGCACCACCTTCTCCCACTTAGGACCAAACTCTGGACATCAGTTTCCTGACAGGACTGCAGTGGTAAGCAGCACTCACCCCTCCAGATTCACCTTCCCAGTTCCAAGGCATGCAACTGCTTTAATAGGAAGCCACTAGATGGCTTGCTGGAAACGCTGGCTACTCTCCCTGGAACTTTCTGCACTGGTATTTACTTCTCCACAGACCTCCCCCTCCTCCAGAGCCACTTCCTGAGCCAGCAACAGCGTACCCTGTGCTGAAAGGAGCCAGGGGCACGACGTGGCACAGCTTTGGTGGAGAAGGAACTGCTCTAGGGCAGCAGAGGGGACTTTCGGTACTCTGGGTGTGCTCCTGTGCCCATGGGAATGATGCGAGGTTGTTTTGGTGCTAAAAAAAATGGGATCTGGGAGAGTAACACTCAGCCTAAGTGATGCTGTAAAGGATACACAAGTGTAGTAAGACTCAAGGCCCACCAGAACATATCTGTATTTTCCATATGCAGGTCACTGCTTCAGGCAAGGCTTCCTTTTGGGATGAATCTGATTTATCTGTCCCCTCTCTCTTAGTCAGCTGCCTGGTGAGTTAGAAACATGTCTTGTTTTCTCCCATCCTCCTGCAGAGAGGGATGTCACACCCCGATATTTTATCATCACTCTCGTGGTGGTTCAGCAGCACTTCCTGGCTGGCACAGCCAAACCCCAGACTGGCACTGGTTGGGATTCTGTAGCAGCTCAGATAAACTGAGAAATCAAAGATCATTAAAAAAAAAAATAGGCCTGCAATGCACTGCTCAAAGAAGTTGGTGCCACTTAAACATAGGAGCAAAATATACACAGAAAAAGCAGAGTTTGGTGTAAAGTGGGTGCAGGAGAGGAGGAGGAAGAAGAGGAGGAGGAGGAGGAGGAGGAAGGCAAGTGGCCATGGCTGGACTCCTCCTCCTCCTCACATGGGGAAGAGCTGAGCATGAAGGTCCCGACTGGAGAAACACAGGATGGCGCCAGAGCTGCTTCTTGGGAGCTTTGCCTTGGAACTCCAGGAGATTTGGGGGTTTAAACCACAACCCCAAAAGATGGAGCACTGACCCAAAAGCCTGTGGCTGATGAAGGGCTGGATGCCCTTCCCTGCCCCGGCCCAGGCAGGAGCTGGTCTCCTTCTAAGCCAGCAGCAGGATGTGCACAATTAAACAAAAATGGAAAATAATTAGATCGGAAAGAGGTTTGGCTCTCTCTGAGATGGGGCAGAAGGTCAGGCTTAATCCTATCTGCCAGAAAATAGAGGGATCTGGAGAGGGCAGTGCAGCAGAGGGAAAGCTGGAGTTGCCTGTGGGCTGGAGCTGCCTGTGGGAGAGGGGCTGGCAACACCCCAAAGCCCCTCTCCACCCTCTCCCTGAACACAGGAGACCCCAGCTCAGCCCCTCACCTGCTCCCATGCACTCCTGGCCATCTGGGATATCTTATCCTTTATTGCCAGAACATGCTCTCTGGGGCAGCCGAGATTAGGATGTGTTTTGGGACCCCACATCCCAGGGTCCTGCCATGATACCTGTGATGGGTCACAGGCACTGATCACCTCAGTAGTTCCCCTGGAGGCTGCCTCAGGGAAGCCTGGTGCTTCCCATCACGAGGATTTCACTGCTCTGTGGAATGCCGCAGCTACTGCCAAATCTGAACACAGAGACAGCCCCGAAGTTAGAATCCCCCCCTTGCTGCCTTGAAACCTCCCAAAATCCTTGTCCTGCTCACTGCTGCTACGGAACTGCCATCTCCTTTTGGAGATGAGGTAAGGTAACAACTGACCTGCCCTGCACTGGTAAGGGATGGGAGCTGCTGGTAAGCCTCAAGCAGAAAATCCTGATTTTTATTATGGGACATTTTCTTGGATGAGAAGCTGAATGAAGGTGGGATGTGAAACTACCTTCTACTAAAGGATTACTTAAGTGACAGGATTTTGCTGCTAGACAACCCAGCTGATGCATGTGCAGCATGCCTGTGGATAAATCCAGCTCCAAATATAGCCAAGTCCTGCTTCCAAAACTGAAACCTGTGCTTGTGCTATGAATAGGACCAACACCATCCCCAAAACTGGGGCTTTCTGGACGGAAAAAAGAAGTGAAGTTTGTCAATTTATTAAGTTATTAAGGGACTTCTCTGCCACAGATCTGCTTAATCACTGCTGGATCTCTGCAACACTGTTAACTGCCACCATGTCCAGTGGTGATAGACCCACCTCTGATGTGTCCACACACGAGGAACCTTCCTGCCATTACTCTGAATCTGCTTCCTGAGGGATTAAGGAGTTGTTCCAACCACCAGCAAGGCTCGTGGTTATGATGTCCTGGGAACAGTCACAGTTATCCAAATGTAAAGCCAGACCAGATGGACAAAGGCAGGGATAGACACAGACCCTGCAAAAAACAACATGAGTAGCACACTGGTGCCTGCATTTACAAACCCTGAAGGACCAAACTGCAGAGAATTTAATTCTAGTTTTGATTTTTGCAAGCAGACTTCTGGGCCTGAGAGGGATGGCCAAGAGCAGCTGCCAGCACAGGAACAGAACATGTGGGTTTCACCAGGTGACATGTCTTCAAGGAACAAGGATAATGCCAAGTAACTCTCAAGCACCTGAAGGAACCCAAAAAACAACCAAACCCATCCAAGATAATCCATTTCATTTTGAAAGCAGAAACTGGGTTCTCCTCCCATTACTATACACAACTTATTTCACAGTGAAGCACAAAGCAGGTGAAATGTCCAGAGGAGGCCACGGGGATGCTCCAAGGGCTGGAGAGCCAGGCTGGGAGAGCTGGGGGTTCTCACCTGGGGAAAAGACTCCAGGGAGAGTTCAGAGCCCCTTCCAGGGCCTAAAGGGGCTCCAGGAGAGCTGGAGAGGAACTGGGGACAAGGGATGGAGGGATAGGACACAGGGAATGGCTCCCACTGCCAGAGGGCAGGGATGGATGGGATATTGGGAATTAGGAATTCTTCCCTATGAGGGTGGTGAGGCCCTGGCACAGGGTGCCCAGAGAAGTTGTGTTTCCCCCTGGATCCCTGGAAGTGTCCAAGGCCAGGCTGGATGGGGCTTGGAGCAACCTGGGATAGGTTCCAAACCATTCCAGGATTCCATGAATTTGCTGACTGTGATTTTGGTGAAGGAGTGATATGAGTGATGTATAACTCATACAATAGACAACAGCTAATCCTGAGCAACAAGGACACCAATTTAAAGACCAGAAGTGTTTTAAAAACTGCCCAAAGATCTTCTAAGTGACAAAGAGGACATTCACATAGGAAGCTTGGTATCACTGCCCCTCAATGCCAAGTCAGTGCACTTAAGGGCTCCAGTTGTCAGCAAATTGCTCTTAAATTACTGTTTTATTATGCCCTTGTTTTCAGTTTTCCATAAAAAGTTCTCAAAAGCCCATTCAGATAATTTGCCCAAGCAAGAAATGACTAAGAGAGGGAATCACAGAGATCATAAAGGTTGGGAAAGACCTATAAGACCACTGAGTCCAACCATTAACCAGATGCTCAAATCTGAAGGGCACCCTCCAAGCACCTTCCCAGCAGGGCTGAAATGAACTGCACTCTCAGATGCATTTGGGGAGAAAAAACAGGAATTTGTACTAAAAGTTTAGGTTGGGATCCTTGATCTTGTAAAGTGACATACTGCAGCATTAGGAACTGCAGAGAGGAACTGGGTGCTCCTGAATGGCAATCAAGCATTTCTAGGGATGGACAGCATTGAGGTTTTCATGTCTTGGATGGTCAACAGCAAAAAAGAAATCCAATCCATGCTTAGGCAGTTGGCAACTGCTTCTAGTGAGCCTGGAATCAGCAGCCACAAAACAAGAGATGGCTATTTCTGGGTTTGCAGGAAGGCTTTTCAAGAGGCTTCCTCAGCAGCTCTCAGAAGAGGTTCCCATTGTTCACCGTTTCCTGGATTATGAACCTGAAACTGAATCTGGGTGATGGGCACAGCTATGTGGAGGGCACCCACTTTTTATTATTAGAGGCAGAAAAATCAGCACCTGGACTCCTCCTGCTGTGCAAAGACCCAGCAGCACATCACGACCCACCAGCTTCTCCACACATCCATGGGAGATGCTGCACTTCCATCAAAATACCCCAAATCTGTGGTAACTGAAGTCATCTCCAGCCAGCCCCAGGATCTCACACCTATCCCAGCTGCCTGGATGCCTTTATCAGGGCAAAAGGGGTCAAGAAACCTGACCCTGCATATGAACACAGCCCAACATCCCCTGCTTGGCCACAACATCATCTCTCAGTGAGTGACCATCATCACACAAACCTGAATTCTATGTCTACTTGTTCCAGTTTCTCCCAAGCACTTCTGTTTACTTTCCTTTCCATTTGGATTTATCGGATTTTACGCTTTAATTCATCTGGCTTCAGATTCTGAACTAGATGATCTTTAAGGTTACTCCCAACCCAAACCATTCAGTGATTCTATGAGCGGGGTGGAGAAACCACACCCCACCTCACACAGGGCAGTCTGCTGCAAAGAAAAAGCAAAAGAGCAAAAAAAAAAATCAAGAGATTTCACCCACAAGTCTGAATTTGCACCGAGTATATCAACCAAAGGCAGGCTGCTGCCAGTCCCAGCCTTCCCACAACTGGGTTTACTGGTCTGTGAGATGGTCTAGCTCTCCACCATCCATCACAGAAATACACTCTCCAACAGCACTGCAGACACAAACCTCTGCCCTGGCTCCTGCTGCAGCAGTTTGATTGAAGGTGAAGCACAAAGTGTTTCCAGCTAAAGGGATTTAAATTATTATTTGCAGTAATTAGCACCTGCACGTTGGCCCAGTCACAATACTTTGTTTGGGTGAATTTACATCATTCCCTTTGTAAATTAGCCTCGCTCAAAAGGCCAACATTAAGGAAAACAAAGTGAGAACCTCGTTGGAAACACTCTGTACCCCATCCAGAGCACATCAATACCCTCGCTGTTAAACCTGGCAGCCTTCTCCCTCCACCAGAGGCAAAAGCATCAGAATTTCAGTGCGTTCCTCCTCGTTATTGCAACTGACTCTAATTAAAAGGAAAAACATCCCAACGATAAAGGTTATTGCAGACCTGCCAGCTGCAGCAGGCAGAGAGGCAGGCTGTCATTGAAAACCTGAATCCTGCTCCTCATCTCCCCAAGATCGATGCAAAATCGGAGCCAACAC
The DNA here is from genome assembly GCF_963662255.1 of Cinclus cinclus. Classification (NCBI taxonomy): domain Eukaryota; kingdom Metazoa; phylum Chordata; class Aves; order Passeriformes; family Cinclidae; genus Cinclus; species Cinclus cinclus. Next base: position 59,517,893 of record NC_085051.1, read on the forward strand.
AGGGGAGAAGACACCGACGACGCTTCCAAGCACCTCCAGGTCTGCAAGGCTGGAGGTAAATGTGGAGCCTGTGGAAATCCCACCGACCTTCCCCCTGCTGTGGGTCTGAATTTATGCCTGTGCTAGCACTGACCTCAGCAGGGTGGGAGGACCTAATCCCACACGTCTGAAGGCAGTGGGAGCTGTGCCAAGCAGCACTGTGCCCGCTGGATCCACGGCAGCCAGCACTGCATCCAGGGAACAGCTTCCTCACAGGTCACCAAAACCACTCACCCCACTGGATAATGCAGGATCTGACAGAGGAAAAGCCAATAAATCCCAGTGGCTGGCTTTTTGCTGTCAATCCCTTCCATTCAGGTCTGACAGCTCGACTTGGGGGGGGATTGGGGAGTACTGGTGAAGCTCTTGCCCTGGAACAAGCCTTATCCAGGAGCTGGGAACAGCCTGCAAAAAAGCCCAGGACACCAGGAGGGCTGAGGGACTGCTATGTGTGGGATTAAGGGATCTGCACTTCCCCTCCTGGAGCATCTAATCCCATATCTTTGAACCTCCAGGTCCAACACAATCAGTGCTACCCCAGAATCTTTGGTCTATAACGAGACATAAAAAGGCAACCACAGAATTCCCCTTTCCCTGACTGGTTACTTTCCTTTCCTGGGTAGATTCAAGGCTGGACAACCTCTCTGAAGGTCAGACAGACCTTTTGCCCAGCAGCACCCACGAGGAGAGGACAGACAGACATCACAAAAGACACATGCACCATCTCCCTTCTCCAGCAGCCACATCCCACCTCACACCCTGGCTCTGTCGTGGTGCCAGTGAGCAGCAGAGCACGAGGGAAAATCTGCCAGGGATGCACAGCAACCTCTGGGCTCACATGGTGCTGGCTCCCCTCCGTGTTTCCAGCAGCTACATCACACTTTGAGAGGCTAAAAATACATTAGGAAAGTACTTAATGTTTCTTTTCCACCCCAGCGGCTGCTGTAGAGAAGCTCCAAGTGGGAGGGGAGGTGAACAGGATGCAGGGAAGAGAGGCAAAAAAATGGAGCAATAAGCACAGCACGTCCTGCAAAAGGTGGTGGGCAGGGAATTCCCTGCTGCAGGCAACACTGGTTCCTTGGAAAAACAAAGGCAAGAACCACGTAACCATGAAAAGCAAAGTGTTTCTGACTACAGAGCAGGATTTAAGGTCAGGCTGGACAGGACTTGGAGCAACCTGGTCTAGTGGAAGGTGTCCCCGTCCACGGCAAGGGGTTGGAATGAGATGATCTTTAAGGTACCTTCCAACCCAAACCGGTTTGTGATTCTGTGGTTCACCACTGACAAGGGCACAGAGGAACTCAGAAAGGAGCATCTCCTCCATTCCTAATTACCAAGATTAAGAAGCTCCATGTAAATTAACTACACAATATTCCTTGTTAAATGCAGCAGTGAATATTTAACCACCAAAACCAATTCTGTTCCAAAGACACAACCTTCCTGCAATGGTTCCCTGCATGCAACAGGCTAGTCCTTCACCACCCTGGGTGGTGGGATGGGTTTGTCGGCACACCTGGGTGGCAAGAGGCACACGGGCTGCTGCACTTCATTTTGGAACAACAGCCAGTTTCATGGAATTCTGAAATTGATTGGTTCGGGCAGGGGTACCTTCCACTATCCCAGGTTGCTCCAAACCCCATCCAACTTGGCCCTAAACACTTCAGGGATGGGGCAGCCACAGCTTCTCTGGGCAACTCTTTCAAATACTTCTTCCAATTCTTCTTGGGACACCAGGCAAGGGGCAAATGACTGTATGACATATTAGTTCTGGGGAAATAAAAAGCAAACAACCCCTTGCTCCCATCTCCAAAACCCCATGTGGGATAAGACACGAGCCCTACTCAACTTGGCTGTCACTGGCAGCTCACCTCTCCATTATGCTCTCCAAAGCAACAGCAGCCCCATCAAGGGTTAGCAGGAGCTGGGAATTTCAGCACTGAAGCCAGGCACAAGGACAATCCTCGATCAGATCTTCCAATCCTGTCACCCCAAACAGGTTGATGAAACCCCACCAGCAGACAGAGCAGCTCAGCACCCTCCCCCAACTTGTAAACTCCAAATGGGAGCAGAATGGCCACTATTTCGGCCAAATGCAGTGCAAACTGGAATATCTCTCACCAAAACATCCCTTAACTCCCATTGAGATCCACAAGGACAGAAAAGCCCAGCTCCACTGTGAGTAGAAATGAGTAAGATTTTCATATTTTTCCCACTATTTTCCCCCTCTGCCTCCCGAGCTTGCCAGAGCTCCAGTCATTAGGAGGCTGTTTGTACAAACCCAGAAGTGATGTATTTTTAGCACTGGAGAATTGCATGGCACGATCATTAAGGAGCTTCTGCAGACAGCAACAAGAGCAGGGATTTTTCCTTCTCTAAATTGGCTCCAGCCACTACAGTTTTCAGCCCAAAGCAGACTTTCAGGAAATTCAGGAGGAGCGGGAGCCTTTTTCCATGGCATATTTAAAACTGAGCTGAAGCACACTCGATTTTCACACTGTGCATCCGACGGGAGGTTTTATGGATTTGTTTTCTCGGCTGTACTGTTGCACACTTTTGCTACACAGCATAATACCCTGTATTATCACAACACTCCCTAGCAACAGGACTTTAATTTAGTGCAGAGATTTCCAATGCTGAGAGCATTTCACCGACTCAGAGCAAAGATGACACGCTGGGAAACCTTATCAAAAGCCCCACGGGTGCCAAGGGAATCTACACCACATGAGTGATGGCATTCGAGCTTCTCAACACAACGTGGCCAGCACTGGCACAGAGAACACCTTGGGAAAGAGGAATTTGCTTCACTGATTTCACAAGCCACAGTCCAGCCAGCGTGGAGTGATGTCTGCATTGATGGCAGCAGTGCCAATGGATGGGAAATAAGAGTGAAAACCCAACAAGTGCTCAGTGCTTAGACAGAGAACTGTGGGGAATGGTTCAGCGTCAGAAATGAGAGCTCAGAGCCGGGGGGGGAACATAACAAGGATGAGGTGCCACCTCCTGCTTCTCACTCCAAGGTCAGGAGCAGGACAGATGCTTGGCAGACAAACCAACCAACCTGCTACAAAAGCTGACCTGAAGAGTGAAGCCAACCTGACACAGGACAAGAATGCCCAGTGCCAGTTTCCCTTTACTCACTGGAGTACCCAAGCCCCCAGGCATCATGAGCAACCTGTTCCCAAACCTCAGATGGGATGGATGGATTTTGGGAAGCCCCGGAAAATAATGGCAGGGTCCCACTTGACCACAGAGAGCATGCAAAGGTGCAAAAGCTCCATCAGCACTGTGGATACTGTCAGGTGAGGTGCTGCTCCACCTCTGCCCACTGTGGCAGAAGAGCAGGAGAAAGCAGGAGCACCATCCACGGGTGGGTTGAGAAGGCTCTCAGGGCAGAAATGACACCAAAACCATGTCCCTTGTGGAGAGCAGAGGGGAATCCATCAGCCCTTGTGCAGGCAACGAGGAGACAAGAATATCAGAGCAGCCGTGCCAGGTCTGATGGACAGATATCCTGACGAGATCCTGGGTCAAGTGGCTTTTGTTGGCTGCTGTGCAAAGCCAGCTGAGCTCAGCCAGCCCGCAGAGCCCGGCCCAGGGTAATGGGATGGGTCAGCAAGGATTAAAAGCAGAATGAAACAGGGGCTGCAGATTGCTTCCAGAAGCCCCATCACTCCCTGGAGCCCATGAGCTCAGCAATGGGCTGCTGGTTTTGCTGCTTCTGGGACCTGGGGTACAGGTGGGAAATGTGTTCACTGCCTGCTTTCACTTACACCAGGGTTATATTGCTCACAAGCCTCCACACACCCTCAAATCCAGATTTCTAGTGGAATTTCCTAGGATGCAGGAAGCCAAAGAAATAAAACATGCAATTTCTGTATCTCTTCTTTAAGCCTAATCCATAAAAATACCTGAATCTTCCTGACTTTCAGTGAGGAGACTACAGGCACAACCACAGGCATGGAGGAAATACTCCTCTGACTTCTTAATTTCAATTGCAAAAAGCCTTTTACCAAAAGCTTAATTGAAATGCAGATAAGTTCCTTCAAAGGCTAAAATAAATATATAAAAAATTATCTGAATGTCATAACGGTGTTGCCTAAAATGGATAAAGGATTTAGAAGGGGGGAAAATAATACTAAAAATAAGTTATGAAGAGTATGCAAGGTATTGATATACAGCACATGGTTATAACTGTTAATCATTGAACAGATTCCAGTATAAAAATAAAGAGACTGAAGCTGCACATAATGGAGGAGTTGCTCTATTTATAAACTTCTCTGTGCAAAGGGCAGCGAGGGCCAGGATGAGCCTGCAGTGGAGGCAGAGGGACGCTGCTACGGAGCCTATATTTGAGGGAAAATAAACAAGGTTATTTAATTGATTTATTTTTTTTAAAACATCGTCAACAAAATCAAACCGAGTTGCCCAGGAGCCCGTGTGCCCCAAGCCATGTGAGCAGCATTTCCAGCCCTGGCATGTGACAGCTCTCCCAATTTAGCCAGTAACTGACTCCCTCTGACCTGTAATAACACCGCTCCCAAATTAGAGCCCTCAATTTGACTTGGCTCTGGTCCTTCCCTCCCAGCAACATAAAGCATCCTTTTTCCCCTCCTCTCCCCGAACATTCCTAATCCTGTCCTTTTGCACTGCCAACTCAAACTCCCATTTAGTCTTTTCCTATTTTTTTCTGGGAGGGGAGTGGAGTTATGGAGGGACGAGGGGGTGCAGGCAGCAAAGGGCAGGGGAAAAAAGACCGGTGGAAAAACACCAAGAGACAAAAACAACAACAAAATCAGACAAAAATTCCAAGTTGGTGACATTCAGCTGGAAAAGCTCAGTGACTCACATGCAAATAAAATCTGCCTAAATTCACTGTTGCATGACGCAGGCCACTGGCTTCAGCATGAAAAAGGCCGGGATGAAATCATCCACAATTAAATGGGAGTTTGGAAAGCTGCAAAAAGCAGCCGCATCAGCGAGGCTCCCTCAGCTTAATAGGAAACACAAAGGAAGGAAGTTCAGCAGAGTGAGAGCATCCCCCTGTTCCCCTCCTTCCCACCAACACCTCGCACCATTCAGTCATCCCCAGTCCTTGGTGTGGCTCCTCTGGCATCACACGTCAGTGCTGGGCTCCAGCAAGCTGCTCCCCAGCAGCCTGCTGCCAGATTTTAATGGGCTTTCCTGGAATACCAGCTCAAAAGTAAAGTAAAAATAAATGTGGCTATGTAGCACAGGCAAACACCTCCCCCCCGCCCCCATCAGACAGAGGTTTCTTCCAGAGATTTCTGTCCTGATCTTTGCAGAATGGTTGGAGATCGGAGAGTTAACGTTGAGAAACCCTGGAATAAATCCAGTCCCTCTGCAAATCCCCAGTATACGTGGGGAGGGATTTAAATCTCAGTTCTCAGGTTTGCTCTTGCATTGCAACAATGCCCTAATATTCTCAAATGCTGTCTGAAGTCACATTATAGGAATGCACTTGGAGCGACCTGCAGGGAATGGGGTGCCAGGGGTTCCCCTTATGCCAGGATGAGCACCAGGATCTGCATCCTACCTTTTCAACACGACCCTTCCATGGGGCTGTGCCATGAACCAGGTCACTGCCCTCCTTCAAGCCAAAAATAACTATGTGAGGGGGAAGAATAAACTGAAAAAAGTCATTTTAACCCTGATTGGGAATCACAGCATGGTTCTCAAAAGGCTTCTGGTGCTCCATCTAAGAAGGGAAAACAAATCTGAAAAGAAGAGCTGGCACCTCTGCACCCTCCAAAGTGCTGCTCTGGGGATCACCTGGTGAGTGTTCATCCTTCTGATCTGATCTGGTGACATCCCACCTGCAGTCTGGGATCCAGCTCTGGGACCCACAACACAGAAGGACATGGAGCTGCTGGAATGAGTCCAGAGGAGGCCATGGAGATGCTCCAAGGGTGGAACCCCTCTGCTCTGGAGCCAGGCTGGGAAAGCTGGGGGTGTTCACCTGGAGAAGACTCCAGGGAGAGCTCAGAGCCCCTTCCAGGGCCTAAAGGGACTCCAAGAGAGCTGGAGAGGGACTCTGGACAAAAAACTGAGTGACAAGACAACAGGGAATGACTTCCCACTGTCAGGAGGAGGGTATTGGGAAGACAGGATATTGGGAAGAGGGTGTTGATGCCCTGGCACAGGGTGCCCAGAGAAGCTGTGGCTGCCCCTGGATCCCTGGAAGTGCTCAAGGTCAAAGCTTGGAGCAACCTGGTGATTCTATGATCCATCTGGGATGCAGAAGGACAGTACCCCAAGCATCCAAGAGTGGCCACAACCAGCTGTGAGGCCACTGCACCTCACTTCAGCTACCAAGTGAATCCTCTGTCACAAGGAGAAATTAGGTGACCAGCTTGACATTCATTTGGAAACTGGGTGCTTCAACCTTTCTGGACTTCTCTTCAGGCTGGATGTGCCTGTCTCTGGGATTATCCCCAGTGCTGTGCTTTTGGAAGATTTCAGCCTGAGCTGAAGGCTTCTCAGCACTCACTCCAGCCTGCTGTGGCTGCAGGAGCAGGGTGTGAACAGGTCCATAAAAGGGAAATGGGAGACTTGAGCCTCCTGCCAGTAAGCCTACATTTGCTCTGGAGGAATCTGCACCTCCCGGGGTGGGGGGGGAAAACCACAAACATAGAAATAATATATTGAGGTCTGCAAGTGGGGAAAGGCTGCAACTGCCTGCAGGAGCAGGAGGACATCTGACTGCTCCCAGGCCATCTGGTCACCCACCCTCGGTGACACTGCCCTCCCTTTGCCACCAGATGCTAATTCCTTTCATCCTGCCTGGCCCTCCGCTGGTGTAATTTTAGGTCTGTGAATAGGACCATCTGCCTTTGAGATGCTCGTTTATTTTTGGCTGAGCCCTCCCTTTCACCACTCCCTCCTTAAAGGAAGTCCAAACCAGGCACTGTTGGGAACAGTGTTCCTTGTCTGGTCCTCTAATCACCAGGAATTAACGAGCTATCCTAGAGGATGTTCTGTGCTGCTGCCACTCGTCAAATTGGGGGTGTCATTATCTTCAAAGCACTTCGCAAACACTTTTTTCCTTCCTCCCAGTGTTGCCACCACGAAGTAGTAATTATTCACTTCTCTCTGAATATGGTGGGCTTGGTCCAGCATCCTGGAGCTCGGCCAAGATGTGCTCAGCAAAATTCAACATGGCCAAAGTAAAGCTAAAACAAAGTGGTTTCCTATCTTTGGATGCTGAGGACTGCTACCGTTGCTTCCTTTCCCACAGCAGACATGGAAATGGTAAAAATAAAAATAAATGCTGGAACCACAGCGGCCAATATTTGTAATTTCCACGTATTAAGCAATGCCTGGAGAAAAAGGGAGTTTTGAGGAAAGTTTTGCTTCTATACACATCTAAATGCCATGAATGAAAGTCACTGTCACAATTATGGAAAACAGTAATTAGCAAAATACTGCATAAAAATGCTGAAAGAAATGCTTCTGGCTGGGGTGGCCATTTGGGTGCTCCCAGCCAAAGCTGCACATGGATAAGCCCTGAGAGCACAGCAAGGCCACGGGCAACCCCACCATGCCAGGGGCTCATCTTATCTCTTGGGATGGATGTTGGATCCATCTCCTGGGGTAAATGTGTGTCCTCCTACACAAAGGCATCCCAGACTGCTTGGGAGGATGCAGGCAGGGTGAGCTAGCAAGCTGAATCTGTGCGTCTACCAGCAACAAAATCACTGATTTTCCTTCTTTTTTAAAGTTTTCAGAAGCGTCTGAGAGAGGTGGGAAGGCTCGTTTCAGGTAACCCATTCCAGAACCAACTGGCTTTTTTGTACAAATCCAGGTTGTGCAAAGCTTAGGCAGCTCTACCATTTTTTTTTTTCCAAAGGTGAGATAGGTTGTGGTTCAGTCTGAGGTCTGAGCCAGTTCTCAGCTCTGTTATGAACCTCCAGGAGCTACAGGACATGGAGCCTGTTGCTGGAAATCAGAGTTAGACACCAGAGAACATGTGTACAGGGGAGCCTCCCTCACTGCATGTACCCCACAGGCTGAAGAGCAAGAACCTGTTATGCTGCCAAGCACCACACAGGGGAAACACACCCAGAACTTCAAAGAAGAAAATTTCTGTGCAACGCTTGAGGTGTTAAAATCAAGCCCTGGCTTTGGCTGGCCACAATTCTCTGCCCTGTGGGAGCCTGGGGAAACACCTGGTTGTTCATTGCTTCAAATTCTCTGCAGTAAATGAAAGAAAAAAGGAACTTTATGGATCTGATCAGATCTTAGATTTGACAGGATTTTCTGCCTAGGGAAAAACGAACCCCTTTTGCTTTGGCTTGAAGGTATGATGAATAGAAAACTACACTGGCTGGGCTGTGAAGTGAGGACAAACAGCTTCACCCCCATGCTGGGGTGAATTCCCAGGAGGAATTAGGGGATGCAGACATCCCTCCCCTCTCCTTTCTGCTGCTCACATCACCCAGAGCAAAGCACTTGACCAAAGCCAGTGATGAGTCACTGCGAGGAGGAGACTTTCTAATTTCACCCACTTTGATCTTGCCCTGAAGTCGAAGAGGAGGGAGGGGAGAGCTGGGGCTGAGTCAGGGAGGACTCAGAAAAATCTGGGCATCTACAACAGAGACATTTAAAGCAAAGTGAAACTCCTCTTTTTTTAGGAAAGACCCCCCCCCCAAAAAAAAAAAAACAAACAAAAAAAAAAGACAAACCAAAAAAAAGTGACACAAAGAGCTGACTCTTCCCAGCTTATACCAGAGCAGCAACACTCAGCTGTGCCTTTCCCAGCTGTACAAGCACTCATAAGGCAGAAACACCCAGTTAAAATACACCTTTCCCTGGGTAATTCACCTTTCCCTGTGGAATTCACTGTGCTGCAGTGCTGCCCACAGCAGCTGGCTTGTCTTTCCTTTTTTATTACCAGCCTCACATTTTGTTTCTCATATACCCACGAAGTGCTGCAGGACCTCAAAACAAAGAGCCACGTTGTTCCTTCAGAATAAAACCACTGTTTGCACAGTTTTTATTGATATTTCACAAAAACATCCTAGGAGCTGTAAAGAATCATTTGGGGGGGGTGCTAAAATGATGTGTCCCAGTCACAGCTTTTTCACTGGGAAGGTTTCCATGATCCCTTTCCACTGAGAACGTGGTAAACGTGGAACTCAAAGGACAAAGAACACATTTCCACTGCCTGGCTGGGTGGCTTGGCCATGCCTGGCTCCTCTCCCATAATTGCTGATGCCCATCAAAGGCACCAAAATTATGCTGAGGAACCCAGCTCCTGTCCCAACTCTGAGCAATGATGAGTTTGACACTTTTTAGTGCTTGAAATATAAAAAGCTTTCCCAACTAACTTAAAAGTTTTCACTAAACCAAAATCATCGTCCTCTCCTTGCCTGGCTAAAATGTCTGTTTTCAGCTATCAAAAAAGCCACAAGGAGAAACTGAGATTTCATTTTCTTGACTGAATTCCATGATATTTGGGAAGAGACTTCCAACAAAATGAAAACTTCTGTTGTTTTTTTTTTGTGGAGGGAGGGGGGAGGAACAGACCTCCCTGCATCTTGTTTTCCTCTGAAGAGCAGCAACACACTGCAGTTACTCACATGGAAGGATTCAACCTCCACAACTCAGAGGAGATGAACAGGAGGAGTGACAGGATTTCTGGAAGCTGACAACCCCTCTCTCACCCTCCAGGCTACTGATTCCAGTTAATTGGAGCCTCAAGTGGCTCCGAGCCAATCAACAGCAACACAGCAATAAATGTGCAGAAATCCAGTAAATTCGGAGAGATGCACAACACTGGCTGGGCTCCAACAGCCTGATCCATTCAGGGATGATAAAAATTAAAAGGATGTTGTTAAGGGTATTGTCCAATTGCCTTTTCAACACTGGCAGGTTTGGGGCATCAGTCACCTCTCTGGGAAGCCTGTCCCAGTGTTTGACCACTGACTTGGTGAATAGATCACAGATTCACAGACTGGTTTGGGTTGGAAAGGACATTAAAGCCCATCCAGTTCCACCCCTGCCATGGGCAGGGACACCTTCCACTATCCCAGGGTGCTCCAAGCCCTGTCCAGCCTGGCCTTGGACACTTCCAGGGATCCAGGGGCAGCCACAGCTTCTCTGGGCAAACTGTTCCAGTGCCTCACTACCCTCATTACGAAGAAATTTTTCCTATTGTCTAATCCAAACCTCATTTATTTTAAAGCCATTACTCATCATCTTTCCAACTGAAATAATTCTATTCTATTCTATTCTATTCTATTCTATTCTATTCTATTCTATTCTATTCTATTCTATTCTATTCTATTCTCATTCCTTTCCATCCTCATGCAACTCAGTGCAGGTGGGCTCTGCTGCAGGGAAATCCTACAGAAAAACCTGATTGCTGAATACCTCAGGCAATTCAGACCCTGCCTGGAGAGGTGCAAACTGCACCCATCCAACACAGAAGAGCCTGGGCAAGGCTTTACTATGTCATGATACAGCAACAGCATCATCCCACTCAGCACTACATCTGCAACCTCCGTGGCAGGGGGAGGTTTACATCCCAGATCCCCACAGGAAAAGTGAAGTCCCCAGCCCAAAAGGATTCCTGCAACTGCTCAGACACTCCAGGATTCCAACTCTCTCTGCGTGGTGTGAAGGGAAAATTCAGGATTTTGGGTTTTACACAACTCTGAGTTATCCTCTGCCTCCTCCACTTTCCCACTGTGTCTCCTCCTGGTATTAGGAAGGGAAATGTCTTAAGCAGAGGGGAATCAGAGGCTGCAGCTCTCTGGCAATCTGTTAAAGACAGGCACTCACACGGGCAATGCTTGCAAAGCCTCTGCTCCTCCTCTGGGCCACTTTACAAGCAGCAACACAGCAAGAGACTTGTTAAAGGCAGAAAACTGGGCACCAGGAACAAATTCTCTGCCCTGTCACTCTCCACAGCCCCTTTGCTGCTGTGGAATATGTGCATACAGACACTGGACAACAAACTGCAACTCTCAATGTGAAGCACTGCGACAAGGAAAGCTGCAAAGTAAACACTGAGGGTTTTACATGGAAACACAGCAGGAAGGAGTGTTACTCCCAGAGATGCTTCTCCATCAGAAGCTGACAATTGGTTCAGAGCATGAAAGCACCCCAGATTCAGCAGGACCAGCTCACAGCAGCACAGGGAGGAGCTGGGAAAGCTGGTGAGAAGCCCTGGCTTCCCACCCACACCACATACCCCTGGGAAAAACCTGGAAAATAGTTTCTGGGGGAGAGATCAGAGATGCAGTGAATTCCTGCCTTGATAAAGCACCCAGTGTGAAGCCATGCTCAGCTTTCAGGCCTTATAACAGCCACCACTGTTTGCAGAAGGAAATTATTTTGGGGTGAAACCTGATCAGCTCCCAGGGCAGCAGCACAAAGGCCTGGAGGAGCATCTCGCTGCTCTTCCTGGGATGCAGCTGCCAGGGAGCTGCCTGAACCACAGTGCTGGCACTACCTGCTGTCCCTCTCCTGCCCCTCTGGGTCACACAGTGCCTGCCCCTGTTTCTGACACTGACCTGGATGGAATGGAATGGAATGGAATGGGATAGAATAGAATAGAATAGAATAGAATAGAATAGAATAGAATAGAATAGAATAGAATAGAATAGAATATTGTTTTCTCCCAGTATCCCAGAGGACTTTCACTCCCTGCATGACTTCCAAGTGTCTTTTCTCCTCCACCATACCAAGAGCTCAGCACAAGCAGTGAGGATTCCTCCTTGCAAGAGCTGACAGAGTGGACAGATCCCACTGCAAAAGCTATGGCGCTGCAAGGCTGGAGCTTGCCAGCATTCCCTTTATCCTCAGCCTGGCCTTTACTCTCTTTCAAGTGATTTTGGCAGGAGTTTAAAGCTTCCTGCACCTTTAGGGGGTGTGGACACTCTGTTAGTGGCAGATGAGTGGCTAAGTCAGAGCTCTTCCAGCCTTGCTCCTTGACATCAAGTTTGACATCTCCCACTGCTCTGTATCCCAATGATTTTCTACTACACCAAACAAATTAGAATTGGGTTTAAAAAACCATTTCCCTCACCCTCAACAAGCCCAACTATCACTAGTGCAAGGAACAAGGTAGTGGAGAATCATCCCCCTGTGACTCAGATCTGCCTCCAGGAGGGTGACATCCAGGAGTTCCCCTGGATTGCTGGCCATGGTGTCACCCACCACTGGTGTTTCACTGGGATTCACTGCTAATGGGATTGGGAAGCAACTTCCTTGCCCAGGTTAATATAGGTGCTCATCAGCCAAAATTGCTCCTGCAGCAACTCATCCCTTCCAGCCATGGACCAAAAATCACCTACCCAAGGAGAAGAATGCAAAAGTAGCAAAGGGACATGAGTGGTTTGGGATTTGAGAGAGGAAAACAAGATTTAAATGTCGGATGAAAACAAAGCAACCTCTGAACCTCTACTTTTATTTTGTTTGAGGCACTTTCTGGGTAAATCCATTGAATCAGAAGTACCCAAAGCCCCAGCAGCTGCTGTGTCCTATGCAAAGTTAGCATTCAAGGAGGTTTTTCTTCCCCCCAGCTCTTTAAACAAAAAGTCTGTTTCTCCAGCCTGGCCAAACCACTTCACCACACTGCAGTGCAAACCCACTCCCAGCTCTCCCAGTGATGGGGATTACTGGGTTACAGATCTGTGGCCTTACAATACCAACCCAGTTTCCTGGATACTTGCACCACAGCCTCTAAATTCTGTTGTGGTCTGGACTTCAGGGACTGCTGGTTTTAATATTTTAGGATGCTGGAAGCAAGGCAAGTTCCCTGCAAGTCCCAGCCATTTTCTTAACCCTTTTTTTCTTTTGTTTGATTTTCCTTTTCCATGATGCTGTGGAAGAGACACAAGCAATGGTGTGGCAGGACACAAAGGTGGCTCTGGACACACCTGGGTCTTTTCATCCCTGACTCTCAGCAAACAGTTCCTAACAGATGACAGGGCTGCCTGAAACCACAGTTGCTTCCAACCTCTTTTCATGTGAAGACCAAGTGAAGGTACTTTTCATTACGCAGATATGTCTATTACCAATATAATTTATGGCTTGGCATTATTCAGGGAGATTAATGAAGCGTCCTTGCTTCTAAAGATAAAACATCTTTCCAAATCCTTCTGATGCATGTACTGCTTGCTCAGCATTCCTGCATTATTCACTGGTAACATCAGAGCACTTTTGCAGTGCCTTTCCCATAGCAGTGCCCTCCAAAGTGGGCTGCTCCAGGTGGGATGAGGAGACCCAGACCCACCTCCTTTTCCTGAACAGGGCAGATTAATTCCTCTGGGATTATTCAGGTAAATAGGACTGTGACTTCTCTACACAGCTTCTCCCCAGAAGCCTCCTAGCCTTTCACATTGGGGTTTATCTCCCAGCCTTCTCCTAAAGCATCATTTAGGTTTCAAAAGACCTTTAAGATTCAGTCCAGCCATTAACCCAGCACTGACAAAGCCACCTGTCCTCAAGTGCCACATCCACACATCTTTTAAATCCCTCCAGGAATGGGGACTCCACCACTTCCCTGGGCAGCCTATTCCAATGTCTGACCTTAGCTACAGTCTGATGCTGGGGACTGTCTGGGTATCTTGCCAGGCAAATTCCCCCAAAGTTCTATGAGAAGTTAAGGCTGCTAACGTGAGCAGTAGCACCTGATCAGCCAATGTGTGATGCTGAGTAAGGACGTGTTTGTCATTTCTTCCTGGCCCGTTTCACAAACTTTGTGGCTACTGTCATGCCCCGGGCACCCTCACAGTACATGGGGTGAGGTCTTAAAGGGAAAGCAAAAAACCCCAAGCTCTGGGGAGGTTACTGCAGCTGAGTACAGGGATCAAAGCTGTGGGCAACAACTCCCATGAAACTTCAGCACTGACAGGTGCAGGCACCAAGACCTCATCCAACAGCCAACAACAGAAAGTCAACCTTACTGCACATCTGAATCAGAGCCTCAATTCTGTACACCCTGAAAAACATTTTTTATAGCACTGTGCCCTCTGAGCTGATGTGGGGAGACAGGACTCATCTGACTGACCACTATTCAAGGAATGTCCAAGCCACCAGGTCAGTGCTCCCCTCTCAGTGCAGAACACACAGACCCTGCCCTGATCACAGAGCTCTGGAGCCCAAAATCACACTCTGGGTCAACACTGGCCACACACACCCCAGCCAGAGAAACCCACACCAACCCCAATCCATCTGAGGGAATCACATCACCTGCACATTCAGAACTCAAGAAAACCCTCAGTGCTGGCAGAGGACAGGCAGGAAAGAAGGCAGCAAATACCTTTGTCACTCTGTGAAAACACAGATCCTCAGCAACCAGAATTCAGGAACTTGCTTTTGATCTCAGGTTATGCTTGTAGCATCTCCTTGATGAAACCTGTATTCCATCAACAAATCCTAGCCCAGGGGATAAACTGGATAATCAAACATCTCAGCTTGTTGCTGAATATCCCAAAATAAACAGCATGTTGACAGCATCAACCCAAACTTTGCTAATCCTCCCCAGCCATCACCATCTCAGCCAAATGAACACTGGTGACCTCTACAAAATGTGTCACAGATCTTCACCATCCTCACTGCAACACTGCAGCAAACCAAACCCATGCTTCAGCCCAGACCTCCCTGATGCCAAATGTGCTGTCACACAGGAGAGCAAGGCAACTATTTCACTATGGGAGTGAAATTCAGAGCTCCCAGAGACTTATTTCCAGTTCAGGCAAAGAAGTGCAGCCCCCTCACTCTGCCACCCCCAGCCCCAGGTGTCCTGCAGAAACCATTGCTCCCAGGGACTTCCCCTGCTCTTGCAGTGGTAGGTTGGCTTCCAGAAAATGAGGGCTCAGGGCAAAGTGCTGGAAGGAGCATTAGTTTTATGCATCAGGGGAAATTTGTCGGCAATAAGGGCACCCAAGCACTGGACTAAGGAGGCAGGACAATCTTTTTTATAGGAAGAGTTTAAGAGCAGAGAAGACAAATGGGTCCAAACAGGCCCACCACCACCAGTGCAGAAAGACAGTGAGGTCACCTCAGTGCTCTTTCCAGGGGTCTATATAGGAGATATTTTCAGTAACTTTATAAACAACATAAAGATAAAAACACTCATTCAGAAAATTCAAAGTTAGACAGTTCAAGGGACATCTCCATGGCTTGTTCTTCTTGAGGGTCCTGCACACATCAGCTTGATGCTGCCCCTACAAAGCAAGGGAGGGCTGTACCACAGGATCACAGGTTTGGATTGAAGGGATCTTAAAGACCATCTCATTCCCCCCCTGCCATGGCAGGGACACCTTCCACTGTCCCAGGCTGCTCCAAGCCCCATCCAGCCTGGCCTTGGACACTTCCAGGGATCCAGGGGGAGACACAGCTTCTCTGGGCACCCTGTGCCAGGGCCTCACCACCCTCCCAGCCAGGAATTCCCAAATTCCCAATATCCCATCCAACCCTGCCCTCTGGCAGTGGGAAGCCATTCCCTGTGTCCTGTCCCTCCATCCCTTGTCCCCAGTCCCTCTCCAGCTCTCCTGGAGCCCCTTTAGGCACTGGAACGGGCTCTGAGCTCTCCCTGGAGCCTTCTCTTCTCCAAGCTAATCAATCCCTGAACATCTTCCCATGGATCTTCTGCAAAGGTGAAGCCAAGCTCCACTCCACACAGAGGTGCAGAGATCCTCCTTGGCTTAGCTGGACTGTGACTCCAGCTCTGGCTCCAGCTCCCTACTGTTCAATAAAACCGGGATAATTCACACCTGCAGGGACACTTTCTCACCTCAGGCAGCTGAAGCCATTTGGAAGTTTACAGTCAACATGTTTCTCTCCCTCCTTTGCAGTTCAGTGAAATTGTTTCAAAGATCCCTTGTCTAGAACAACACAGACATCAGTGTTTACTTAAAAACAAACAAGTAGGACAAAAAGTGCTTTTCCTGAGCTTCTCAAAGCACCAGGGTTTGACTGGAAGGTGCAGGGCTGGCAGGGAGGGGAGTCTTGCTCAACAGCTACAGAAGGTGATGAGTGCTCACCGAGCACCTGAAAGGCTGGAAAAATAGCTTTAGAAAGCATTAGCTCCCACACTTTCATGTAATCAGATACAATGCTAGCCAACAAAATCCTGGGTTCAATAGCCAATCCAAGTTTTCCTTGGCTGGCAGACAAAATTTGCTTTCTGTTTTTTAACTCCAGCATAAGTCACTCTTGAGAAACAGATTTTGCCTGCATCGTATTTTAAACAAGTCAATATGAATGTGATTTAGGGGAGTCAGAACTCCAAGGCTGGGGTGCTGCCCTTCCATTTCTTATTCCTGAGCCAATGTCCTACTCCTGTCTATCTGTCTGGCATGAAGGAAGCCTGTCCAGGGCAGCAATGTGTGACCCCCCCCTCCCCCCCCCCCCCAGTGATTTGTGAATAATTTTCCAGCACTCTGAGCAGATTTATTCTGGTTTACAACCATTGTATTGACATGTTCATTGTATCTCATGGCCCTAAAGATCTCCATGTGAGCACAGGTAGGAGAGCAGCTGCAGGTAAGGCTCTACATGGAAGAAAAAGGGTGTCCATCCCAGTGATTCCATGTATTCAATGAGAGAGGAATCAGGGCATACATGTGTATATATATATATATATATATATATATATATATATATAGATATACAAACACACATACACACATGTAAGGTTTTAGAATGTTACCCCTTTTAATAATTGGCCTACTCAAATTTGGGTGCCAAAATTCTTTCTGAACTGGGAAAGTTGCAGGGTTTAGATTCCTTTCAATAGCTGAAGGATCTGTTTTCCAGTTTTTTAAATCCACATATGCACAGGAAATAATTGACAATTTGTGACCTGAAGGTGAGTATTTCACAGCGTGCTGGTTGCCTAAGGCAGCAGTTGGACTTGATGATCTTAAAGGTATTTTCCAACCTAAACTATGAATTTATAAGTATGTATTTGAATAAATGCACTGGTTTTGCAAGAAAAGATTGTTCAGAAGATCAAGAGCATAGGTATTGCACTGTATGGTTACACTACATTACTGCAGGATGCATTATCACAAACGTGATTTTTCTGTCTTCATAGGCCAATTAAAAACCCAACAGGTTGCTAAGAGGCCTTTAAGGTTTTATTTTTTAACTTTCTTGAAACCAGCCATCCATAAGCAGGGACATGAGCCTGTCAGTGAAGCCCACACCCCTGTGCCCAGTCGGGCAGGAGGCACAGCAGCACATCAGATACAGCAAACACATGACCACAGCTCTAAGAATACACCCTGCTATCACTGCAGGCCAGGAATAGCCCAGGAAGAGGGGATGGATGGAGCCATCCTGACAGGATTTTCTTTGTTTTATCTTTTTACACCTCCCAAAGGCGGCAACTTCAAAAGATGAACCCAGTGAGAGGAGTCCATGTGCTTGGCTCCAACCATCACCCACAATGGCAATCCCTAAAGAATGGTAATCCCTAGGGAATGACTGCGGTGCCAGCAGCACCAGGTGAGCCTGCTGCTTCCAGGACCAGCACTGGGACAAGCTCCTTGGGCATCACTGCCATGTGGATGTGGCACTTGGGGGACAAGATTTAGGGATGGCCTTGGCAGTGCTGAGGGAACAGTTGGACTTGATGATCTTGAAGGGTTTTTCCAACCTAAATAATTCTGTTTATGATAATTCTGTGATGTGATAATTATGATTCCTGTGACGCCTTTTACTCCGAGTGTCTTCCGTGGCTGAAGGGATCAAAATCCCTGTTGAAATCCCAGTTATTGATCTGCTTGGGGAAAGAGTGTGACCTGTGTGAACATGCACAACTGAGCTCAGAGAGCCAAGAAAGGTCCCTCCAGGCACTGCATAAAGGGAACTTCATAGGGAAGAAGGGAAGAGAGATCACAGCCCCTGCCAGGTAACCTAAGGGCCTGCCACAAGGTGGGAACATCCCGTCTTCTCCCTGAAAAGGGATTGGTGTTTTCAGAATGTGCATTCTGAGACAAGGCTGGAGCCCAGGGAAGAAACACGGCAGGTCTGGGGAGAGACAGAGATATGAAAAATAAAGCCAGCAAAAACCCCCACTATGAGACTATTCACAGATTCATCAGTGGGAGGCTCAGGAGGGGCTGGACTGAGGTCATTTACTTTGGCTGACTGAATTAGAAGAGGAAAGATAATTTTACATTTGGGGAGCCCTGCACCCCCACCTGCAGCATCTCCACCAGGGACCCCGTGGGAAGTTGGCATTCCCAAATTAAGCCCCATGCAGAGTCCACCAGAGTCCCTCAGAAGCTGCTGGAAGGGTTAATCACATCACAAACTAAAAACCCAAAGCCCACCTCCAGCATGAACATCTCCAGCATCCATTTCTAACCCTCTGAGATTCTAAAATCAGCTACCACCCTCCACTGAGAGCGCCCACGTGGGTATTTATATATGGATGGATCAATTCCATGTGTCCTCCTGGATAAACTAAATGACTGAGTTTCCTTAATCATTCCCCTGAACACAGGCTGCCACAAGTACTTCTCCCAGAGCTGCTGACAGGGACTAACACAGATTTATCCCCCAGGCAGCACATCTTTTATTCACTGTGTTATCCCTGTCCAAAGAGACCTGGACTTCCAACATCTTTGGTAAAAGCCACATCTCAACATTCTCCTCCAAAGAACTGCTGCTTAATATTCAAATTAATTGGTATTTAAATGAGGGTGAGTCGCTGCTGTGCACAGCAGGGCTTGGACTCACAGGTCTAAGGGTAAGGAGTGGAATTACCATAAACAGTACCCATCATATTGATCACAAATCCAGCAGATCTGTCACTCTCCAGATTACTGGAGCACGTGGTCCTCTGCTAACTTGCAGCCACATCCTTCCTAATCCTGGGTTTGCAGCAGAAGGATTTATTACAAGTTGTGGAAGGAAGAGCACTCCCATCCTTCCCTGCTGAGGGCATGGTGATTAACAGAATCATTTAGGTCAGAAAAGCCCTCTAAGATTGAAGAAAAGCATTACCCCAGAATTGCCAAGCCCACCACTAACCCACATCCCCAATCCCTCCAGGGATGGGGACTCCAAACTGCCCTGGGCAGCCCATTCAAATGCTTGCCAAAAAAAGATGCTTGCAGAGAAATTCACAGAGAGAGGTGAAAACCTCGCTCTCACCTCCACACCAACGTGGCAAATTCAATTTATCTCCTCTCCTTGGATGGAGGTTTTGCATAGCCCCTCATGACCTCCACAAGCACCCCCACATCTCCTCCCCATCCTGGGCTCCCTGTTTTTTCCAGTGGATGAGGGAGTCTGGGATGCTCCTTCTGCTCCTGGCTCCTAGTGAGCCAAGGGTACAGTTGTGCCCCTGGGTGCTGGCAAGGGATGGATGCAGCACAGCACCAGAATGGTTCAGGGCATGTCCTGCCAGCACAGGAAATTAGGGAATTAGGGACAAGTCCAAAGCAGCAGCTACGACCAGGCTGTGCAGGGACTTGTTTTGTATCTGCGCTTCCAGGTGGAGAACTGAACGCCGCCATCGAGGAGACAGGGATGAGACAGGGCTGGGCTCCTTATCCCCCCTCCTCCTTCTTCTTCAAGGGCTGAGAAGTGCCTGAAAATAGAACATTTTGTAATGGCAAGGAAAAAAAAAAGTGCAAGAAGCAGAACTGGGTCAATCAGCAAACGGGCTGATTTAAGAGAAGAAATCGCAGCGTTCGTAATGGGCTAAAAACGGCGCCGAGAGAGAGAGAGAGAGAGAGAGAGAGAGAGAGAGAGAGAGAGAGAGAGAATATAATTAAGAGGCTTTTTAAAGCTTTTTAAAGCGGCGCTTCCCCACCCCAGCCACAGAAATCACAGCTCACACTACCAGTATTGCTTCCACCTCATGGAGCAGGAATGCGCTGGCGTGCCGCAAGCTGGCCCAAGAATGTGGAGTTTCCGTGGGCCGGGAGAAGATCCCGAACTGCAGCGGTTCCTGGCATTCCTTCGTGGGTACATCACTGCTATCCAGTTATAGAGCACAGGAAATCGGGATGGGGGTGGATGTGGGGGGGGATCTGACGTTTTAATTCTTTTGGTATTTAAGGAGAGGGGCTGGGAGAGCTGGGGTAGCCCAGTGGGTAAGTGAATGGAAATAAAGATTAAATAACTGGATGGGTGATGGGGTATCTCTGGTTGGATGCTCTTCCCAGGAATGGGCTGGGAGAACCTACAATGACTACTTCTATAAGGAATACACTTTTCAACAGCATTAATTCAAGAACGAGCTTCTTGGAAGAATACCCTGCTCTAATTAGGTACAGATGGACCAATTCAAAGAGGCAGCAGGCATGGAACTGCCCAGGGGAGATCTGTGGCCCTGCACTACCCAAAGGGTCGTGACAGCAAACTCTGCCTCCCTCTGGACACCAAACCCAAACCGATGCCTCAAAGCAGAACGGGAATTTCCTGGATTCTCCCAGGGCTGTCCAATAGAGTCACAGAATTACTCAGGTTGGAAAAGACCTTTAAGATCATCAATTCCAACCACAAACATGGCCCAGCATAAGTGTGGCTCAGCTGTGCCCCCCGAAGTCTGCTGGAGACAAAGGGCCATGAGCTTAACTGCAGATCCTGTAGCTCTGGAAACCCAAACAGCTGGGGTGAAACTGCTCCATGTCCAAGGACACCGTCACACTTTGGGAGCATCTCCGAGGACATCCCCACCCACTCTGCCCTGCCAGGGAGGAGAAAAGTGGATGAGTCAGTCCTAGAAAGTTCATTCCTTCGACTTCTGCTCCTCGCTCTAATTAATCTTTGGGGCAATGAGATAAGCAGCCCTTCCTTTCATCTTGCCCAAGCCAAATTGCATGTGGTACCATCCACCTTGGGGTGGTCACCCAGAGCTGGTGCTCTCCCTCCGTACAGGAACCTCCTTCCCCATCCCACAGTGACAACCCTTTTCCTCACCATCTATCCCAAACACAAAACCACTTGTGAATAAGGAAAGCTCCACACTGGCTGGAGCGAGAGGGTCAGAGGAAAAGCCACAAAAAGAGAAGCAGAGAGGGATTCTCCTGCTGAGATACCCCAATTACCCCAGTCTGAGCTATTCCACCTCCTCTAAATAACCAACAGGGAGCCGGCACATCGGGCATGCCAAACCCCAGCAGCTCCCTACTGGAAAATTTTGGCTGGTGCCTCTCCCTCCCTCCACACAAACCCTTGCTCTTCCTCTCCTGCAGGCACGCAGAGGGAAAGGGAGGGACAGCAGAGCAAAAACCACAAGCAAATGTTCTGGTGCAGTATTTCCCCTCGTCAGACCGTCACACTTGAGATTTGTTCAACACTCGATGTGTTTAAGGAATTTAAAAAAAGAAAAAGAAAGAAAAAAAAGCCCTTCCCCAAAAAAAGCTGCCCTGCTGGAGGCAGCTCCACTGGGACACGCAGCTCTGGCTCACCAGTGCAAACATAGATCTCTCCACAAGAGCTTAAACAAACTGGAAAATAATTAATCATTACTGAGAAATTTAGTTGTTTTATTTTAATATGGAAAAAATAATCGCGGTAGACGATATACGCTGGGAAACCTCCAAGAGTTTGACCTTTAACTGAGCAGCTAGGACAGTCAGAGAAGTATGCCTGAGGATTGCAAATACATGCAAAGGAGCTCCAGAGGGTTCCCCAAACCCTCCACAAACAAACCACACATCTCTTAGAAAAAAAAAAAATTAAAAAGATAAAAAAGAAATGTTTCGTTCCCCATTTGCCTGTTAGGGGATGCTTAAGTCCGTGTTACACATCACATTACCCAACCCTACACTGTACTCTGGGAGATTTTATTTCACGTGGACTCTCAGCTGAATAGGAAGAATGCCCTCTCTTCTTATTTTTACAGGAAAAAAGAAAAATGAAGGGTTAGATTCTTCATTACTCCAAGGAGTCTTTACATTGCTCTGACAATGAAAAAAGAGTGTAGGGAAGTGCACAGAAGGAACCCATTCATCTTCTGAGGGTCCTTCAGTCAGCCAAAGTAAGATGTTTCAGATTAAACACAAAAATCCTTACAGGAAAGAGACAACCAAACCTGTTTTGCTGCAGAATAATGTGGGGGACTCAAACCTTATCTCTGGAAAACCAGGATCAGAGGTAACCAACCTGATGTGACTGTTTCCATGCTGCCTCCCCTACAGTGGCTGAAGCTACACAGTATTTCCAGTGCTTTGGAAAAATAGTTTCAGGTTCTGCTGCCTCTATCTTGGCACCAAAACCAAGTTTCCATTAGTGAAAGGCTGAGGGATGATTTCACTTCAGAGCTGAAATGGGGAAACCAGCAAAATGAGTAAGATGTGGCTAAACATATGTTGGGGTCTTTGTCATAAGCCTGTGCTGGAAAATGGGGGTACTTTTTTTGGGGGAGGGGGGGGTTACAAAATGCCCAAAACCAGAAATGGGAGATGCCTTTAAAGAGGATTTCTGAGCCATGTGCCAGCTAATGCACCACCATCAGGGGTCATCAGAGATGGTGTGGGACACCCCCGGGACAGTGCAGGGGTGCCCCAGGATGGACAGAAGTATGGGGAGCAAGGGATCCAGCCCAGGAAAACCCCCTGGGATCCAAAAGGGTCTCCCCAGGCAGCAAAGGTGCAGGAATGCAGCAGACAGGGAAGCTGACCTCCAGCTTGCTGCCAACAAATGTCCAAACAAATAATTCTTCTATAAATAACACGGCCGCTCCGACTTCCTGAGCAAAACCCTTCTCCTCTGGAGCTCCCAGAGGTGGAAGGAAACAGCATTGGCTAGGGAGCTCACAGCAGGAGGAGGAACTCCACAAAATTCATGTGAGGGGATCACGGACCGGCTCCTCCACGTGCTGTTCCCATCCCTCTGTGTGTCACACGTGCCAGCTCGGGCACCTGTGACACACCAGCTGCCACGCAGAGCACCACACAGACAAAAAAAAACTTGCCTTCCTTCTTTCCTGACCCCTTCCTTCTTTTTATGCCACAAGAAGAAGGTTTGCAGCTCAAGCCATCAAGTGACAGCTCCTCACGTACACTGAAGATGCATCTTTTAGGCAACGCTTCTCTGCCCCAGCACAGCAAAGGCACCTTGGAGTCAAAAAGCATCAAGACACATCCTCGGCGAGCTGCCAGGACATGCTGCCAGCATTCCCAAGCAGGAAGGATGCAACAGGGACTCAGGCCAGGCACGCAACAGAAGGTGGGAAAGGTGCAGGTCCTTTTCCTGGGTCTTCTTGTTTTTGGAGCATCTCGGTGCATCTTGCTGTTGGGCTGCCTGAAGGAGGTACGAGCCTCTGGTTGGGTGCACCTGAGCCCTGCCCCGAGGGAGCTGGTGAGGCTGTTCCCAAAAACCTCCTGCTTCCTGAGCCAGAGCCATCTGTCTAGACTGAGGACATTCCTCACCTCTCCATCAGCCCACTGCCTGGTATGAGCTGCGTCTTCACTCATCAAGGGCAGGATCCACAGTGAAATCCCTCAGGGCAGAATCCTAATCCTCCCAGGAAAGTCAACAGCACCTCAAGAGCTGTTTTGGCACCTGAATTCCCTGGACCAAGAAGGATTCAGTAGAATGCTCAGGCATCTCCTCCAGCCTCAGGAGCTCTTCATGGGGAGGCAGCACCTGGCAACACCTGGAAGAGCCAAAGCCTGTCTAGGTGCCCAAGAGAACCCTTGCTAGGGTGGAAACATCCCTGGAAGTGCTCAAGGTTAGGCTGGATGAGGCTTTGAGTGACCTGGTCTAGAGGAAATTGTCCCTGCCCATGACAAGGGGTGGGATAAGAGGGTCTTTAGGGTCCCTTCTGACCCAAATCAGTCTGTGATTCCATAAAACCAAGCCCCCAAGAGCAAACGATGGATCCTGCACCACTGCCCAGCCTTAAGGTGCTACCACAGCTGGAGATCTCAGGAAAAGTGAGACATGGCATCTCCAGACATCCAAAGCCTCAGAGAAAAACACACACAAGAGCTTCTCTAAGAGGTCTGACCCGTACCCTCTTCGCTGCAGCCAGGAGAAAACCAGTCCAGGTGATATTTCAAAGCAGAATGGCAAAATCAGGTTATTTTTCCTTCTTTTAAGGAAAACCAGATATCTCAGACACACGAAGGGCTGAGTGCTTCCTCCCCCATGCAGCTATTCTGTAACTACAACTGCCCGCTGGTTCCCAAACCTTTCAGCACTTGAGTCCCACTGACTTGCAATAGGTTACACACATGAAGTTATTTAAAGCACTTTTAAAATATTAATTGACATTTGCCTTACAGAGGGGAAAAAAAAGGGAAGAGACAGAGATAGGAACCCCAGGGATCCAGACGATCCAATTTCAGGCACCTAATTAAAATTAAATTTCAATTAATTTCCAATTACTTTAGTTTAAACTTATTTTGTATTTATACTTTTTTTTCTTTTTGCTAGTTGCCTAAAAATGATTCCACCTCTTTGATTGCTTTTCAATTAAATATCATCTTTACACTCAAATTAATGCTTTTATTTGGTAACTCTGAGGTTATTTGAAAATCCCTACACATTTGATTCAAGGACTTCAGTAGAACTTGACAGACATTCCCCACCTCCCTTTTTCACTACAGTAGGAATGATGAATCATTATATTTACTACAGGCTCATTCTCTGCAGCAATGTGTTAAACTTTGCTCAAGTGGAAACTGAAGAGTGGAATGACAAGGTGGCTTCAGCACTGTGGAATATTTATGGAGAAAACAACAGGATCAAAGCTTATTTTGCTTGTATTGTGCTTTTTAATTTTTAATTATTGGATTTTTTTTTTCTGGTTGGTCACAAGAGTTTAGAAGCAACAGATTCTTCCTCAGCTTGTGTGTCCCTGTCCTTGTCTCAGCCCCGATGACTTCCTCTGCTTTTAAGGGACCAGCCATGGAACAGAACTGGTCAATTCAACCCAAAAGGAGGAAAACTTAGCACTTCAATAACCTCTTTTCAGATACTTTGCTATAAACTCTTCCCCCCCTCCCCAACAGCATGACTTGAACATTCTGGCAGCAAACAAGCAGCACTTGAATATTTAATATGAAGCACAGCAACTCATCGTGGTATGTTTTTATCATAACACAGGTTGCCATCATGTGAAGTTTCATTTTCATCCGTTTCTTACAAAAAGAAAAAAAAAATGTTTTAAGCAATATGGATTTCTTAATTTTATTTATTTCATCTGCTCTATATTTACATCCCACACTTTGCCTGAGTTTCCCAGCATTATGCAAAAGCTGGGAGCTGCTGCAGAGATACCGGATGGCTGATGCTGTGATAAATACCTGTAGGCTCTCTGCCACCACTAATGAGAGAAAACATGTATAGAAGTAGAGGGAAAGAAAAAAAAAAAAAAAAAAAAAAAAAAAAAAAGCTCTCTCCAAAAGTTAAGAGTTACAGTGCTCATCTCTGGAAGGATTCCCACTCATTTTTGGAAGCAGGCATGCCAGGAGGGGAAAAAAAAGAATCCAACAAAACCTGTGGGCGTCTGAAGCCACCTCAGCTTTGAGAGACTGAAGATCTGGTTTAAAACTGGCAAAAACATCCTTCTGCAGAAAGACAAATTGCAGACAGGCACAGTTCAGTGCTGCCTGGGAGAAAACCTGGACCAGGAATATTTTCAGGGAAACTAAGAGAGAGGGAGAAGGGGCAAGAAGTGCCCCAGAACGCTCTGCACCAGATTCCTTCCACTCTGCAATTGGAAATAATTTTTTTTTCCATTAAGAGATCAGTGACACATCACATATTTATTCTCTGCCTCCTTCCCCCCCTCCCCCCCCCCCCCAAAAAAAAAAAAAAAACAAACCCAGCAGAGCACTGGTTTACATGGGAGCTACTTCTGTTGAGGACAGGGAGTTCCTGGTCACTTCCAGATCTGACGTTCATGCCTGCACTTACTGCTTGAGTGGAGCCACTCCGGGGTCATGGTGACAGATGCAGTTGTAGGGGTAAAAAAAACCCCAAAATATCCAATAAACAACACAAAGTGACTCCTTCAGGCCAGCCCATTCCATATTCCCCAGGCTGAGCTCTGTGCTGCTGCACCAGGGTCCTGCTGGAGCTGAGCCAGGCTGGCAGGAGCTGTGGCACAGCATCGGTGACTTCCCCAGGTATTAGTGGTTAACTTTTTTTTTTTTCTTTTCCTCTGCCTTCAGTCAGAAGAGTTAGGATTGAAGCACGAGAGATGGATTTTCATGTTCAGACTCAGTTGTTTATTAATTCTTATTTATAGTATAGGGAGTTTTACATGCTAAAAATGACAAAATGGAGGTGGATCTCACTTGCTACAAGGTGTTTTAAGGCCTAACTATCCAATTAAAAACTAATATTATTTATACTTTTGACCCAATGACCAAACACCTGTGACCCACAGTGTGGTATCCTCTATCCAACCAAAAACCACTACCTAAAACGAAGACGAAGGAACAAGAAGGAAGCAAAAGCCACTGCCCCAGAACCTCCATCTTGTCCCACACCTATTACTATGTTCTAAAACCCCAAATTCCAAACCCTTCACCATGTGAAATCACACACTTCTATTCAAACCACACACCAGTGATCCCAACTCCATCACTCAAATTTTGGAAGCCTTCTCCAAAGCCTCAAGTCAAAAGCAATGCTCTTTCGAGGGTCAGTGTCAGAAAATCACAGAAAGTTCAAAACTCCCAGGCTTCAGGGTTCCAACACCCAGGAGCACGCAGGGGGACTGGAGGATGCTGGCAGCCAAAAAAACACCCACTCTGAGCCCAAAACAGGCACACCAGGAGCAGGAACCTCAGGGAATGGTGTCTCCACACCCTCTGTGCTCAGCTGAGTGACACTATCAGCTCCAAAAATCACTCGTGCATAGTTTAGAATTGCTTGTACCTTCAGTGCAAGAAGCTGAAAGATTCCTGGCAGGCAGCAGATACCACAAAGCCCTGAAATCCTACATTTCTTGCCTCCAAGGGCTTTTCAACTCCTGACACACCTTGGCAGCCCTGTGGTAGCCAAAACCAGTCCCCTTCCCTTAAGGCATGACAACCAGTTCCCCCATCAGCACAGATGATGTAAATGGTCACAAAAGGGAAGGGGGGGGGAAAAAAAACACCCCATGCAGCAAAAATGGGTCTAAAAACCAATGGAATAGTCAAGAAGTTACCACTCCCTTCAGATCATTAATGCACAGCCTGAGAAAGAATGTCAGCGAAACTGTAAAGAAAATACAGGTTTTTGTTTTTAAGCTGTGCAAGCAGCAGTTCTAAGAAAAAAAAAAAATCAGCTTTTCTCCAGTTTTGTTTTCCTCTTGAAATCTGTCAGTTTGAATCATTTCTCTGGATCAGGAAAGTGCTTTATGATCCTCCATCCCCAAACCCAACAGCTTTGCTCGTAACGCCTTTAGAAAGGAAGAAAAAAAAAAAAAAAATCTTTCTTCTCTTTCTTCATCCTCAAAGAGGCTGGTTGGATTCCTGATGCTCCAGCATATTTCTGTCTTTTACCACACTTCAAGGCTATTTTTTCCCTGCCAAAATATGCAAGGAAAAGCAACACAAGCCCTGCAGCTTTGGGGGAAGGGCCAGCCCTGCAGCTCTTATTATCTTTGGATGGGAAAAGGGAGACAAGAGACACTGTTGATGCCTTGGATATTTCTAGATCCTACCACTGTCCTACCAAGGAAGCCTGAAACATAAAATACCATTGGAAACAGCACCTGGGCCCTTAAGAAAAAAAAAAAAAACAACACTCTAAAAGAGTGTAATTTGCTTATTATCAGCATCTGAAGTCTCTTGGATGTAACCAGTTTGATGACTGTGCTGGTTACACAGGTCACGTGCTGCTACACACAATTTAAACCAGCACCAAACCTTCACCTGGGGGTCCACATCTTCCTAAGCACCTCCCTGGAGTCAAACATTTTATGGACTTGAACATTTCCTCGTGCTTGGGATGTGACCTGACATCCAGCTGTGCATCCAGCCAGGGCAAGACCTGAGGTTTGTGCTCCTCTCTCATGGTTCACAGTCTGGCCTACGATTTTGTGACAGAGCAGACAGAAGTTTGGCATTGACCAGTTCACAGCTGTGTGATGGTCTGACAATACAAAGCTCAGAACTCGTTATTTTGTGGGATCAGTCCCATCCCCACCCTGCCTCAGCCCTGTCCAACGAAGGCAGAATTGCCAAGTGCATCAATCCCAACCACCATGGCTGTGACAAACCATCATCCCTAAATCCAGGGCTCAGCACTGTGGATGCTCTTCTCTAAAGGTACTTTTAAAATCGAGGGTGATATTAATGGCCCTGCTGAAAAGTCAGTCACAGAGCAAGCACAGCTTCAAAGATTTATTTAATTCCCCCAGAACAAGACACAAAGTCCTTAAGTCTGTTTTCCATTAGAAAAGAAGTAGCCCAAAGAGATTCCCATTGTTCTCCTGCTTCTGGGGTCAGTTTCCCAAACTTACATCTCAGCACAGTGGATCTGGATGGAACCCAATAAAGTCCCCAGAAATGCTGGGCTTTTGGAAAACCAGTTTACAAAGCATCACTTTTAGGCCTTGTTACTGAGAGGATTTCTCACGTTCCCTTGCAATCCCAGAAGAAATTCCCTATCAGGCTGAAGATGTGGAATCCTGCATGTTGTAGGCTGAGGGATACAAAAACCACATGGGAATGGCAGGAGTTTGACAAGGCACACATAGACTACCTCTAGCTCCCCAGTTTCAGCACCCAGTGTCCCAGAGACCTGGGAGACAGAGCAGGTAAACAGAGTCAGAGAATCCCAGAATGGTCTGGATTGGAAGAGATCTGATGTTTTTTCATTCTACCCCCTACCATGGCAGGGACACCTTCCACTATCCCAGGCTGCTCCAAGCCCCAGTGTCCAACCTGGCCTGGAACAATTCCAGGGATCCAGGGGCAGCCACAGCTTCTCTGGGCACCCTGTGCCAGGGCATCCTCATCCTCACAGCCAGGAATTCCTTGCCAATATCCCACCCATCACTGCCCTCCGGCAGTGGGAAAGAATTCCCTGTGTCCTGTCCCTCCAGCCCTTGTCCCCAGTCCCTCTCCAGCTCTCCTGGAGCCCCTTTAGGCACTGGAAGGGACTCAGCTCTCCCTGGAGTCCTCTCTTCTCCAGGCTGAACAGTCCTAATTCTCTGTCTTTCTTAACAGGAGAAGTGCTCCAGCCTTTTTATCATCTTCATGGCCCAAAAATAACACCAGCTCCACACTGCTGCCATCCCTGGGGCATCCCCAGCCATCAGCCCTGTCCACTACAACCAAAGGAAAGCTGTCAGGTTTTCATCCACAGCTCCATAAAACAACGGGCATCTGTTCACTGACTGCACCGCCACACAAACCCAGACTTTACAGAGTTTATCCACTGCAATTCTTTCCAGCTCAGGAAAACCGAGGCTCCCTGGCTGAAGGACAGGCCCTGCTGCTCGTGTGCACGTCGGCTGTCCTGCAAACTGCCCCCAGCAGCCGTGCAGATGGCAAAAATATTCTTTTTTTAATCCTCCTGAACAGCATCTCGCTGAGATGGTCCCACGGGAAGAGCCTGGCTCAGCTCTGGAGACCACGCATGGGTCTGACAGGAACAGGACTTGCTGTGCTGATGGGCTGGGAAATCCCTCCCACCCCTTCACAGATGTTCCTCCAAACACTTGTACTGATTGAAACACCACCTCCGTGTTCAGATGAACATATGGCTGTGTTTGTACCAGCACTGCTTTAATTGTTCCTGCAAGGTGCTTTAAGGACAGGCTGGACCACAAAAGGATCATTAGGAACATTTTTATGAAAAAATAGGCTCTAGGGTTCATTTTTCCCCCTGCAGAGCCTGACCATCCCTGCAGTGTCTGGGTACGAGCCTTGGAGCTGTGGTCCAGGTGCCCAGCTCGAGGACACAAGCTGTCCCCTGCTTCCCTGGGTATCCAGCTGGAAAAGGTCCAGAGAGCTCTAATTAACCAAACTGCTCGTTTACCTTTACAGAGCTGCTTTTCCCAAGGGCTGCACTGGAGATGAGGGAGGGCTGCTTTGCCCTGTGAGGATAGATGGATACAGAGCTATCAGCTCACACAGGTGCCAGTGCAAACCAGCCCCTCCAATGGTATTATGGCCAGGAGGACAAAAAAAAGAGAGTTGAGAACACAGAAGTTCTCTGAGACAAGAGCAGTTTAACCAATACCACACCAGGAAAGGGTTTGCCAAAGGATGCTCTAGCACCCCAAGCTCACCACAGATTACTTCTTTTCTCCACGGCATCCAGGTCTCATTTACATAATCCCAGCTCCTCGCAAAATAAGGTTTTACCGTATGAAAGTAAAAAACAACCACTAGAAAAAGGACCCTCCTGATGAAACAGGAGCAGGGAGCCCAGGAAAGACTCTCTTCCAGAGGGAAACAATCCAGCTGCAGAGCCACAAACAGTTTAAGGCAACAGCAGAAAAACCGGGATAACAGGGAACATGCGGGCCAGAGAAAAGGGGGTCCATGGTTAAAAATAAATTTTAAAAAGGAAAAGGCAGGAGAGCAGGATAGAGAAAGAAACCCCACCAAGAGTGATGCAGAGCTGCCTTTCAGTGCTCCAGCCCTTGTGTTTTCTGGCCTTATTTGTGAAACACAAATAATCCAGCCTTCTCCATAAGCAGCCAGATCCGGTGGAATTACATGTCTGAAAACCCTGGGTAAACAGAGTGAAAGCTGTGGAAACACAGCTTAAGGCAACGTGCAGTAACAAGGGGGCCTTTATCACTCAACCTGGCACAGGGAAGCTGCTGGCCCTGGCTGGAATCTGTGCCACTGGTATGTTCCACGGGCTGCAGGCTGCATGGGATGCCCCAGCTCCATCCACTGATTCTCCCTCCTCGTGATGCACATGGGACCCACTGGAAACGGGCAGGGAGCAGGGATGCTGCTACCCATCACTGTCCCATCACAGGGCAGGAGAAAGGATGGTGAGGGCAAAACATGCAGGAACCACCCTCCCCCTCAGCACTGAGCATCTGCCTTCACCTCTGGATAAAATCCCTGCAATGCTGCTGACATGTACATGGTTAGGCATGGGAGAGAGGATTTCCAGCCATGGGAGTACATCACCCACTGGAAAGAGCAGCAGGCAAGAGCTGACCCCATTTCAGGGAGTTGATGGAAAATGCAGAAATCAAATCCAGCTCACCCAGAAAGCAGGAGCTCAGCTACGGGAATGAGGGAGAGCAATTGTCTGGCCAGACCAGAGGATCAGCATGCTCCCTTCTGGCTGGAGGATCTAAGCATATGAAAGTATTTTCCAGACCAAAAACATACGCATTTATTTTCAAAGATCTCCTGTTAAGGAGAGCCCTGTTCCTACAGGAACAAATTTCCACCTCTGCTGAAAAGCTGTTCCAAGCCTTTTGCAAGGAAACCTCAGGGCAGAGGGGTCTGCAGAGCATCTCCCCCTTTAACCATATCTGCATGGGTGAGGCAAATGCTCCTTGCATGCAGGATGAATGGGGGGGCTCACATTTTTTTCACTCCCATCTCTCCCTCCTTTACTCACATGAAGGGTGGCAAAGCCACTGCAGCCTCCTGCTTCCACCGTGTGCTCAAAATAAATTATTATACTCAGTCCAAATAAATTACTGTACTTAGCTCAGACACCTCAGCTCTTGTTCCCAGGCTATTCTTGACCAAAAAGAAAATAACTCAGAAAAATTCAGGTGGAGCTTTATTTCTCTTTTTTCCTAACCAGAGAAATTTTCATTCTACTTAGACCTGCCTGATGACAGGAGGGGAGCCAGGGCTCCTGATGAAGAGCTGCAATCTTCTGTGACTGTCAGATAAAGAAAAATAAAGAGTCCTCCAAGTGCATTTCCTGAGCAGGGACCTGTAATGCATGACTACAGAATCCCAGGATGGTTTGGGTTGGAAGGAACCTTAAAGATCATCTCATTCCAACCCCCTTCCATGGGCAGGAACAACTCCCACTACCCCAGGCTGCTCCAAGCCCCAGTGTCCAACCTGGCCTTGGACACTTCCAGGAACTCAGGGGCAACCACAGCTTCTCTGGGTAACCTGTGCCAGGGCATCACCACCCTCTGAGCAAAGCATTTCTTCCAAACATCTCATCAAAACCTGTTCTGTCAGCTTAAAACAACTGGATGGTTTAGTCCATGATGAGAATACAAATACAGAAGGATGGGAAAGACAAGGCTTTGCTTTGAAAGCTGGAGACTGGATATTCTTCCTACATTTACACTTCCTACAGGTACAGGTGCCTTTTAAAGCCACACTGAAAAGACATCAGCACATTTCTACATGCAGGTTAAGAGGCACCATCTGAGTGTTCCACAGCACCGTGCCCACACCACACTCTGTGCTCACTACAGCATTTTCTGTCCAAAGACCTCGGTGTGAATCCATTCACCAATCCAGGACCAAGAAACAAACTTGGGCTGAAGATAAAACCATCCCACTGGGACTACCTTTACCACAGACCCTATGTATTTTTTAATTTCATTCCCCCAGACCTGCAGGGAAGTGTATTTGCAATAGGGAGCACACAAAAGGTCAAGCATCAAGTCAGATGCTGTTGCTCTGACTTCAACCTGTACCTGCCAAGGCAGGAGCTGTGTGCTTGTGTGCTGTCCAAGTCCACACCAATGTGATTATTTGAACCCAGAAGACCAGGTTTTACCACCTGAATGCAAGTACAGGACAAAGTCAGATGTCTGGGATGTGGGTCACATACCTTGAGACCCTGCAAGAGCTGTTCTCACTGCTTTTCCTCTTCCCCCAGTATCAGAATATCTTCCACCAGGTCCTGCAGTTCCTGATAACGTGACTGGGAAGCAGGAGCAGGGATGTCACAGGTGAGGTGGAAATACACAGGGCAGTGGATTCAGCACGAGGAAGAGCAAGAGAAGCAGCTCCAGTCACTGCAGCTACCCTGTCCCATTCCTGCCCCACAGCACAGCCACTTATCCTGTGCCTGCAGGAGCCAGCTCCCGAATTTAAAACAGCCAGAGAGCAGCTTTGAAACAACAGCCAAGCCTCTGGGACATGTGCGTGCCAGAGGAGGAAGGGAACGTCCCCACTCCTTCCTTCAGCTTCTCTCGCAGTCCTGGACGTGGGGAGCAGCTCTGGCACCCACCAGACAGTGCCTACATTCCCATTTGCCTGCTGAAAACGGCACAGCAGCAGCTCTAAAAGGTGTGGATTTAGGGGGATCAGTTCCTAGTCTGGAATACGAGGGATCCCACAATCACCAAAGGGTCCCTTGGAGCCATCTCACAGCAAGCCCAGGTAGGCAGGCACCTTCTCACCTAACACACACAGAACTCCCATCCATCCCACTTCCAGACTGGAACTATGCAGCAGTTTAGCTTGGAGGAGAATTGAGACCTAAACACTGGCACGGCCACCACTAAACTGTGTCCCCCTGTGTCACATCTACACATCTCTGGAATACTTCCAGAGATGGTAGCTGGAATTCAACCATCCTCCCCCTGTCTGCACAAGGTGTCCCCAGCTGATGCTCTCCTGAAGGGTCTCCAAAAGACTCCAGCTCAGAGCCAGAGGGGACCCCTCTCCTGACCTAAAAGGAATCCCTTGACTTTGGCTGATGCACCCTGGTCATCTTGGGATGTCAGTGGGGAACTTTCCATAGGAATCTTGGACCAATGTGTGCCAGAAGAAATAAATAAATGCACAAAGCAGGTGGTGCACTGGAAAGGAAAAAAAAAAAAAGAAAAAGAAAAAAAAAAAGAAAAAAAAAAAAAAAAAAAGAAAAATGAACCCAGGCATCCCAGAATGGTTTGAGTTGGAAGGGACCAAAGACCATCTTGTTCCAATTCCTCACACCTTTCTCTACACCAGGTTGCTCCAAGTGCAAGCTCCAGCTGTTATTTCAGACAGAAAATGCTTCCTCTCTCATGGCAACACAATAAAATGAGCTATTTCTGTGGCTTCTACTATGATGGGAAAATGGCCAGAGTTGAGGAAAGTGTGGCCACAATGAATCCTGAGTGAGCCCTTGCCATGCTCCACTGCCTGGCCCCAGCACTAGGGAACAACACTGTCCTTTAGTCCTAAATAGGATTTCATCTCCTTTTTCCTCCTCATTACCAGACATCACCAGGCACAGGGACATCTGAGAGAAAGAATGAATAGAACTGTAAAAAAGCTGGTTTTTCAAAAACAGTTGGAATATTGCACAGCCCAATTCATCCTCTACTTGACAGTTAAGAGGTGACCAAAATCCTTTAGACAGAGGGAACAGAATTGCAGCAGCTCCAGCCCCAACTGTCCAGTTCCATCCCATAACACCGAAGGTTTTTCCTAAAACCACAAACCCTTTTTGCCCAGGAGTGAGGATGCACAGCCCATGCCACCATAGCCCTCATTTCCCTAAACACATCCCTAATGTGATTTAGTGTTTCCACCCTGCCAAAAGCACCTAAAGCCTGAGAGAAGAGGGGCTGCAGCATCCCTGCTCCCTCCCTGGCATGCAGGACACAGCAAGCCACTTGCCTTCTAGTCCCTGTGTAGGCTGATAGGGAGGAAAGGAAAATCCACTATTACAAAATCTCCATCCTAAACAAAGCAGAGATATGTAGGATGGAAGAAGGAAGCTGTGCCCAGGCTGGATGCACAACGCCACAAAATGCAAAGAAGATTATTTGGGACCCACCTACATGTCAGCCTTAGAAGAACTCAAGAAGCAGCAAGGCTAAGAAAGGAGGGAAAACCACTGCACACATTCCCCAGTTTTACAAGCTTTTTCCAACTGCAAAAATAAAACAACCCTGAGCAAATTTAGCAAAACATGTCAACAAGTTCCATGTTATAGCCCAGACACACATGTTCTCCTCAGTAAGATGCATTTTTAGAAACCACCTTTTGCAAAACCTGTCAGTGGGCCTTTTGTTTTCTTTTCTAGCTCCAAGTATTCACAGGCATCCTGGAGACTCTTATTTTTTTTTTTAAAAAAAGCCATTTTTAGACTTGCATGTGCAGAGAGGACTGAGTGTCACCACGTGTCTGAGATGTTAAATCCTCCAAAACCAAATGCTGATGATTGCTCTAACAAAAGAGACTGCAATGATAAAAGGAAGCCTTATGTTCAAGTACCCGTTAGTTGTGCAAGATTAGAAATTACCTCACAATCCAATCTTTATAAAAAGGCTTTAAAAGCACAGGATTTCACCTTAATATGAAAGCAATGAACTGATAGCTACTCATTATTGAATTACTCATTCAGATTTAACAGCAGCACAAGTACAACGCTTCTCATCTTCTGTGTCCTCTTGACAAACTACAGGGGGAAGAACAAGAGGCAAATATATCCCACAGGATTCATACTCCCAGAATCACAGAATGGTTGGAAAAGTCCTCTGAGATCACTGAGCCCCACCTTTGACTGTCACCACCTCCTCAACCACACCAGAGCACTGAGTGCCACATCCAGTCACGATGGGAATGAACACTTGAACACTTCCAAGGATGGTGAACACCTCCAGGGATGTTGAAAACCTCCAGGGATGGGTGCAACAGGAGCCTGGGCTGCCCTGCTGAATGTGAGGTCAAGGGTTTACTGGTGGACCAGCATATCCCCAGGGCAGGAGAAGTTTAATTATGGGAAAAACGGGCCACACATTAAACAGCTTGTGCCAAAACTAGTGCTGATCAAACACAAAGGAGTGGGTGGACACCTCCATGCCCAAGACCAACGTGGCCAGACAAACCATCCCCTGAAATAGCTCCTTCCCAGCCTTCTCCTCCCAGACCTGGCTTTGGTTTCAGTGCCAGCTGCTCCCTCACAAATTGCTCCTCCTTAAATAATCTCCCTCCATCCTTCCTAGGGGAGAATTTGCCCCTTAGGATGACAGCAGGCTGCACTATCAAGAGAAAGCTAAAATAGACTTTCACTAAGATTAACATCCCACTAGCAGCTGAATTACAGTGAAATGCAATCACCTGGAGGGTTAATAAATATACGGATGGCTTAATACAGAGACTGAAATTTATAAATAGACTGAACACTTCATTTCTGCAGTGAATTCCCCAGAAAGGAGGAAGGTGGGAGCACCCACAAAATAAGGAATACACCACCCAGGCAGAACAACCCTGCACACCATGAGGTATCAGGAAGAAATTTTTCCCTGTGAGGGTGGGGAAGGTTTGTCCAGAGAAGCTGTGGCTGCCCCTGGATCCCTGGAAGTGTCCAAGCCATGGGGCTTGGAGCAACCTGGGATAGTGGAAGGCATCCCTGCCCATGGCAGGGGTTGGGAATGAGATTTTTCAGGTCCCTTCCAACCCAACCATTCCTGTAATTCTCCATCTGCAGCATCAACGCTGGAGGAGTGTGAGGATACAGAAACAGGAAGGAGATAACCACGTTGTTATTTACCACCCAATGCACAGAATTAGAGATAATAAAGCAAATCTGAGATGCATTTTGGAGCAGAAGGGACCAGAAGGCAGGTGCTTCAATACCCTAAATGAGTGTCACTGCACACATCCAGAGTCCTTCCAAGCCATTTCTGGAGAGGCAGTTGCTGCAGTCTGGCTGTCTGCAAGCAAGTGATGCAGACCAAGCACTCAGCTGCAAAACCATACATAAACACACCTACCATCTGAACCTGGTACGTGGGAAAGAAAACTAACCAGGATATTGGGATTACCCTTGGAAAGACCAGCTGTCCCTTCCCATCCACCAGAAGTAACAGCAGTGTGCTGTGGAGCAAGCAAGGATTTGTATCTATAAATCCAAGCTATGAGAATCAGTTTGTGCTCAAGTTGTGATTCACCATGAAAAAGATCCATCTCAGGAGAAGCAGAGTGCTCAGTGCAGGATCAGATAGAGTTACCTCCAGAAGTTGCACTGTTATCTGGTTCCTCCATAGGATCCTTGGTGGCTGGATGTGATAAATGGTAAAGCCATCCTTAGCATCCAAGCCATCACATCTATAAAACACTCACCTCCTGCAACACAGCAAACACACAGTGGGAAAAGCAGTTGGTGACATGAGGGGGAAAAAAAAATAAATAAAAGAGGGGGGAAAAAAGCCCATTTCCTTGACAGGATTTATTTTTAAATGATGGTTGCTCAAGCCTGCTCGGGGATTCAGTACGTCAGGAGCAGCTCCTGTGCATGAGGACGAATGGTGACTCAGCAGGTAAAAGCTGTCAAAAACACATCCAAAACTGAAATGATAAAAAAAAAAAAAAAAAAAAATCAGGAGGAAAAGCTGTGAATACCTCAAGCAGTTTTCCTTTGTGCACTGTTTGGATGCCAGTGGCTGCAGAAGATGCTCTGCAAAGCAAGCAGGGGAACCCCATTCACAGGGGGTTCCCTCCTCCGAGGGAATGTCAGTGGGATCCCCGACCCCAGGAACCACTCTGGGATCCGTGTCTGCCCCAAATACAACATGGGATCCCATGGGATCCCACCACCACTGAACTGCAGGTGGGATGCTAAAGACAGCCTTGCACCCCAAGGCACATCCTGGCCCAGCCTTCATTGCACATTGCTCCATAGAGGACAGGAGTGAGACTTTGTAATGCACTCTCAGACAAAAATACTTCTTCTTTTTTTTTTTTAAGTTTTAAATAAAAGTCAAAAAGCCCAGCCAACATGAAAGGCTGGATAAACACTCCTCCTTTCCCCAGCAGAAATTACAAAAATGCCTTTGAATTTGTTTTGGCAAGAAACAATGCTTTTTATGAAAGAGCTTCATTGAAAAGTCACAATTTGGAATGTATTCATCTATTCTACATTTTAAAAAAAAGTTTTAATTACCACTTTAGGAGTATTTTGACATAGTTTATGGTTTGTTAGATTGTGCTGTGTGTTACAAATGCCAAACACACCTTTTGGAAGTGCCTTATTATTGTATTAATGCAAAATGTGGGGTTTGTGCTGCCGAGACTCGTATCGGCAAATGAAAAATAATAAATTAATTCCATTTGGAGAAAAGGCTGCCATTTATAACCCAGCAATTAAGAACAGATTTAATTTTAGATACTGCTGCATTCTTCAGCTTATCAAGTTATTCAGTACCAACACTGGTACTATCAGTGTATGCTCAGTTCTTTAAAAAACAGACCCAGGCCAATTTCTCACCCCTTAAATTAGCGACGCTAGACATGAAAAGTTAATGTTGCTTTCCTCTCTCCTGAAAGCTTCAACATATGGATTCTGCTGGGGAAAAAAAAAAAAAAAGGCAGCACATGCTGGGATTTCTACTACAACAGGCCAAATTTTATCAGCCACAGGCATGTAAGGAGTTAACAACAAAACCCAAACCTCAATGGAGTGAGGTAGTGTTTGCAAACCAGGGGGTGTAGGCATTTTGAGGGAGAGGAAAGCAGCCCAAATCGTAGCTCTGGATAGATACCCACAGCCCCATCCCCCTCCCCAGGGCCAGGCAGTGCTGCAGCAGGTAGGAGATGGAGGGAGGAAAACACTTTTATTTTGGCTGTGTCTCTGCCAGAGGGAAGGTGATGCCCAGGGAGGGCTGGTGCTGCAGGCAGGGCTCCAGCTGGCACTGAGGGATGGGAGGCTGCTGGCTGCATCCCACAATGGCAAGAGTCAGAGCAGCCCAGGGACCAGCACCTGCATCCCTGGCAGGGATGGGGCAATCCCGGGACTCCCTGAGAGCCAAAAGGGACCTCGGTGTCCTCAGTGTCTGTCCTGGAGCACAGGGCATAAAGCACTCGCCATGCCGGTGGTGACACCGTGAAAACAGACTCTGTGGCCAAGGGAAGGGAAATGGGAGCAAGGACATGGGAATTCCCCTTCCCCCAGGCATCCTCACAGTGTCACCAGTGTCTCCTGGCCACCTCCAGCAGCAGGACACCACAGTGTAGGGGAAGAAGGGACACACACGGGTTGCGGCAGCAATCCAGAACTTGGAAAGCAAAATCAACACACGTGCTAAGAGACAAGGAGGGAAAAGCTCTCTAATGATGGCAGTGGAGGGCCCAGGGCATCCCCTGCAGCACTGAGGTGACACCTCTTTGCTACTGCCACAGCAGCACAGCTGCTAGGACACCTGTGGGATCCCCAAAGGTGGCCTGACCAAAGCCAGGTGTGTTTTTGTCACAGGAATGCTGCGGGCTTGCTGCAGGAAAAGCAGGATAATGCTTTGGGCTTCTTGTTACACAGGAGGCCAGAACAGACAGCATACCCAGAGCTGTGTGAAAATAGCCAGGTTTGGGGTTTTTTTGACATCAAGATGATGAAGATAACACTCACCACAGTAGGTCTGACCAGTGCAACAAAAAGATTTTTGCGAAGCATTGAGAGGATCCCCCCTCAAAATCCCAGCACCAAACAGAGCAGCAGAGCTCACACAGACCAACGCAGATCCTGGGGAAAAAAGCTCTCCCCATCCTTGGGACCCTGCATGGGTAAACCCAGATAAACCAAGTGATAAGGACTCCAAATCCCCAGAGGGGTTCGCCAGCCCCCAAAAGAGCCAAGGGCACCTTCACCACACCCTGACGTGCCACAAGCCCTCCTGGGGCACACATGAAAGAAAGCAAAACTAAATTAAATCCCAGCTTTTATAGGGCTCTCCCTTCTCCTTGGACAAAAAAAAAAAAAAAGGAAAAAAAATATCCCTGAGCACATATTTTTATCAGGATTCCAGCAGTCTCTTTTCCTGCTACGTACCTCTCAAAGGCTGTACTGAGGAGGATTGCTGCACTAATTGTAAGTCTATGGAGAAACAGGCTTTCCTCTGCTTTCACACTGGAATTAGTTACGCTCAGCCTGACCTTGCATTATTTTTAAGCTCTGCAACATTAAAAGAAAATTAGAGACTTTCTAAATCCCTTAAAAGGTAAAATAACCCTATTGCTCCAGGTTTACACACACAAAAAAACACAAAGCCAAACCAAAAACGAGCTCTTAAATCACAACTACTGCTTTAATGTGGTAGGATTTAGTCTTATATTTTAAATTCATTCATTTCTCCTTCACTCAAACAATCACCCCAGCTTTAATGAGCTCTCCCTATGAAAACTCCAACTACAAAGGATCACATTTGCTCTTGTTCCAGATCTCCACACACCTCGAAAGGAAATCCTAAAGCATCGTGTGCTTCTTAGCACCAGATTACCAGCTTTTAATCCTCTCTGCCAGATGTATTTTTAATCTTTTTGCGTGTAATAAAGCAAAATAGTGTAATTGTATGGGTAAACTGAATCAAAATAGACACATAAGATTAAAAAACCCTGAATTTGGTGATGTTTTGCAGATCCAGCAACTAAGAGAGCTGGGGGCTGAATCAGCCCTGCAGGCACTGACAGAAGGAGAAGCTGCTGCAGGGTGAGTGAGGAGCTTCATCACCCCTTGGCCACAAGTCACAGGCTCATTTCTCCTGCAGGTCCCCTGCAAGAGACCACAGCAGCTCTTGGATGAGCAATCACAGCATGGTTTGAGTTGGAAGGGACCTTAAAGACCATCCAGATCCACCCCCTGCCACGGGCAGGGACACCTTCCACTATCCCAGGTTACTCCAAGCCCTGTCTCAAGCCACCCTTGTGACTCACTACATGGGTTCTTTGCTATCAGCAGGTTAGATGGGATATTGGAAATGAATTATTGGCTGTGAGGGTGGTGAAGCCCCAGCACAGGTTGCCCAAAGAAGCTGTGGATGCCCCTTCAGGGTTTATCTTCTCA
This sequence comes from Cinclus cinclus, assembly GCF_963662255.1. NCBI lineage: Eukaryota > Metazoa > Chordata > Aves > Passeriformes > Cinclidae > Cinclus > Cinclus cinclus. Next base: position 59,558,552 of record NC_085051.1, read on the forward strand.
CAGAAGCCACTCTGCTACCAAAACTGTGCCAGGTAAACCCAACACAGCCCAGGGAAATGCATCCTGCAGCCAGTGAGGATTCTGCAGTAATTCAGCAGGGGTGTGGGCTGGACCCCCAGCTATCCCACACCCAGATTACTGACAGCTCAAGGCATGGGGAGAAGACACCAACTACTTCCCTTTAAAACACAGAAACCAGCTGAACATCAATGCTGACATCCAGTTTGGCTTCAGGAGGGATTTGAAGAACTTGGGCTTCTTCATTCCCTAATCCCACACCATGCTTCCCCACTACCAACCAGGATCAATTTCTAACAATGCAAAAGCATCTGCCCACATTTCTGCAATTATTTCAGACCCAGCAGAGAGCACCCTCCCTTTTCTGTAGGGTTAATCTAAAGAACAGTTGCCAAAATGCTGAGAACACAGCGGAACAATAGCTCCTCTGATGAAATTCCCTCACTCCATAGAGAAACCAGTATCCTCCAGCTGCTGTGGCTTGTCCAGAGAGATCTCCGAGTGTTCACCCGCTCCCATAAATAAAAGGAGGAAAAAAAGAAAAAAGAGAGAATGCAAACTCAAAGATTTGAGTGCAGCTTGCAAAAAAATGACTGTGGAGCCCTGCCATCTAACCACAGCACAAGTTTTATTAATGCAACATTTGCCTTGTGTGAAATACAAACCTGGGACATCAGTGAAGGGAGGGCAACTCCAGGCACCTGTCCCGGGGACAGAGACTTGCTAAACTTATCAGCACAGAGACCACTTCCAGCAGCTCCATCCCTTTAAATCCTCATTCTCAGAGGAATCTCTGATCAGTCATTTATAAAAGCTGGGAAGCCAGGCTGGACAGCTGAATTACAGCAGCTATTATCCACATATGCCTGAATACCAGCAGACACCTTTATTTATAAAGGCCCTCCGGCTGACCGAGATTTGACATCGGCTACAAAAAGCACTCAGCATCCAACTGGCTGCTCCAGAAGAATGTGAGGAGAGGTTGGCAAGCAGGGGCTAAGTACACACCTTTGCACAGCTTCCCTGCTGCTGCCATGACTCCTAACCCAGCAGGTTTAAGTAATTGATTGCCTGAGCAGACACACAAAGTTGCACACCTTTGCCTTTTCTGCTATGGATTCAAATGCATTGTTTTCTCCTCATCCCTAATTCTAAAATACCTTGAGTATTTTATCAGGCCTATCCTCTCTCTTTTTAGGGTCTCTGCACTTTCCAAGATGCTGTTTGTCTTTTGTTCACCTTTAGGCTCATCCCCACCTGTGAGCTCATTTTCCACAAGAATTGGGAACCCACGGCACACGGGTAATACAAGTGCAAGGGGATGGGGAGGGAGGAGGTGATGAGAAAACCCCAGTTGCTCTTGGCTGATTTTCTTTAGCTCTAACAGTCTCAGTGACAACCCCCTTACCAGAAAGGGACCAAACTGTGAATTCTGCTTTAAACTGACAGAATTCCCAGGAGCAGCACATGCAAACACAGCCCACGGGGCTCAGCTGTACCTGTGTGTTCCCATCACATTCCCCACCCACTGTAATAACCTAAAACAGGAGCTGGCACCTCTGCTCGGACACAGAGACTGGATCCAGCTCCCAACAGGGCTCCAAGGGCTGCCCTGATCCTGCTGCAGCCACTGTAAAGAAGGGATTTCTTTGCCTCATTCCTCATTTCTCAAGCAAGGACCACTGAAAGCATCCTTTAACCTCCCAAAGCATCCCCGTTCTGCCTGGAGAAGAGAAGGCTCCAGGGAGACCTCAGAGACCCCTCCAGTGCCTACAGGGGATATAAGAGAGCTGGAGAGGGACTTGGGACAAGGGATGAAGGGACAGGACACAGGGAATGGCTTCCCACTGCCAGAGGGCAGGGATAGATGGGATATTGGGAAGAAATCCTTCCCTGTGGAGGTGGTAAGGCCCTGGCACAGGGTGCCCAGAGCAGTTGTGACTACCCCTGGATCCCTGGAAGTGTCCAAGGCCAGGTTGGACATCGGGGCTTGGAGCAGCCTGGGACAGTGGAAGGTGTCCCTGCTCATGGCAGGGGATGGAAATGGATGAGATTTAAGGTCCCTTCCAGCCCAAATCATCCTGCAAGTCTGTGAACCTTCCTGCTCCCAGTACCCTTGCATCCCTCCCACTGCAGCCAAACCCCCAGCACCAGACTGAGCCTCAGCACAAGTCTGCATCTAAATTCCCTGCAGATGAGGAAAATTAGAGAGCTGACAGCAGCAAGAGCAGCCAAGTGACCTTAGGAATCCCTCACAGCACAACCTGGAGCTCTGGGGATGTTTCTGGATGGGATCCCTGTGGTGCCACCCTTAAGCCCCTAGCAGCAGTGTCAGGAAGGAGCTGTGTGCTGTCCCTGCACTGCAGAGTAAGTTGTTATGGTTACTGAAGGGTTTGTTGGGCTTTTTTTCCTCCTCTTCTAAAAAGAATTCTTATCAGTTTAACACAATACTACCAGTCAATAATAATTCTTATCTTAAAAGGTCACTCAGGTAGTTATAACTCAACATTTCATCTATGTTTGCATTATCTGGAGGGAAACAGCCAGGGGAGTTTGTATTTTCTTTAATAATCCACTTCTTTGCAACTGTAGGATTTAAAAAAAGCCCTACCCAGAACCAAGCTGACCCTGTGGCAACTTGAGCACACTGGGGAACAGTCAGAAAAATGGCAGAAAAATCACATTGATGCTTGCTACATGAAAAACAAGAGGAATATCCCAACAGGAAAACTGAAAAACAGGAAAATGTATGGACATAGACTGCAGAAACACCATGTTCTGCTTGTACATGTCAGATCAGCCAAGTTTCACCCAACAAAAGTTGCGGGTTTTTCCCTCCACATTTCTCTTCCCAGTTTCTTCCTTCTTCAACTCCCACTGCTGATCGGGAACAGAGAAAAAGGGACAACACAAAAAACCCAATGACAAGAAGAACTGATTTGTGATGTTCAGGGTTAAAAACACAGGAAAAAAAAAAGCAGCAGCATGGAAAGTGGGTTTTAAGATACTTCCAGCTAAACCTGGTTAAACCCTGTTTTATCCACCCACTCAGTTTCTTCTTATAACAACAACTAAAACTCCAAACACAACACATACCCATTGCCCACCAGGCAAGAGCAAAGCCAAGGAGCAGAGCTAACTGGTTAAAAGAGAGGCAGGTTGGTGGCTTGCCTGAAACAAGCTGCATTAAAAAAAAAAAGGCAATCTGGAATTAATTATTTGTGAGCATCAGTAACAGAAGAGAAGCTTTTTGAAGCACCCCATGCTTCTAAAGCAGGGCAGCCTTGCTTGAGAGCCAAGAGTGAAGCAGAGCTGCTGAATCCTGCAGACAACAGTCACAATATTAACATTATTTTAAGTCAAATAACATCTCCAGGCATAATAGCTCAACAAGCTGGGCCACATCCAGCTCCTGCAAGTAATAGGGAAGGCTTGCAGGGGTTGTGGCAGGAGCTGGCTCAGCCCTTGGTGCAAACAGAGCCATCAGTATCATCCATCTGTTGTTTTCCATCTTGGACAGTCCCTTGTCCACAACATAAAATGACCCTGAATTTGTGGCAGCACCTTACTCTGCCCCGTGGATTATTCTGACAGAATACAAGAAAGTGTTTGCACTGCAAATGCCCTGAGAAGTCTGCCAAGGGCAGCAGGCAGGGTTAATGGTAGAGAAATACTTGGTTTCCACACAGCTTCAACTCAGAGCAGAAATCTACAGGGACCATCAGCAAATTCCAGACAGGAGCACTGAGCCCAGGGAGCCACAGCTGAGATGCTGCACCCCACACCTGCACAGAGCCCAGAGAAACCAGGCTGAAATTCAGGATACAGCCATGCCACGGAGTCACTGCATGTAAATACATCAACAAAACCCCACACTGTGAACAGGGCACCTGATGGGGGAGCCTGTGCTGGTAAATCCTCCACTCACAGCTCCTCTTGCTTTAGCCAGATGTGTCTGTCTCCTGCACGGAGTGCCAGGAGAAGCCCATGAACCTGCCTCACAACCAGCTCCTGCCAGGTACAAAACAAACTGGGTTTCTGCCTCTGGAGCTGGCACACTCACCCTGACCAGGCTCATTTGCTGCTCAGTACCTAGAACTAGAGCAAACCAAGTTTCAAGGCTGTGGATGAGACCATCCCACGGTCTGCTCCATCAGAGAAAATCCAGCTTGCAATCCCCCTGTGGCAGAAACACAGCTCCCTCTGCCCACAAAACTCCTTCCAAAGAACACCTTCTCTAACAGAGAATCCCAACCTTGTTTTGAGGAGATCCTGCCCTTCCACTTAATGCATCTGCTGCGGAAGAGGAAGTCGGGAATGGATCTGCTCACTCCAACCTCAACTTTATTTGTGATTACTGGGCCAAGATGGAAAGCCACTGGCTTGGCTGTTTGCCATTGCCAAACTCACACTCAGTGATGACCTCTGCAAATCTCTGAGTCTCTTCTTAGGATCAGAGCACTGAAAAGATAAACACACCATTTTTAAGGGAAAAGGGATGCACGTGCAAGCCTGGGGATCCCTTACATCAGACCTGCAGCCTCTTTTAGATCCCTCAGCAGCTCTTACATAACCAAGTTAGTAAAATAGTAATTTTCTTGTTTATTTGGTGAAAACTGGAAATACAAAGGGCACATGCACACTGCGAGGTAGATCTGCACAAACACACAATTCATGTGAGGGCTCATGCCACCACCCTTGGGGCGTTTCTGCAGGGAAAAAAAAGGCTTCAAACACAATGATCTGTGCTTTGTGTGGGCTCCTGCACTCAGCTGGCACCGTGCAAGAAGTGAGGAGGAATCTGGGGCCATCAGGTGGGAGCCCCACAAAGCACAGCATTGCAGTACAGCAGCTTCTCCCCTCTCTGATGAGTCCAACCCTGAGGCTGGGGTGCAGGGGCAGTGCCAGGGGTGCCCTTTCTCCCAGCAGTTATCTGTGGTAACACTAGACACGAGCTCGACGCTGGAGCGCTGAAGCACTGACGGATGCATCCTAAAATAAAGCCAGCGTTCACACTAATTACTATTTCAGTTGTGCTGATTGCAAACATAACTCCCAGCTCAGTAAGAAGTGGCTTCCATGGGCCACTAACGAAACCAAGGTGGATTTTTGGATGGAACAAGAGGAAAAAAGAAGGGCAAAGCTCGAGAAATTGGAGGGAGATGGGAATTTGCACCGTGATCCACCACCTTCAACTGCTTCAGGGAAACTCCGTGGGAAAATTCAGCTGACCAAAGCAACTACTTTAAAAGCAACTGGCCTAACTGCAAATATCGAATTGGTGAAATGGGCATGCAGCTTTGCTCATATTTTGAGGTCTAACACGCCAGAGGATACAACTGTGCAGAGGATCATCCACCAGCAACAGCCCAAGCTACGAGCAGAGCGCTTTCCCCACTCATCCATTTAATCTCATTTGCAGATAAGTGTATTCACAAACTAGATTATTTTAATTGATGGCTCTACAGCTGGTTCCTGTTCAGCTCCTGATCTAAAGCTGTCCTCGACCTCTCCCATCAATCTATATCCTGACAGTGATGCTCTGTGTGCTTCCTCTCCTTCACCAACATCCTTCCTGCGCCCACTCTGGTGGGAGAGAACTTCAGCTCTGCTGCTTTTCCAAGCACAAATACAAGATACCTGCACAGAAGGAATCAAAGAACAAGCTGATCCAGGCAGAGAATTCCAGCTCAGGTCTGTGATGATGCATGAAATGCTTCCCTGCATCTTTCACACACACTTCAACAGCGGGATTTTTCCCAAATGAAGCCAGTGGGGAAATGAACCCTGGCCTCAGACTCCTCACTGAGCCATGAACTACCTGAGAAAATGGTTAAAAGGACACTGCAAAGTATGGAAAGGTCTCTGGGAGAAAGCAGCCCACCCATGAGCAACCCCCTTGCACCACACTGTGCTCCAGGCAGCAAAACAGGCTGTTACCATTACTTAACTTTTTTCTTCCCATTTTAAGCATTACTACCTAAAAACTACTACCCTGGCAAGCTCTGCCACCACCCATCCAAAAGACCTGGTCCTCATTAGCTCTGCCAACAGAGGAGACCTTGTCATTCATGCAGCCAAGATTTTGGGAGTGAGCACAGGAGTGTCCCCTTACTCTTCTTACCGCAAGGGACACACACCAGGAACGACAAAGGAAAAAGTTTTTAAGCAAATAGGAGCAAAGTGCAAGCCCAGAAGAGTCTCCTGTAGGTCCCAGCACTGGGATGAGGGGGACAGCAAAGGGGAACTTTTGTAATGCCACACCACAGATCTTCCTCCTGCCTGCAGTGCTTCCCACAGCCACTCTGGAAAGCATCCCTAAAAATAAAAATAGATTTGAATCACAAGAGAACACTGGGTGTGTAACCTGGCTCAAAGCCCCTGGCTAACACCACTCTGTACTTCTGTATACCCCTTCCCTTGGTATTTTCCAAAAATCCCAGCACTGAAAGCTTTTAGCCCTCAAGTTTGCTAACAAAACCTGGGAGAAATGTGTGGCAGCAGGTCAAGCACCAACAGGCAGGTTAAAGTCAAGTGCCTAACAGCTCAGCAGATCTGACATTTGCCCAGGTCACCCAGGGAAGCTGGGGGTGCCCCCATCCCTGGAAGTGCTCAAGGCCAGGCTGGATGGAACTCTGAGCAGCCTAGTCTGGTGGAAGCTGTCCCTTGTCTGAGAGGTTTGAACGAACAACATGATCCTTCAGGTATCTTCCAAACCTCCTGTGAGCCCCTTCAGTGATTCTGTGATCTCTCCATTTAGGAGTCCCAGCTCCTAATTTTTAATGAGCAGAGCTGGCAGGGCTGCTCATATCCCTCTCCAGGCAGAGACAAGTGTGTGGAATGACCACACAATGCCAGTGTCCAGCCCTGCACTTAGAATTTCCAACCACTTCTAATAAGCACAGGCTAAGTTCCTCAACCCATCCTCCTCCTGGGCTCCTCCAGTCCCACTGTGTGACAGCTCAGTGACACTCTCACACAGACCAAAGACATTTAAACCACAGCTCAGCATTGCAACGCAACTCTAAGCCAAGAAAGAAATTTTAAAAATGAGAAACACCTTCAAATTGGGCACTGGGATGATCTGCCATCAGTGGGGGGCATTGGGGATGAACTGCAAAATTTGCACAGTGCAGGGGTAGCAGCTTCCTGATGGGCTGGGAATCTGTCTGTGGCTAGGGTGGCAGCAATAGATGCAGGGCTGGAGCTACAGGGAGCTAAGGATATAAGCAGCAAGGTCTGCAGGAATATGTAATACCTTTTAATAGACCAGCTGGTACACTTGGGGGGGGGGGGGGGGGGGGGAACAAAAACCACAACCACACAAGCCCTCCTTTGAGCTGGTGCACCTTCATGCCTGGCCATTTTTTCCAGCTGCATCACTTGGACTATTAAAAGGACATTACAGCTCCCTGCAACCCTTGTCTCTTCCTTTGGCCAGTCCTTCCCAGGATGAGGAATCTAGGTCACCCTGATTCTCTCCTTGTGATACCTGACAGCCTGCTGAAACGAAATAAAGATTTTGGCCCTAACATATGGAGCAGTTAATGTCCTGTGCACAGGCCAGAGAAAGCTTGCTGTCCTTTAAGGCCAAGAGCTTAAAGCTGTCACTGCTTCCATCAGTGCACGTGGGTGTTGGGACACCTGGAGCACCTACAGGAGTCTTTAGGCACTTCTGTCAACCTTGCAGGAATGAGGAAGCCAGAGCTGGTGGGGTGGGATGCGCTTTGGGAAAAAGAACACAGAGGGATGCTGGAGTAGATGGAAGTAGAAGCACCTTCTGCACTCAGTGCCCAAAGCCTATGGACCATGATTCATGGATACAGCCCCCCACAACTCCTCACTGGGTGTGCAGCCCACAGAGTAGCCATAGCCAGCACCCCTGGGTGTCCCAGGAGGAGCACAGATCCCCTTCCCACCACAAGGCTCACCCCACTCCAGCCTGACCTTTACTGGCAGCTTAGAGCAGGTCACCGTGTCCTGACGGCTCCGAGCAGCTGGGACCGAAGCTGCCCAGCAAGGCCAGGCTGGAAGGAAGGAAGGAAGTTATAGCAGGCTTTTAAATAGTGCTATGCAATACCTGAAACTTCTATTTCTGTGCAGGGATAATATGGTTTCCATATTCTCCTCCTTCTCAGCAGACCAAGCCATTCAGGCTCAAACTGAATTAGCAGCAACCCGCATTCTTCACCGGTTTAAACCATTAAAGCTCAGTGAAGTCACTGTTCAGGACAATCCCAAGTTGGACATTTCCACCTAATGAAGAATGTATAGATATCCTTCCATGTTTGCTTCCCACTCCTACTTCTGAGGGTCATACACAGCTGTACATAGAAGAGCCACAATGGGTTTGCAACACTGATGAGACAGCATTATGAAAATACCCGCACACTTGGGGGGGAGAAAAAAAAGAAAAAAAAACAAGTCAGAACTCCTTCTAACAAACTACCTTTGCTTTTCTGTGGCAATTAGCTAGTTAAAGAGAGTTGTTTTTTTTTTCCTTGAGTTTTCCCACCACATCTGCCATTCATCAGACCTCTCGTCTGGAGTCTACCAGGCAAGAAATAACCTGGCCATCTTTGCTGAAACGCCTGGTCCACACACCTGAATGTTCTGAGCACAGCACCACCAGTCTGAGAGGATCTCTGAGCCCTGGTCTCTCTTTGGGAACCCTCCTGATCTCCGTTGTTGGTGATAAAATTTCCAAGGATGGTGCCCATCTACCACAGACCACAGCAGGGCTACCACCTCCTCCTAAGCATCACCACACATGGGTAACATTCCAATTCTCCCACCTCTCCACAGGGTTGGGGCAAGCAACAGGTCTTGCATGTACAAAACAACTCAGTTCTCATGAGGACCCAGTGTAATTCCAACACCTGCTCCAGCACATTAGCCCAGCGCATTACACTCAGCTGGTGACACCCCTTCCCAGACAGTGGATTTCATGGAAAGGGAACATCCCCTGCCTTACAGTCTCCACCAGGGAGGCACCTACAAGCAGGCAGCCACTATTTCCAAGTCAGCAAACACCAGGAAAATGTACCAGGAGCCACCTCAGACGCCAGCCCGGGAAGGAATTGAGCCCAAATTAGTAATGCAAACACCAGGATTCAAAGAGTAATGAAGTAACACAAGGTTCCACGACAACACTGCTGTTCAGGACTTGGTGTGATTCCATTGCCAGGCAAGTGACAAGCGCCAGACTGCCAAACAGGCACAGGACAGGAGTGATTTAAGGAATACAGGTGGTTTTAGGAAGGCAGCACTAACACGGGAGACTAAAGGCTATTTTCTAACTGAGCCTGGTTACGAATCTCAGCTAACCTTCCCTGCACTGCAAGAGGATTGCCTGGCAAAGCACATGTCCTGCTCTGCAGGATGCATGGATATGTCCATCCCATGGGAAAGCCAGACAGAAGGGGTGCTTGGTGAGAAAGAGGAACTCAAGGGATCCAGGTTTTGGCATGGGAGTTACGAATGCCCTGGAGAAGGAGATCCTTTTTGGAAGGCATGCCAGGGACAGCTCAGGCAGCTCCACCAACGCAGCAAGGGCCAGGCAGGGGCTGGATGCCAAGCTCTGCACACAGGAGAAATCCTCGTGCCAAGCAAGGTCAACGGGATTACAGGGGCAAGCAGGGATTGCTCGCACGAGCGGAGATGGGAAGGGCCCAGCCCCTGGTCTGCACCCAGGCTTACACCGAGAAAATGCCACCAGACAGGCGGTTCTACGTGACTTTGTGTCCAGAACCACCTCGGATCCCTGCTTTCCTTCACAATTCGCCTCTCCTGATGGCAGGAGGCAAATCAACCCCTCCAATTCCCTGGCCAGCTGTGGGGGACACGGCTACTGCCAAACCCACAGCCGGAATGAAAAGCTGAGATGCTGATAAAAAAATAATAAAATTAAAAATACAACGCTCGCAGAGGGGAATCACAGCAAACCTGGCGCGGGAAGCTGCAGATTTATCCAGGAGCAGACAAGTTTGGAGAATGCGTTCCCTCCCGGCCCCCCCCCCCCCCGGGGCCTCCCCACCCAAAGGGATGGATGAGGTTCATCCCTTCAGCTGTTTATAAAAGCAGCAGCAGCAGCATTGCGCCCGGACGCACTCGGCAGCATTCCTCCCTCTCATTCCTGCGAGCTATATAAGGGAACGGCCAATTCCAGCCTGGCTCCCCTGCAGCCAGCCCCGATCCCTTTGCGCCGGAGCAGCTCCAGGCTCGGTTTCCTGCAGGACTTAAACCCGTCCTCGGTGGAGCACGGCGCTGCGCTGGACCTTGTCATCAAATGGCAGCACAGGCAGCTGCCAAATCCTGCCGGCTCGGTGCTCTAATAGGGAACAGCTGGAGAAGGACCCTGCATTCCTCCCGCCCCGTCCACACCGGGGGCTCTGTTCGGGATCCGGCCGCAAATTTCCACCCGGCACAGAGCGCTCCCCGGCACTGCTCTGCCACGCACAGCCCCAGACCCAAGAGCTTCCAACCCCTGGGATTTTGGTGCTCAGGAATGGGGGGGTTGCTTTGCTTTTTTTATCGGTTGTGGGATTTTTTTTTTTCTGGTTTGGGATTTATTTTTTTTTGTTTTTTGAGAAGGGTTGGAGAAACAGAACTGTGCGGCTAAATGACATTTTGCTTTTCCTACTGACCCTCGGTGTTACAAAAACTCTGCTGTAAGCAACTCGCATCCCCTGTGTACATCCACACTTAGGAACGCACACATCTGTAACACACCCCCCATAAATAAATACGGGAACACACGGTGCAACTCGCACGGCTCCTGTGCCATTCCCATCCTGCTCCAAACTCCCATTTACTTTGGAGGAGTTGAGCAACTTCTAATGGCGAAAAAATAGAAGAAAAATACACTTTCGGTAGCCACGCACGTTTTCTGTCCTGCACCCTGCACGCTCAGTAACATGAAACAGTCCACTCATATTTTCTTAAAGCTCTGCTGAAACACAAGGGGGTATTCAGAGCCACAGGAAAAAAATGCGTCCAAACAGGATCTGAATGATGAAATAGGAATTGCCACATTTAACAGGAAAAAAAAAATAGGATAACCCAGTTGCTCAGACCTTTATACAATAACAGTTCGTCTGAGGTAGCGATGGGCTGCTTCTGCATGTTGCAGAGAGCAAAGCAAGCCACGTTGCCCAAAAGAAGCCTAGAAAATCCAGACTCTACGTGACCTGACTTACTTATTTCACAGGAAACTGCATGGAAGGAGGAAGGGGGGGCGCGGGGGGAAAGGAAAAAAAAATAAAAAATAAAAAAAAACCCCCACCAATCATTCACGCTACCGTAGTTACACCACGCCATGGAGCGGAGTAGTTTGCTGTGAAAAAACCAAACTGAAATAAACCAAACCCCGTTTGGAAAATGAAACGTGAGCAGAGAAAGAACCGAGCTGGGGAAGCCCCCACAGCTCCCGAACCGCACCCGTTCCTTGGGTGTATTTATTTAAAAATTTCGACGGCATCGCCCGAGAAGGGTCGCAGCAAAGCGCCGGCACTCACCGGGGTTGTTGGCCTCCCCTTCGAGGATGTGGAGCTCGGTGCAGTCTGCCAGGGAATGCTCGAGGCAGAGCTGGAGGAAGCGAGCCTGGGTCCGGCTGACGCGTTTGAGCAGGGAGAGCAGAGCAACAGTCTGCTCGCACTCGTTCCAGCCCTTGAACCACCCGGCCAACACGCCAACCTGGTCTCGGAACATCATGGTGAGCCGGAGGGACAGCTCTGCGGGGAGAGAATAAATAACCGGGACAGCCTCCCCGTCCCGGCGCCGCTGCCGCCACCGTGCTCGGGTCAGGGGTAGTAAAAATAAAAATAATAGTAATAATTATTAAAAAAAAAAAAATCTCCTTTGCGACGCGAAGGGCGGGTTTGGTTTCTGGACGCAGCTCTCGGCCTGGGCTGGGTTTTGCTCCCTCTCTTCTGGCTTCGGTGCAGCGCTGGATTCCTGGAGGGAGGGAGGGAGCGAGGGAGGGAGGGAGGTGGTGGGGCCGAAAAAAAAAAAAAAAAAAAAAAAAGAAAAAAAAGCCAAAAAAAAGGAAAATCCCAGCGTCAGGGCTGCAGCCAGAGAGGGGAACGACCTTCTCCCGGCGGGGGCTTCACACCTGGAACAGAGAGAGGAGGGGGCGTCAAGAGGGGCTGCAGGAGGACGAGGGGGAGGAGGATGGAGAGGAAGGCTCGCCCTCAGCCCGCTGCCTTCCTCCCACTCCTCATCCAACGCGCATTCCCACACCGTCACCGCGATCCCCCCACATCCAACACCGCCATTTGGGATGGGGGGGGAGGGTGCACCCAGCACCCCCTCCCCACTGCAGCACAGTCTCCCCCCCACCCCCCCCACCAAAAAAAAAAAAAAAAAAAAAAGAAAAAAGTTCTCCCCCGCGCGCGCGCACACACACACACTCCGTACGAAAACACACTCACCTGACTCATACCGGCCCCGGCGATCGGGGGAGGAGGGGGCGGCGCGGCGTTTTTAAGGTGGCCATGCCATGTCCATGGGATGAAGGGGGGGGAAATGAGGGAAGGAGGCGGGAAAAGGGAAAAGGGAAAGAGGGGAAGAAGGGGGGAGGGGGGGGGGGGCGCGCGCGCGCTCCGCGGCGCGAGACTGAGCCCGGCCGCGCGCCGGGCCCCCGCTCCCCCATGGCGCTCATTTGCATATTGGTGACGTCATCGGAGGGGGTGGGCGGGGCCGAGCCTCGCGCCGGAGCCGGGGGCGGGGCGGGGCTCCCGAAGGGGGGACGCGCGTCCCCCGTGCGTCCCCTCGGTGTCACCGCCACCCCCCCCGGGGATTTTGGGCGCTCCTCCTGTGATAGGGAACGCTGGAAAACACAGTCCGGAGCTCCCGTTGGAGGAAATCACCCTCTAGTGGGCTGCGGGGTAATGGCAGCGGGGGATATTTTGGCGGGGGGAAGCGCCGCTTTGGACTCTGGTAGATGTGGCCTGGTCCCCAAACGGGAATTTTTAAAACTCTTTTTATTTTTCAGGGTTTTGCGTATTAGATATACGTGTTAAATATACATGAATTTAACCCTGTCAAGCAGCAAGTGTACAGATGCAGGATTTGTGTTTGGGTTATAATCTCCTGTGCATATTTTATTTCCTTTTCCCATTTATCGTTTATTTCCCTTTTTTTAAAATTTGATTTATTTCCATTCCATTGCAAGGGGTGAGTGATAAAGGTGTATATATATAAGAAGGGAAATGGGGGATTTAAAACCCTAAGCACAAGTGTTTGCAGGAAGGCATCAAATACTGAACATAATCAAACATTTTATAAAGCAAAAATAAAGGTATAAAGTGCTTTTATCTGTGGGGTTTTTTTATTTGTGGGAGTATCTGTCAATTTTAAGCTATTTCTTCTTGTCTTGTCACTCCAGCCTGTTGTCCAAAGTTTCTCTCCAGCTCTCTCAGAGCCCCTTTAGGAATCCTCAAAATATCTGATCCATGCTCAGGAACAAGTGACACTGATACCTCTTCTCAGGGCAGTGGTGGAGTCCTCATTCCTAGAGGGATTTAAAAGCTGTGTGGATGTGGCACTTGGGGACATGGGTCAGTGTTGGGCTTGGCTGTGCTGCGGGAAGGGTTGGATTCAAATCTTAGAGGGCTTTTCCAACCTTAACAATTCTATGATTTCATTATTCTGCCTTTGCAGCATCTCCCAGTCCTCATTACTTTGAGGACAGGGAAGCTCAGAGCTGGGAGACACGCCCAGGTGTCAGGACACGGCCTGGGAGGGAGACACGATAGGATCATGGCAACCAATCCACCACTGAGTCACAGATCTTAAAGCTCATTTCATTCCAAACCCCTGCCATGGGCAGGGACACCTTCCACTGTCCCAGGCTGTTCCAAGCCCCAATGTCCAACCTGGCCTTGGGCCCTTCCAGGGATCCAGGGGCAGCCACAGCTTCTATGGGCACCCTGTGCCAGGGCCTCCCAATCCTCACAGCCAGGAATTCATTCCCAATATCCCATCCATCCCAACCTCTAGGCAATGGAAACCATTCCCCCTTGTCCTGTCGCTCCAGGCCCTTGCCCAAAGTCCCTCTCCAGCCCTCTTGGAGCTACTTTAGAAATCCATCCCCTACAAGTGGCTGTGTGCTCTGGTGGGGGCTGGAGAAAGAAAAACTCCATGTTTGTGAATCCTTCGGTTGCTTTTTAAAGCAACACGTGTCTGAATCTGCCCCTTTTGGGGGAAAAATAGTAGCAAGGAAACAAAAGCCACCCAAAATCACCAGGAACACCTGGTCCCGTGTGCTGGAGCATCAATCCCACTGCAGAATGACGAGATGGGGATCACCAGGTAGACGTCAAGAGCAAATGGTCCATCTCACCACACTCGGAGTTTGCTTTGAGCTCTCAGTCTGTCTGGTGACTAATTAAACAAACAAGAGCTCCCTGCCAACAAACCCCGGCCATCTGCCTCGTCCTCCGGCTCCATCCCAGTAAATGCTCCACCAAGGAGCTCTTTTCCCCTCACCGCAGTGCTGCCAGCCCTCCCGCTGTCGGGGTGTGCTTTGGGATGGCCTGTGGAGATGTGAGGACGCACCATCTGCCAGGCCGGGTGCGCGTCTGGCGGAGCGAGGCTCCAGCGGCACGAGGAGCTCCGGCTGGGAACGCCGTGCGCTCACACCCCGCTAATTTAAGGGTTGCCAAGCTGGCTGTGCCAAGAACGCCTCCCAGGTTTTGCATTTTGCACGTCTAAAGTGGGAACGGCAATGATGAGAAAGATATTTAGGGCTGAAGCAGTAAATGCATCTCCCTGTGAGGCTGGGCAGGGCGGTGGGAAATGGTGTCCCCCCACACCAGCAAGCTGTGGATGAAAAGAGTAAAAGGATCAAAGCCACAGTTTCTATCCTGGAGACATCAAGACCACACTTACTAATTAATCCAAAAATAATCACCTGCCATTTAGGACTCCACAGTTCCTGTTCCCCAGTGTCCCAAGGAGGCAGCTGTGGAGGAGTGAGATCCTGACTTAACAGCACACACCTGATGTTTGGAAGTTTCTATGGTAATTAAAAAAAACAGTTCTGTGTCCCGTGGAAGAAATTCCTTGCTGCATTCCATGCTCTGCAGGGCGGGTGCCCGTGCAGATCTGTGTGATGGAAGGATTCTCAAGCTGTCTGAGAGCAAATCTCCTTTCCTTACTGCAGTGGGGGTACTCACCAACAACCCCGTGGCCAACTCTCTTCCCTGTGGATGGAGAATCCAAAGCGCAGACCACATGTCCTGGGAGCAAAGACACCCCATGTAAAACACAAGGCAGACTGAGTGAAGGAGCAGGGAAATTCTCTTTTATACGGTAATTCCTATGGGACCTTGGGATCTTTGCAGATCCAGCTGGAGCATTTCTGCAGGGCTGCAAGTCCCTGGGTAGGAAGCACAGGCTGTTGGTGGGGCTGTGCCTTGCCCGTGGTGTTGTGGGCTGGGGCAGAGCAGATGCTGGGCTGGGGTGGGTCATGGAATCACAGAATATCCTGAGCTGGAAAGGACCCACAGGGATCATCCAGTCCAACTCCTGTCCCTGCACAGACACCCCAACAATCCCACCCTGTGCCTGAGGGTGTTGTCTAAATGCTCCTGGAGCTCTGGCAGCCTTGGGGCTGTGCCCATTCCCTGGGAAGTCTGGTCAGTGCCCAGCACCCTCTGGGGGAAGAACCTTTCCTGAAATCCAACGTGAACCTGTCCTGACACAGCTCCAGCCATTCCCTGTCACCGTCACAGAGAGCAGAGATTGGAGCTGCCCATCCAAGGCTCCTCATGAGGAAGCTGCAACCTCAGCCTCCTCTTCCCCAAGGTCAGTACAGCAACATCTAGATTTCTGTTTACCATTTCAGAGGGAAAATAATAGGGCTGTGGTAATATTAGCCAAGCAGGTGGTCGAAGCAAATTAGTGAATCCTGATGATTCTTGAGTTCAAAGGAAGCAGTTGCTCATCTCTGTGGAAGCTATCTGATAAGATATTTAGCTGAAGAAAGGATGAGTGTATCCACCAGCACACAATGGCCCAGATTTCCCAGCTCATTAAACCCAAATATTAGGGAAAATACCATGGTAAGCAGGCTGAGATAATTAAACACATCATTTCCATTTGTTCCTAAACACAGTGTGGGAATTGGCCACTGGGATGGCAGCATTTCCCTTACCTTGGGTGGTGAAGTGGAGGTGTAAAATTCACACCAAAAAACAACCTTCAAAAACAAACTCAAACCAAAAAGAAATACAAGAAAATTTAAAATTAAAAGTAAACAATAAAACCTCTGTGGGTCTGCATTTTCAAACTGGATGAGGCAGACATAAAAATCACAGAATCCTTGAAGGATTTGGGTTGGAAGGGACCTTAAAGACCATCTTCCAGCCTTATCATGACTGTCTACATGAATCATGGATCAACTCCCAGTGTGGACATACAATCACTGCTTCTTAAGCCCTGTTAGTAGAAAATGAAGTGTTGCACAGCCCAAATCCTGGTGAAAGCAGCACAGACTGACTTCTCTGGTGCTGGAGGCAGTGATCACTGGGTGATGGAAGATGAGGGCTGGTGGGAAAAGCACATTTACCCCTCTGGCTTGAGCTGTGACCACAGATCTTAAAGGGAAAGAGAAGCGGCAGCAAACACCTGGAGAAAGGAGCACTGGGAAATACTGGTTAGCATGGAAGGGATGCTCACATTGTATTTGTTGAGCCACTGTCAAGGGGCTGCTGTGAAAGATCCCATGTCCTCTCTGAAGTGCACGGACATCGCCTCTCCAGCAGCGTCAGCTCTGTCCTGCACACTTGATGAGTTGGCTCACAGGGACCCTGGGGATACAGAACCAATAAAATAAATCAGCTTAACTAACGGTCCTCTAAAAACCATCCCTGGCAAATGTATCACAGGCTGCTCTCATGCCTGGAGATGCCAACAGAATCAGTGATGAAGAGGGGCTGAGAGAGAAGGGGATGCAGAAAGGAATGTGAAGGATTTCCTGTAAGTTTCACTGGGCTCTGCCACTTTCAAACAATCCCTTGAATATAAATTCTGCAACACCTGATTGTCCCACCAACATCAAGTGAGTATTTGCAGAATGTGCCTTTCCAGGACTGAGATCTCTGTGCGTGCTGGCCTTCAGGGCAGCCTGGTTATCTGTGCTGAATTGTGGGGCACACGAGATATGTCCCATCCCATCCCATCCTTTCCAGCCATTGGCTTGGGCATGGAGAACAGCTCCACTCACACCTGCCATGGGCCTGCACTCCTGAGTAACTCTGGGCCCCTCTTCATGCACACCAACACCCTGTAAATGCCTGCCAGCCCGATAACTCCCTGCATGGCTGCATCCCATAGCCAGCCTCATGTTTACCTACAACACTTGGATTTTTCCAACCATTTCCAGCCGGCACTGAGAGCAGCTTGTTATAGGACTTGGAGCTGACTGAGGCTGTGCTGCAAGCAGATGGCCCTGATGAAACAAGACACTGATCCCCAAGGAGGCACCATGCAATGGAACTGCTCGACTCCCTGGCTCCAGCAGCTCCAAGGCAGCCTTGGATATGTGCATTAGCACGCACCATCGAGGAAATTGCTTCCCTAACCACCCCTCTCAAGCAACTCTCTTTGGAAGCCTGGTTCCAGCTCAAGACACGTGTCAGCAGCACTGACACTGTGGCAGTTTTCCTAGTTAGTTATTAATAATGGAGCAGCTGAAAAAATTAAGGTAATTTAAGAATATCGTTAAAGGAGAGAGGAGGAGTTTCCAGGCTGGGTGAGGGTTTAGATGTAGCCAGGATGCTGGGGTGGAAAAAAACCTCAATGCTCACACTTGGTGCAACGGAAGGGGATTGAAATGTGGAAGATAAACATAGAGGAAAACAGCCCTCATTGGGCTGGCTCCAAACAACTTCAGCAAAATCAGGGAAGTGACATTAGGGCTGCATGGACTAGCAAGCATGTGTGGGCACAGCTGGAATAGATGTAAATGGAGATGATCCACTGAGACCTCTGAGGGCTGTTCTGCATCTTGCCCAAGCCCTCCTAATGACAGAGTGTTGAGTGCTGTGAAATTTGATGGAGACTTTTTCATTAAGAAGTTGGTGCCAAAAGGGAAAACTGAAGCTGGCAGACTCATTCACACATTTTTGTGTCTCAGGGAAGACACTTAGAAATTGAAAGACTGGGAAAGTTGTAGTCATTCTTTAATGGGAATCCACCAGCTCTTGGCAAACACTCCTTTTTGGTCCTAGAGCAAAATGTAAAGGTAAGTTCTTGTGTCACTCATGCTGTCTCAGCAGAGGAGGGTTTGGATGATATTGCAGCCACTCCAGCCAGGGTTTGGTACTAAGCACCTGGGAGGAAAATGGCTTTCAAGAGAAAGGCAGCAGCTGGGTCACCAACCTTGTCTCATGCATGGCAGCATCTGGTGAATTAAAATCATTACTTTTCAAGCTATGCTGTGCCATAAATCACTGCTTTGGTCTTACTTTGATCAATGGAATGTGCTGCCCCACAGGGCTCTGCTCACCTTGGCAAGCAGAGACAATGCCATGTCCAACTCCCTCGGGGCTCCTCACTTGCCATAATCTTCCTCAGCCTTGCTGCCAGCAACATTCCACCCCAGGCTCCCTCCAAGCTGGTGCTTCTTGAGCTTGCAGTCTTTCCCTACAGGGAAAATCCTTGAAATCGAGGACCCTCAGGAACTGGAGTGAACAAACCAAATGTGGTGTCTGTGCTGCACATGAGCAGGGAAGACACAACATCTGTATCTCACAACTCTGCTGGCAGGAGACTGATGCCTGATAACCCCTGGTAGAGCTCTGTTCTGCCTCCAAACTCAACAGCATCTGCAAAATTACAGGGGAAAAAGAAGAGGGTAATTATCAAAATAATTCACAAGTTAGCAATCCTCCAGCCTGTTTGTTAAAGTATTGTTCATGAGGAGCTGATAGACACTGGAATAAATTGCACAAAGAGAGAGAGAAGTGATGCATTAGACCTCTCACCAGTCCCCTGACTGCAGCTACTACTGAGAAATCTGCCAGGAAATATTAGATGTAAAGTGGCTATGCAATGGGAGAGGAAAATTTATTAGGAACTGCCAAAACCCCTCAGCTGATGAAGACAAAAAGCTGGAGGAGGCATTTAAAACCTAGAAAAGCTTTTTGAGTACAAATCTTCTGCTGATAAAAGGTTACTGTAAACTTAGGATAGAAAACACAGGTAGCAACTAATTGTCCTGATAATTGTTGCTGGTCCCGTGGAAGCAGTTCTGGGATTCACTCAAATCTCAGGAGGACCCAGGTAGTTGCAGGTGTTTTCTAAAGAATGGAAATCAGAGAATCCCAGAATGGTTTGGGTTGGAAGAGACCTTAAAAATCAACTCATTCCAACTCCCTGCCATGGGCAGGGACACCTTCCACATGACCAGGTTGCTCCAAGTTCTACCCAGTCTGGCCTTGAACACTTCCAGAGGTGTGACAGAAATGCAGATCCTCATGTCACAACTGTGACAAACATCCCAGTGTTGCCCTTTCTATGCCTGAGGACTGCATGTGCAGGGAGAAGGAACAAAAGGAGTTTTTTGGGCTTCCCAAGACTGATGAAGGCTCAGTAACCTCAGCATGTAATTATAATGTCATTGATTTTCAAAATTCTGTGGGAGAAACACAAAGACCCCTCACTTTGGACATCACACTCTGCTGATGGGTTCATTTAGTCTTAAGACTATGTCTACAAACAGTGTTTTTACTCTTTTAAATCATTCCCATTATGAGACAGGGTAATTAAGGCAGGACATCTCCTAGCTCAGCTGCAGTAGCATCCAGACAATGGTGCCTTTATGTTGGTGCTGCACATTCCCACAAATTTATGGAACCCAACCAGTGGCAGTCCCTTTTTACAGGTATATCCAGGTATTTATGCAGGTATACCCTGCACTACAAGCTCTTGTCTCTCTACTTACATTGCTCAGGGTCATAGGTGAGTAAAAGTAACACAGAAACAATTTGCAGAGCTGCCCAAGTGACAAGTGTCCAGCAGACATTTTCTGGCCCCCTCTGTGTTTTTGGGAGCTGTTTTGGCAGATCCTGCAAAGCCTGGGACTCTCTAGTGCTCAGCTATGGCCTCATAGCTGCGCTCAGGCTTGCACCTGCATCCCTGTGTGCTATAAGAAATGATAGTAATACCAAAGTTATGCAGAAATAAACCCCCAATCCTGACTTTCTCTTTTTTTCTGCCCACCATATTCCAGCAAGGCAACACCAAGCCTTTCTTGGTGTTTTTCAAGCTCAGTTCAGAGGACTTCTGCTGCAGCAGATGAAATTCAGCTATCCCTGACATTAATTACATCAGCTACACACACACAGGACACAAGGGACAGCCTCTGCAGGGGCTGCACGTCTGCTGCAGTGACAGAGGCCAGTCCTTGTTTGCTCTGGATGTGAGGACAGCTGAGCAAGTGCTGACTGGTGGCTGCAGAGACCTCCAGTGACAGACGTCAGCCCCAGACCTCCCTCACCCAGCAGACGTCACCTGCAGACCTGGCAGAGTTTCCTTAGGGCACGGGGAGCCCAAGCAATGTGCAAATCAGCAGGAGAAACTCACCCAATTCCTGCCTGCTTTTACCATACTTGAAGTTTGATGTTAGCATGTAAATGAGGCATTTAAATCAGATTCACACAGAAGCTCATCTTAAAGCTGAACAAAACATGTACCTGGGCAGCCTGTGGACAGCCTCACCACCATTTCAGTGAAGACATTTTCCCTGATATCCAATCTAAACCTCCCCTGCTGCAACTTGAAGCCTGTTTCCTCTTATCCTATTCCTTGTTTCTTGGGAGAAGAACCAACCCTCACCTTGCTGCTCCCTCCTGCCAAGGAGTTGTACAGCAGCCACCTGAGCTGACCTGGATTTTTCCTATGACCATTCTCCCCTCTACTTAGGAGGCAGATAAGGAGGAAGATCCTAACATAGCAACTTTCCCTACAGAAGGAAGATGCCCATGTCACAGTCCATTGGCACTTGGAGAGACACCTTGGGACATCCCTAAATAGCACCACTTTGTCTGATCAACCCATTTGGAAGCCTCAGCTCTGATTAGGGTTGATGAATCAGATCAAACCAACCTCTCCTGCAGCAAAAAAACATTACAAATCTGAAACACCCCAGTGCTGCTTAGAAGAGCCAAGTTCTGTTGCCAGAAGTCTTGCCATATTCCTTGATGTCACCAAATCCGTAAACATCATCTATAATGAACAGAAAAGGAATGTTGTATCACCTCTGTTACAACAGGGTGACAGAGCAGGACAGCCTTTGTCAATACATTGTGTTTTTGTGGGTCACAGGAAGGTTTTATTTCGCTCTTAGAGCCTTGAATCCCTGCTTTAAGACAACCAAGGGGAGCTTTAGAGCTGCTCTTTTCCCTTCTCACCTGATCTGTATTTTGGCATGACTTCTTAGAAGAAGGGCAAATGTAATGAGGCAGCTACTGTACTTTTTATAACTCTCATCAGATCTTTCATTTGGGCCAGCAAGGAAGCTTGTTAGAGCAGAGAAAGCAACTAAGCATCTCTGGAAAATGCTATTAAAAGAGCAAGTAACAAATGAAAAGCTGAGACAGACTTAATGGTAAATACACAGCCTGGCAGTTCAGCACAGCTACATCCTGCTTTCCATTATTATTTAATACTGGCATCGATTGAAGGATGAGGCAGACCAGGGAACTCTCTGTGGGGTTACTTGAATACCACTTCACTGTGAGATTAAATAAGCCCACAGGTTTGGATCATGCTGTTTGATGGGAAATTTTAATTAATTGATTAAATATTGGTAACTACTGTGGTCGAGCAGTAAACAACACCTCCTTCATCATCTCCGTGGGCAAACAAGTCCCTGCTAATTATCAGTGCCCAGCTCCAGGCTGGAACCAGCACTGCATTAACCTGCTCCTCTGGTATAACAAGCTGTCCAGCCATGGTCCCACATGCTGTGTGAGCTGCTGGTGTGGAAGCAGTTGCTGCCATGGATCAGGCACTGCTCCATGCCCATCTCTGGGTGTCATTCCTGGTTGATATACAAACAACAGCCTGGTTTGTCCAGCAGTTTATTCCCAAGTTGTCCCTGGCCAGGATGGTCTCTTTAGGCAAAGCAGATAAATTATCTTACAATCAGTCTGCTGATCACTGGTTGGAAATCTGTGGCTGTGGGCATCAATTCCCCACTTCTTTCTGTCCTTCCAACTAACTATTACTCTTCCCAACAGCACCACCTAAATCTTTTCCTCAGAGGTAATTGCCAGGAGTTTGGAAGCAAGGTCACAGCAAGTAATAAAAAAGAAGGATGGAAAGGTGAAGATGGAATACCTTTGAGGAAGGGAAGCTTCCTTTCCTGGTTTGGAGGTGTGCAGCACTTTGTGTGTACCCTGGAGCCGCAGGAGAGTGGAGCTGAGGATCACGGAGCACGGCTTTCCCTGCCTGAGCAGCTGTCCTGGAATTGGATGTGGAGAAAAGCTGCAAGGGAATGAAAGGCAGGACAGAAAGCATCTACTCCCCATTTCTACAGGTTCTAAGGAGCATTTCCCTTATATGAGCAGATGTAAGACTCAACCCATTTGTCTCTTTAAAGAAACAAACCACATTTTTTTCTTAACAACCAATTTTATTGCTTTTGACAACACACCACTGGAGTGAAAGGAAATAGTTTTCTGCTATTCTTTAGCTTCTTCCTTTGTTAGAGCAGGTACATTTCGTGGGACTATTGATAAGGGTAACCGGTTAACTTGTTACTGCTCATCCAATCTGACCATGAAAATGAAAGGAGATGGAAATCCCTCAAAGCATCACAAAACTGCCACCACTCTGGAGAGTGATTAACCAACATTTGCATGAAGAACGAGTTCTTACAAGCACTGCCAACAAGACTGAAAGTCTGTGTCTCAAGATGTCATCACAGGGCCTCAGGCTTGAAACTGTCAGCAACATGTAGTTCAAGAATAATCAACAAAAATCTTTCCAAGGGGCTTTGGCTGAAGTCCCTCACACACAAATCCTTCAAACCAGCCAGAAACAGTGTCCTGAGCCACACCTTCAACCCCCAGCTCCTGCCACAGTCCAACCTTCAGCTAAATAATAAACACACACAGGGTTAACGATGAAGAATATTTACTTTCCTTCATATGGTACATTCTGTAAAGTGCTAAGTTCCTAAATTATACCGAGTTAAAACGATATACGGCTCTAGCATTTTAAACACAATAAATATAGAATGAGCCTTGTGCAAATGCACTTGCAAGTTTTATTCTTTTTTTAGTAGACAGCCTAAATTTAGTAGTCAAAATAGCCTCCAATAGTGCTCCAAGAAAATCTAGGAAGCAGTTCTAAATAAAATCACATCCTTCAGAGATATCCTACGCACTTCTCCTGTCCACATTGCACGGGTAAGCAGCGCTCCTGAGAGCATATGGAGCGAGGAAAAATAAGGAAGCTGAAAATTACCCAACAAAAAAAAAATAAAAAGCAAAATCCTACAAGTTAACACTACATATCCTCCCATAAATAGTCTGGCTTCCACATTTAATCTTAGTGCACGCAACCCAGGTCTTTTATTTTTAACTCCCGTTAAAAAACTCTTCCAGGAAGAACATCTTGCAAGACATGGGTCGATTCATCCTCATCTTGCTCCTTTTTGCTGCAAAGTGGAAAAGACTCCTGCACGAACTGCCTGCACATTGGGCACTGCTGGAAATACTTGATGCAGCCATCACAAAGGCACGTGTGTCTGCAGGGCAGGAGCACCCAGTTCACGGGGCCATTCTGGCAAACAACACAGTCTTTGCTGTTTTCTTCCTGCAATTCTGGTTCATCTCCAGCCAGCCCAGCCTTTTCCAGCAGCCCTCTGTCAGTGCTGCTCTCACCAGGGAAGGTATCGCTGGAGGAGGGTGCAGGACTATTTGCAGACATGAAGAGTTGCTAAAATACACATAAACACAAATATTCAGGAGTGAACAAAATCTTCCCCCAATGTCTGCACACACACAGGTGCAATGAAGCTCCACTGAGAACATTCGCTGGGTCAAACAGTACCAGACTCTGTGTGGGTCCTGGCAGCTGCCTGGCCTCCAGTTAAAGGTATTTCAGAAACATGAAATTACATAAAACAGTGGGAAAATATTAAAGATAAAGTCCCCAAACCTTAGCTGCATCAAATCAACGTCATGCATGAACTTTAACAGAAGTGCTCAGGTTTTGAGCAGCTCGGGTTTGTTTCTGGTCCATCAATCTCTGTGCCTAGAGGGATCTTCTATCCATTCCTACCAAAATTATATCCACCACGCTGTCAAATCTGCTTCACTCAGCCCATTCTGCTCCTGCTCATATTCCAATCCCCTACTACGTTTTTCGTCTTATTTTACATGAAGCGCAAATTCTTCTGGCCATGATTCCCAAGTATAGTGCAAGGAAAAGGAATTTCTAAAAAGTTAGTTTCCTCTTGAGGCCTTTCTGATTAAAAGGGAATTTTGAAGAAAGGAAGTAAATATTCTGGAAAGAAGAAGCATTCAACAGTGAATTTCTTCCTACTGCTTTACTAAGTGGACACTAGGACTCCTAGATTAGAAGCAGTTAATTTCTCCAGGAAATCGTGAATATTTGCATGGAAAATATTTCTGTACAGTAAGTTCCTGTGGCACTACTTAACTGATAAAATAATTTTAACTACCATCCAGTTCTTTGCATGACAATGGAAGTCTTGTACTAATTTAGGCTCCTGAAAGCCTACACAAGCTAAAGTTAACACTGTCATACACATGAAACCAGACTCCGTGCGTGGCTTACCTTCAGGTCATGGTATTGACCTTGAGCTAGGAGGAGATACTGATACAAAATTCGGCAGGAAAGTCTGTAGCTTTCATCAGGAAGGTGAATTACAGCCACCATTGCAATCTACAAACATTAAAAAAAAAAAATCTATGTTTAATAATTATCACTCAGGCTGAGAGAACTGGGGGCATTCACCCTGGAGAAAAGAAGGTTCCGGGGAGAGCTCAGAGTCCTCTCCAGTGCCTAAAGGGGCTCCAGGAGAGCTGGAGAGGGACTGGGGACAGGGGATGGAGGGACAGGACACAGGGAATGGCTTCCACTGCCAGAGGGCAGGGATGGGTGGGATATTGGGATGGAATTGTTCCCTGTGAGGTTGGTGAGGTTCTGGCACAGGGTGACCAGAGAAGCTGTGGCTGCCCCTGGACCCCTGGAATTGTTCCAGGCCAGGTTGGACATTGGGGTTTGGAGCAACCTGGGATAGTGGAAGGTGTCCCTGCCATGGCAGGGGTGAAATAAGATGATCTTTAAGGTCCCTTCCAACCCATATTATTCTATCATACTGTGATTTACTTTGGTATAACTTCTGACCTGCATAATTCCTTAGACAGTCAGGAATTCAACAATGTTGACTTCAAGCACTGATTTAAAAAAAAATAAAATACACTGGACAAGGTATAAACAGGATGTGGCACAAGAGAGCCCTTGGTGCTCCTTCAGCTTCCCACCCTGCTTCCCCACAGAGCTCTTCTGTGGCCAGTTTATAGCAGGGACCTGCTCTGGCTGCTCCCACCTCATGGAATTACAGCCCAAACTGGAAAGGCACCAGAGCAGTCTTCTCCACTTTCTCCCTCTTCCCTCACAAACACACGGACTGCAGTTTTTAGACTCCAAAAATCACTAAGAAGTGATTGGCTTGTAATCTGAGCAGGCCAAAGACAAATTTCATTGGAAAGGATTCTGAACCCCCACGGGCTGACTTTAGATAATTCTTCTGGAAATACAAGCACTCTAAGCTTGCATGCTGTGCCTGACTACCCCCACCCTGCCCAAATTACGTAATAGCCTCTAAAAGGCTGCGAAAAAAGAAATTGAAATTCAATATTATTGTACTTCCCAGAAGCTGTCAAAAGAGAAATGAAATAGAGAAGCTGTTTTGCTTTAAAAAGAAATTTAAAGGCAAATTAGACTTGCACTTCAAAATGCACACATGGCTAATTAAATACAGAGTTCAAATGTGTATGTACCTACACATATGGATTTATAAGAACTGATTTCACTATTTCTTGGCAAAAGGGTCTTTTTTTTTCTAAATCACAGTGCCTGAGAGCTAAGCTTCCACTTTAACTATGACAGTCTTCCAGTAATTTCTGTAACTTTTATATATGGTCATGCTAATTTTCTGGATCTAGAGAAAAATTAAGGCACAAAACCAAGTAGGGATGATCTTACCACAAAACCAGTTAGGATAAAATCAACCCCCTCCCCCAGGAAAGAGACACTAGAATACCATCCACAGTGATGGACACCCGCACAGACCCCCCAAATAATTCAAAATGGTAATATCACACTGGCAAAGATCCATTTCCACTCTCCATTTCTATTTTACAAGTTTGTTTCAAAAAACCAGATGCAATTCTGACATCTGTCTGGCAAGGAGTTCAGGTGGAGTGACTCCTTGACTGGATTTACAGATCCTAGATGTGTTCCTTTCCTCCAGCACCAGAGAAAAAATCTCCCACTCCCCCACTCTCTTTCCACCCCTTTCTTCTATGGTACGGCTCAAAAGAGAGGTGTTACAAGTTCATGCCCATGCTAATGTCAAATATATTCAAATATTACATTTAGAGTGTCTTTAAACTAATCTGACATATGAACTTTTAAAAATTTATTAAAACATTAAAACATCTCAAGTGAGGACAGGAGGGAGGAGGGCAGTCCTAAAGTCAGGTGACAAGAAGCCAAGTACAGCCATCACCTGGAAAGGGGACAGATTTCTTGGGCACTGGTGTAATTACAGCTTGCAGGTGAATGCATGGAAAAGTCTTCCGTGGATTTAGACAATTTGCTTCCAAGTTCAGCTGTGCTACTGTTCAAGGAGCTGGTGCAAGCAGATTATCAATCCAATGAAAAGATGGGAGATAAAAGTGCGTCTCAAATCATTCAGAGATCCTTGATTTAGAGTTTATAAAGGGTATTGAACAGCATGTGGCAAAGCTGAAGCTGCCTTGATAACAAGAGATTAGGAGACCCTTTTTGGGGAGCTGAGTATCTCCTATCAGCCTCAAGCCAGACCTTCACCCCTTCCTGTAAGTGCCCTGGAGTTGGCTCCTGTGAGACACAATCATGACACAGACCTAGGGTAGAAAGGAAATTTTTAGGTTTCTAACAGCCAAGTCAGCAATCAGCTCCATATCTGTGCCAGACACTTTAAAAAAAACCTTCCTGCCTTGCCAACAGAATCCAAGAGTCCCTAGCAGCACAAGAGCTCCACCACAGGCCTGTGTGATCCCAGAAATCAGAGTAACAGGTTGCTAAATCGCCTCAACCTTCATTCCTCTGACCACAGGGACCTTGGCAGGCAGAAGCTTTGGGGAAATCATAAGCATCTGTTAAATGCTGTAGTGAGTAAGCAAAGAGTAAGCCATGTTTCTCCATTGCCTCTTCAAAGACTGAGGTTTGTAAGTTAAAGCTTTGAACTGCTTTATTTTAGAAAATAAGAAAGCGAGGGGCCAAATTCTAGGGAACAGAAAAGTGAAGCTGCTTTATTCAGTTATTTATTCTCTCCTGAAACATACAGACCTTAAACACACATATACTCTGATATTACTTACAATATCATATATTTCTCTGTCCTCTTCATCTGCTAACGTCAGCAATGCTACCAAGGGATAGCGAGCTCTAGGCACGGGGCCAAAATCCACAACTTGAGCATCTTCTGGTAACTGACAATATTTCTCTGCCTTGTCATTTTTTTTAATGCTTTGTCTCTGTCAGGGAAAACAATCGGTGGCTGTGATTGCAGACAAATGTGACGTTTGCATAAAGAGAATTTCTCATCGTGTTTGTTCATAAACGAGTTGTGCCAAAACCCGTGGTGTGTTCACCATCCTCAGTGCTCTCCATGCCAAAAAAATCAACAAATTTTGTCAAAACAATTCAAAAAAAGGATACAAGTGCTGTTGTTTGTAGAGGTATTCGTTGTAGAGAGCATCCTCTAATGCCTGAGGAGTCTTTATCCTGAAGCAGTAGACGTGTTTCTGCAGTGCTTCGTGGAGTTTCTGGACATTGCAGCCCCAGTAGCAGGTAAGGACACAATCCTCCAGGCAGTCTGGTGTCAGTGTCACACCCCCTTGGAGAAAGAGGAGAGGGATTTCATTAACTCACCACGTGTCAGAATCCTGGGATTGCTAAGTCTAGATGCTTGAAGAGCTACAAGCAGAAAACAACTTCAGTGTCACAGATTTTTATCACAGAACCATAAAATCCTAGAATGGTTTGGGTTGAAAGGGACCTTAAAGCCCATCCACTTCCACCCCCTGCCATGAGCAGGGACACCTTCCTCTATCCCAGGTTGCTCCAAGCCCTTTCCAACCTGGCCCTGGACACTTCCAGGGATCCAGGGGTAGTCACAGCTTCTCTGGGCACCCTGTGCCAGGGCCTCACCACCTCCACAGGGAAGGATCTTTTCCCAATATCCCATCTATCCCTGCCCTCTGGCAGTGGGAAGCCATTCCCTGTGTCCTATCCCTCCACCCTTGTAAAAGTTTCTTCCAGACTCACTTCAGGTACTGAAAGGTTGCAATCAGGTCACCCCTAAAATGATAAACATTATAAAATAACAAAAATTATTTATCATTACAAACAAATCTTCTAACTATTTAGATTCAGTTCAGTGTTTATGGAAGTCAGTGGGGATTAGGAAGTGGGTGTGAGGAGATAAAATGGCTCATTAAGCTCACAAAAATACCACATGCATTTTATGAATGGTAAATTTTAACTTCTGGTAACACTTTACACACTCACTGGCAGATACAAAAGCACAAGCCTTAGCCCAAAGTCCATTGCCTTCTGAGATAATGGTGTTAATTGGATCACTCATCTACAAAATTCTCTGTAGTCTCAAAGAATAAGGCTCTTAATCATGCAGAAGAGAAAAAAGGGTATCTACACTCTCCATTCTTTTTCCAAAAACCTGTCAACTTCTAAACACTTCCTGCACCAACAGGAGCAGGAGTGCTCAAAGCTCCTGAAAAATCCCAGTTACCTGAATTGTTGGATTTGTTGTGTTGGGGGGGTTTTTATGTTGAGGGAGGGGTAAATCTGCTGCAGCCCTTCTCATGCATTGGAAAGCCCCACATCTGTGTGGGTGGAAGATGCTCAGCCTTGCTCACTGCTCCCCAGTGATGCAGAAGGCCATGAATTCCACTTCCTGTGCAGGTGATTTCAGGAACGACAGGGATGGCTTGAACTCTGATCCAAACAGATACTTAAATTCAGTTTGCATTGGAGAACAGATAGAAAAAAAAAAGGGTGATCATTTATTTATCTATTTATTAAAAATAGTACACTTCCAAATGCTGCTGAAGATCTGGGCTTAATTTAAATGGGTAGCACATATTCCATAATGAATTCTGTACAATTCTGCAATTCCATGAAATGTATTGAAACGCCCACAGTGGCTGGTAATTTGCAAATGTTTTAGTTACTTAAAGATCTGTAATAGCAGGAAGTGTTCCATTAATGAGAATTAAACTGTACCTCCATATGCAAACATTTCACTTTTAAAAACACCATGTTTATAAACTGTGTAAAAGCTTATTTCTGTTGGAATGGAAGTGTATTTTTTAAAAATTATGATAGAGAAAAAGGATGAGAGCAAGAACAATGATCCTTAAGGTCCCTTCCAACCCAAACCATCCTGTGATTCTAGGCAGAAAATGGAAAGTACCAAGTTCAGGAATGCAAATTGACAAAAACCACATATAAAATCCACTGACTTGTTACTGAAGCCGTAGCAGGATTATGGATCTCCAACCCAAAAGGATTCTTCACTTGTCTCATCCGTTTTTTCAATACCCTTGTGCTGGATTCTGTCTCTTCTGAGTTCCTCAGAATAACAGGGACACCCAAACCAAACCTAGGAGACACAAAACAAGAAGAACCAATGTGTTTGTGTTGACGCATTTGACTTTTTTTTTTGTCAGTTCTAAATAGCAAGCAGCAGAACAAATAGATAGCTTGGCTTTCCAGAATATCTGCTAGGATGCATGGATAATATATCCTGCCATTTCGACTTCAGCTTTTTGTCAGAAGGCAGGAGTGTGCACAGTGATGCAGGGAATCTTTAAAGGGGGAATATTTTCCTCTGGTTTCCACAAAGGGAATACAATTAACAAGAGATGTCAGTGCCCTCTAGTGGTAAAGGATTAGGCCAGAATTTCCTCCCATCTGAGTCCTGAAGAGCTGAGCACCATTCCAGCCTCCTCCTGCGAGCAGGGACACTGTACTAGACCAGGTTGCTCCAAGCCCCATCCAACGTGGCCTTGAACAATTCCAGGCATCCAGGGGCAGCCACAGCTTCTCTGGGCAATCTGTGCCAGGGCTTCATCTCCATCACAGCCAAGAATTCCTTCCTAATATCCAAGCTCAAGCTGCTCTGTGTCCATTTAAAGCCATTCCTGTTACTCAAACATTTGCATTTCATCAGTGGCATCATGGAAGGCTCTTGGCCATCCTTGATTTGAGCACACAGAGGGTCAGCTCTCTCTGCTACAAGGGAAAACACCCACATGGACTTCCCTGGGGCTGTAGGAGAATATCCCAGTTAAACATCTCACAAAGAAACCAGAGGCAGCAGCTGTTTCCCTTCTTCAATATCCAAACCTCAATGGAGCTGATCTCTGCAGCTGCATGTAAAGGCGCATCCTGTTTTATGCCAGAATCTGCCTGATTGTGAAGGAAAATCCCTGTTCCTTGGAAATTTTCTTTGCTGGTTGAAAGCAACAGGATTATCCTGATGAGAAGTGGCAAGATAAAAGAGCCTCTGGCACAGTTTTAGCAGCAGCTGAAGGCACAGAGGCCTTTTTGTTCTACAGTAAGGTGTGGTTTTCTGCAGATTTTAAATGTAGGAAGTGTAGGAATGATAAATAAAGACATAGTTTTTATTTTATGATCTAACAGTCCAGATCATTAGCTGTTAGAGGAGAACATTCATTTATTCAGAACAGCGCTAGCTTAGAAAAAGCAGGAATTTTTAAGGGTTTAGTTAATGAATTAATGTTTCTGCAGAGCCAGACTTCCAACAAGTGCTGAGCCTTCAGCTCCTCCTAACAGGAGCATTCCCCCTCCAGCTAAAAATACAATGCCCAGGTAATCAGGTGATCTAAATTCTACTTCACCCCTGTGCCAAGGGTACCTGTGGGACTGGCCCTGGAAGCTGCCTGTGCATTAACCTACTTGGACTGTGAGCAGAGCCACAGGTATCCAGGGCTGGCCACAGGAAAAGATGCTCCTCCCATCACTGCAAGGCTTGACAAATGAGAACATGAACATTCCTCAACAGTTGGTGTTTTTCAGGCTGACACCACCACAAACATATCGTTAAATAAATTATTGCTGAAAATTATGGGGGAGCTCAAATGCCACTGCAGCAATACCTCAAGTATTCTGTGCTCCAGTGACACCATTTGCATTTACAGTGCTCTGTGTGGCAAATGAAGGATTTGTTTTCCTGAGCAAGTTCAGGAGCACTTGAGCTGTAACTGCAGCTGCAGGCACGGAAATCCCTTGGAGGCTCCTAGCCATGGCCATGGCATAGGAGAATTCCAAGAGAGCAGCAAATACTTCTTAGCAGCTGCCCAAAAATTCACCTGCTTGTATGTGCTAAGCTCCTGGCTACAGCTCCTCCTTGATTAAAAGGTCCTTAATACTCCAGTTTGAAGAAAAAAAAAGAGAAAAAAATGCATTTCCATAAACTTTAATAACACCTAATGCAGGTGCAACTGAAATCTCTGATCTGAAAAAAAAAAAAGCCTCTGGACAGTCCTCTGTGTACCCAAAAGACAACAGTGGACAGGTGCACACATATAAGGAACTTATAGCATACAACTATTTCAGACTTTTTTAAGCGGGGATTGCCAACATTTAGTACAAGTAGATAAATAATGATTAAATTGACAAAAGAATAAGTGGTTAGGGATAGACATGATGAAGATGAATCTAAATCATGGTTCAGTAATCATCATTTTTTAAAAGATACCTTTATCACCAGCACGTTTCAGATATTAATGTGGAACCAATGACAGGGAGTTCAACAACTCCAGTTTTATTTTCACCACAAGCCACACGAGTCTGGTGTAGCCACAATTCCTACATGCAAGATTTTGACTGCTGATCAATGCTCTGCTCTTGGCAAGTACCAGTATTTACACTTAGAGCCATTCCTGAGAGATAGGGACATTCAAGGAGCTGTTTTTGGAAAAGGCAACACTGGCATTTTTGCGGCATCCTCTCAAAACACAAGCAGAAGATCTTTCACTCACCACCCCTCAAGACACTTGAGGAGATCAGTTCACAGATTCACAGAGTCATTTATGTTGGAAAAGACCCCAGCTGCACCCAGGGAGTTGTGCAGAGCCACAAAGTTCCCCTTGAGCCTCCTTTTCTCCAGGTTGAGCCCCTTTCCCAGCTCCCTCAGCCTCTCCTGGGGCTCCAGACTCTTCCCAGCTCTGTTCCTTTCCTTGGACACACACACAGAGAGCTCAGTAGATACAAACGCATCGTTTAACAATATTATGAATGATATTCCGAAAAACATTAACAAAACACTTCGGTATTACTCAAAGAGAAACGAGCTTAACAGTAATACCTAGGATTTCTTTTAAAATTATTTTTATTGCTCGTTTAGAAGCCTAGGAGGGTTTGGGTTGGAAGGGACCGTTCCAAGCCCCTGCCGTGGGCCCGGCCTCGCCCCCCTCAGCACAGCCCAGCTCCCCTGGGCCGAGCCCCACCGGCCCCAGAGCACTGACCAGCCGAGGACGAGCGCGCTGGTGACGAGGAAGCAGACGGACACCAGGGCGATGTAAAACAGCGGCGAATACTCGTACAGCGTAACCAGGAACACGGCGGCCATCGGGCCGGCCGCACCGCCCTCAGCCCGCGACTGAAGCTGCTGCCCTCAGCCTGCCAGGGACGGGGCGGGACCATGGCGGCACCGAGTGAAGCCGCTGCCCTCAGCCTGCCCAGAACAGGGCGGGACCATGGCGGCGCCGAGTGAATCCTCTGCCCTCAGCCTGCCCAGAACAGGGAGAAGCCATGGCGGCACCGAGTGAATCCTCTGCCCTCAGCCTGACAGAGCAGCAGTTCAGCAGCAGCCCAGAAGGGGCTGCCCCAATGCAGCCATGAGCTGAGCTCCCTAGCCAGGATCAGTAGGCTCCGGGGTGCCCTGCTCCAAGGCCTCCACATATTGCTGCTGCACAGCCTCATCCAATCTTTATATAAGATTTTTGCTTAATATTGCAATACTATATATAGAATACACAAAGTCCTGCATATATACATTATATATACATATAAAAACTTTACATGTATAATGAAGCTGATTAAAGATAGATAGAGACAGGTAATTTATATACAGTTCATATATACACACACTATCGTCAGGCAGCTCAGCTGTTATCAGACAGCCCTGTGCCTCAGGATCTCTTTCAAGGGCTGCAGAACAGGAGTTGGTTGAACCCATGCCACAGACCAGTGTAATCATGTAATGTAATCAGTGTGGGCACCTGGATCATTCACCAGGTGCCAGAAAAGGCTTGGTGGTTCAACCACTCCAAAGTCTGGCCGCAAGCTGATCTCCCCACAGGAAGTCTCTTGTTGCCTACAATGAAATGGTCAAGGTCTGTCTTCTCCAGAGAGTGGTGTGGGTGCTCCAAGATATCCAGCAGGAATTCCCTCCTGAGCCACCATGGCAGGGGTGCTCAGAAGGTACATTACAATGCTCTCCTCCTCCTCCTCCAAGCTGCTGCTGGAGATCACCTGGTCACTACTCTGTTCCTCACAGCTCTTTTTGCTGTGGCTACACTACAGCCCCAGGAGCAGGAGCAGCGCTTCAGCAGCAGCCCACACAGGTGCCACTGTTACAAGTCAGGCCAGAGCATGGCTCCCCAAGCCCTGGCACTCTGCCGCAGGCTGTCCTGCACCAGCTCCTGAAGCAGCTGAGTCACCTCCTGCTCCAGGTAAAGTGCCGCTCCACACACCGAAATGTGATATCCATACAAACCACCCTCCATCAACTGCGGTGATTGGATAAGTCTTTGTAAATCAAGAGAAGGATTACTGTGCCTACATCCTCTGCATTCTCCAATCTCAGACTACATTTTCTGCATCCTAACCCTTTCAAGAACTCTGTGAAACCCAGAGATGAGCCTGCTGTGTCCCCATTCCCCCTGGGCCTTATATCCCTGTGTTCAGGTGGACACAGACGGGATGGGGTCTCCTGCCTGCTCCACGTCCTGCCTTACTGTTGGGCCTGTCTCAGTCCAGCCAGGCTGTGATTCCAGCCCCCTGTTCCCCGTCCCTGCTGCCCTACTCCCAGAGCCCTGTCCCTGGGCAGAGGCTTTATGCCTCTGGAGGAAATTGGCCCTTGTCACTCCTGGGCTCTTGGCAGAGGTACTGGCTCCTGGCAATGTTCTTGGACTCCAGGTGCCCTTTCAAGTCTGTAGAGCACCAGGAGGGCTGTTGCTGTTGTGTGCTTGCACAGAGAGCTCTTGGAACCACAGTGGTGGCACTCGGGGCAGGATTCTGCTTTGCCACCCTGCCAGAGGCTGGAGAGCTCAGTATGCCCCAGCTCTGTACCCTGCTGCCAATCACAGCTGCAGCGGCAGTGGCTGTGAGGTGACCCAAAGCTGCCTCCCTGGCAGCACATGGCTTCCTCCTTGTGCTGGAATGGGGGTTAGATGGGCTATTGGCAAGGAATTGTTGACTGTATGGGCTGTGAGGCCCTGGCACAGGCTGCCCTGAAAAACTGTGGCTGCCCCATCCCCTGCGAGTGTTCAAAGCTACGTTAGGTAGGATTTGGAGCATCCTGGTCTAAGTGGAAGGTGTTCCAGTCCACAGCAGTGGGGTTAGAACTGGAAAATCCTTGGGGTGCATTCCAACCCAAACCAAACTGTGATTCTGTGATTAGGTGGGATATCAGAAAAAGGCCTTTCACCCCCAGAGGATGGTCAGCTCCTGAGGGAATGGTCATGGCCCCAAAGGTGACAGATCTCAATGAGCACTGGTCAGTGTTCTCAGGCACGGTGTGGGATTTTTGGAGTTTTCCTGTGCAGGGCCAAGGGTTAGGCTCTATGGTCCCTGTGGGTCCCTTCCACCTCAGAATATTCTGAAATTTTGTGTGAGGCTTCAATAGCTGCTCAGTCTCACATTTCTGTGCTGTTTGCTGAAGCCCTTGGTGAAAATCTGCAGTTTCATTTTATAAATTTGGTGTTTAAATAATTAGTATAATTCACTAGAAGATGTGTCTGAGATGTGAAGGCTGCATGTTTACTTTCATTCTGAGTGAGGAAAGCAATTGTGTTCTTAAATCTGTTATGAAATCCCTGAAAGTTTATTTTTCTCTGCTCTAACAGCATCTAGAATCGTGAGCAGCAAGAAAAAGGCCATATATTCACTCTAGCATCAGGAGAGCCTAAAACCAAGACCCCATTATGGACAAGCAGTGTTTGCCCAGCTCTGGCTGCTCCTATTTGTGACTTGTGTGCTGGAGACTCCGCACGACTTCCAGAATTACACTCCACTTGTACACACAACAAACACCGCGAGCAGCACAACTTCTGATTCGCATCATGCTTCAATTCCAGGGTTTAAACCTTCAGCCCTCGCCCTTTTGAAGGCAAACTAAGAGCTGTGAAGCCGAAGCCGAACCCACCCCGCCCCATCCCGCATCCCTCAGATCCCCTCAGATGGAAACGGCGCCTGACGACGAGCCCGCGAGTTGCCATGGCAACGGGAAGGGGCGGGGCCATGCGTCATGGCAGCGGGGAGGGGCGCGGTGCTGCGGGATCACGTGATCCTGCATTTTCCCGCCCTCCCGCTCCCGGCGGCCTTGAACCTCCCCGCTGCCCGTAGGCGCGTGACGCCGACCCGCCCTCCCCGGGGAAGCGCTGCTGGTTGGTCGGAGGGCGAGGGAGGGGGCGTGGCTTGAACCACGCAGGCGCGGTGTCGGGGGGGCCGCAGCCCAGTGAGGAGGAGGAGGCGGCGGCGGCGCGCGAGCGGCAGCGGTTGGTGCGCGCGCCAAGATGGTGAGGGGGGGGGGGGGAGCGCGCGCCGCTCCCTCAGGGGGACCCCGGGACTCGTGAGGGGAGGGGGTCCGGCCGGGAGGGACTCACCCCGCTGAGATAACGCACAGTTAGCTGATTCGGAAAGATTCGATGGGGAAATGATAGAATAATCAACAGGAAAATGCGTGATGTGACCTCTGAGGAGCTGATTATGTGCCTGCGAAACGACTGATGGCTTGATCGCACCTGATTGTTGTTATATTGTAATGTTTCGAGCTAATTAATTGGTGTCGGTCGTGGAGCTTTTTCAGTCGAGTAGTGAATGCGTACTTGAGCTGTGATTGCTGGTTGGAACAGACCAAGAGAAAAGAGGACTGGTGGATGAATGCTGTGAGATACTTTGCGTTAATATTGGCTAACGGATAGAAATAGTTGTGAAAAAAGGAAGAGTCAGGCATGCTGCTTTTAGTAAAGATTTGGGGAGGTGAGCCCTTCTGTGGAGCGAGCAGTTGCAAACCAGATTTGATCAAATCTTGGGTTGTTTTGCCGTGTGCCTCTCTAGTGAGAGTCATGCTTGAGGCACTTTGGAAAATTCGTGTTTATTTGCCAGTGTGGTGGTGAGGGCTGTCCCGGGGGGGGGGTCTGCACAGGAGGGTCCGGGAGCAGCAGCATCCCCTCGGTGGTGTTGGCAGGTGTGTCCGTGTCTGTGCAGCAATCCTGCCTTGGCTTCCTTCAGATTTTATTAAGACAAGCATGGATGAGCCGGCTTAGCCTCGACAAACAATATGAATCTGATGCTACTAAGTGTTTTCCTTCAGATTCACTCAGGGGTTTGTGTTTGTGTGGCTGCACAGGTGTGAGCCAAGAGCATGGCTTGCCTGTTGGGAGAAGCTGGTGAGCTCAGAGGATTGGGAGAAAAGCTTCCTTCATGAAAGAGCATTTCATATAAAATATAACCTCAGCTTTGAAATGCAGCCCTGAAGCCTGTTGGGTTTTTTAATGGAGGCCTCCTAGGTTAGTGAGAGTGGGTATGAGTGGCATTTTATATGAAATACAACTTCAGCTATGAAATGCACCCTGAATTCTGTTGAGTTTTTAAATATTTTCTAGGTTTTTTTTCCTGAATGAGTAAGAGTGGATACTAGGGATATTTCACAAAATCCAGAATGATTTAGGTTGGAAAAGACCTCTGAGATCATCGAGTTGAACCTGTTTGGTTCAGAGGGACCCACTTGCTGATCAGAGGGAATTAAGGGTTTGACATTTAAGGGAAACAAGCAAAATCAGGGAGGCTGTACAGCCTGAGCTGTGCTATCACAGCAGAGCCTGATTTCCACTCCAGCTGTCCAGAGGAAGCACAGGGATGAGACTTTGTGCCAGAATTTGGTCAAGTTGGAAATATTTTTGGGACCAACAACAAACTGTGGAGTATTGGAAGTAGGGAAGCAGAGCCACCCATCTTTGTGGGGGAAATCTCAGAATGTTGAACATGACGGGACAGAACTGAGAGCTTAAATAGTGACAATCTGGTTTAAAAGCAGTCATTTGTCTCAGTGCAAGAGCTTTTTAATACAGCTTTTGATTGGTAGTCTTGCACCATTTTTTTTATCTGAGGATTTTGTTTTAACAAAACCTTGAAATGCAATTACTGTGGTACAAAGTTCTTGATGCCTTGGGAGTTCACAAATACAGTATAAGCTGCAGATTTTAAGTAACTTCTTTATCAAGCTGTCATGAACCTCTTGGTGATGGAGGTTGTGTATATAAAATGTTGCTCAGGAAATGGCAGTGGTTGGCTTGGTGCAGTTCATAAATTGAAAATGTAAGGGAGGATAACCTGCATGACTGCTTGTGAAACAATAATTTCCTTCCTCATCTTCAGTGTGATGACTAATATGTTATCTGAGCATCTCTGCTGAGAGCTTGGTGTGCACGGGGGGGGGGTAATGACTGCATGGTTCTGGGTTAAAATGTCTGAAACACTTTGTGTGTGAATCTCAGAAGCACAGTCAATATTTTTGTGGGTAAAAATAGGGACGATGATGTTCTTAAATACTAATAGTAGCTCTTATTATGTTAAATGTCTAAATTACTTGATCCCATTTGCTGCCACTCTGAGGGACTCCCTTATTTCAGGGCTTGGAAAATGAAGTATAAAATTTACTTTTCAAGTGTAGAAGTGTAAAGTTTGCTTCTAAGAGCTCTGAGAATAATCCCACTTCAGGAGCAGTTCATGAAATATTCCTAGTTAACTGTGTGGCTTTGAAGAGGGAAATTAAAGTGGATAAATGTTCTGTTAATGGTTTAAAAAAAAAACAACAACAAAAGAATTAGATTTTCCCCATGTTTTTTCTGGTTTATATGATCCTCCAAAGCTTTGGACAAGCTGCATGCAGGCCCTCTTCAGTAGGGTTTATGCACAGATGTGTGTGACACAGGGATTTTTTTGTCTGTTATCTCCCCTTCCCCTATGCCATTTCCTTTTTGCAGAGTGAATCTCTGGTGGTTTGTGATGTTGCTGAAGACCTGGTGGAGAAACTGAGAAAATTCCGATTTCGCAAAGAGACCAACAATGCTGCCATTATAAGTAAGTTCCAAACATGCCTGAGAAAAAATTGTCAGAAAATCCTCTCTTCCCCATGTAATATTGCTGCTGTATCAGGTAAACATGAGCCAGGATGGAGTTTCTTCTCTGAGCTGCAGCATTTCCAATTCTGCCTGTAATTTTAACAATAAAACAGTGCTGTTCTTAGGATACAAGTCTCCATCTGCTCGTAGCAGAGTATTTATATTTAATTATGGCTCAGAGTCTACCACTTTGTAAAATGATTTTGGGAAGTCATAGGATACACTGAAGAAGAAAAACAAGGACTGTAATTGTTGAGCGCTGTAAAGCTTCATGCATCCATTGTATAAATTGATTAAAATACATTGATCTGTGTTTTATTTTGATTTATAGTGAAAATCGACAAGGATAAGCAGTTGGTGGTGCTGGATGAGGAGCATGAGGTTTGTTAAATGAATTGTAAATAAGAGTATCTTCAGCCTGCAATGTATTGTTGTCTCTAAGGTACTGCCTTAGTTTCAAATTGTTATCAAACTCTTAATCTAATTTGGGTCATGAGCTTATTTAAATGCATGGTCACTCTGCATGTAATGCACAGCACCATTAATAGTGAAACTATGCAGAAGCAATTGAGTTGACTAATTAATTGCACCAAAAAAAGTTATTTTAAAGCTGTTCTAATGATGTAAAAAGTGTCTTTGGCACCTGCTGGCTTTTTGAAGAGATTTCTGCTGTGTTTCCATGTAGATCTGCACATTTGCCTCTGAGCTGGTCTGCCATCAATTAGAAGCAGGATTGCTAATCCCCTGCAGACTCTAAATTTGATGGGTGGCATAATAAGGTCAGCCCAGTGTGTGGTGTTTCTTAATGGTCCATAGGGCAAAATTAAATCCTTCCCAGGGATTTGAGCATTAACCATAGCTCTTGTTCCCTAGAATGTAGATGTTAATGTAACAGTCAAGTGTAATGGGGATTCTTTTTTGTTTGCTGAAGGAGGAAGGACTGAATTTTTCAAACTTTAGATATAGGTAGCTGATTTTAACTGACTTCATGGTGTGTGCTTGCTTTATTTCAGTTTAGCACTAGGGTTGGCAAAGCATGGTAGCTGCCAGCATAGCCAACTAGAGCCAGAAATGTTTGCTAAACTCACTATGCCTAAAATAGGCATGATTATTCATGCCACCATTAGTTCTGTGTTTAGTCATAGGAATCTTTTGACACACAGGTCTCCTAAACTGCTGTAGTAATTTGGGAGGTCCTTACCAGTTCACTTGTAGGTGAACATCTGCCTTACAGGTGTTTCAATGCCCATTACCCTGTTTTAACCTTCCAGTGCAAGATACTTGCTCAAAAATTGCTTGTGTTTAATGTCACCAGGGTATTTCTCCTGATGAGCTAAAGGATGAGCTGCCCGAGAGACAACCTCGATATCCTTCCTATGCTGCTGCCATTTGCACTTCCTCACTCCTGGAAGCTGTTCAAAATGTTGGACTTCACCTTTTTAGGCCAATAATTGCTGTGGTGTGATCTTGCTGATCGTTTATTTGTGAAATAACCCAGGGATCTGTTCTCAGGCTGCACTGAACTGTTGTACCACTTGTTGAAACAATGACTCATTTAAGCCTTTCCTGACATTTTATTTCCTTTTAGACTATAATGTTTGGGGAAGTAAAGCAAAGCCGTGCTGCTGGTAATGTAAAGAAGTGAGTAAAATATACCAGTTGGTGGCTACTTCTAAATATAGGAGTCTGCCTGTGTAACTGTGGATCTGTTTTGGTACTTTCTCAGGATGTGGCTGTTGTTGTTTTGCAGCAGTTACTGATTCCGAGATTACTGTGGGCATGTGATCCAGGGAGGAATCCCTGTTTTGAAAAAAAGGAACAAAAGAGGGTCAAGTAAATTACTCTGACTAATGAAATAGAAGGAGTACTTAAGTTACATGTGAAGAAAATACCTGTCCTATTAGCCTCAAGAGATGGCTGGCACTGTTTCCTGTGCTGCTCTGAATCTTTCCTTTCATGCCCACAGTGCAGTGGGAGGCCCTAAAACAGAAGTCCTGCCTAAAACTGTGGTTCAAATTCAGCAAAACACCTGAAACAACAAAGTTCTTGGTCAGCAAAGAAGGAATTTGGCTTTCATTAAGCCAAAACCACACTGGTGGGTGTGGGAAGTCTTTTTACAGAATTGGAGAGGAATATTTGCAATGAGAGGGTGATTTTTAGCTCTGTGAAACATGACTACAGAGACAGCCCTCACATTGAGGCAGTGCCAGTTCTGAAAGTCAGATGTGGAAGTGAAAACAGAACAGTGAGGTTATTATTGCCAAATTAAAATATCATCTAAAATGCAACACTGACTTATGCTTGCATCAAGCTCTGATAAGTGAGGATTTTATCCTACTAAATAGTTGATTTCTTAGTTTCTTTAACCTCAGAAAAAACATTTATTGTGTATAGTTACAAGTACCAGCATGAAGATGGAAGAGTTTCCTATCCATTGTGCTTTATCTTCTCCAGTCCAGTTGGTGAGTGAACATTGTGATTGGTAACTACTGTGTAATGTAAATTTGGGAATATTCTTTTCTAGGGAAGATAAGCTGAGTGCTTAATGCTCTCAAGGTGGTTTTCCTGCCTTTAAGGTTCACATTTAGGGCACTTCAGATGTATGATAGAAGAGATTCTCTCTTTTCCACTTCTGAAGGATGAACTGGAGTGTTGGTTTCCTGCTTAGCTGGCCAGAAGGTGTGTCTGCCTAAATGTGCCTGTTGTCAGTGTGCTCAGCAGCCTTCCTCTGAAGGACAGGGCCTGGAGCACTCTGCATCTGCTCAGGAAGGTTTAACTTAATTGAACCTCTTTACTCCTCAGATCTTGGGGAATCATTAAAATATGACTCTGTAAGGCTCAGAAAGTGAGAGGAGAGGGCTGGAAGGCACTGCTTCTGTTCCTGAGTGATTCTGCTCACCTGTCTCTTGCTATTCAGACATTAGTGACTGGGAGGGAACAAATTCCTCTCATCTCAGAAGGACATGGGGATCCCACTTCTTTCTGAAGATCTTGGAATCCTATTCCTTTCATGCCACCCCCAGAGGGTTAGGATGGGATTTGAGAGGAGAGTTTTCAGGGGATGTAATGGGCAGCAGTAGAGGATGCTGTGAAAGGACAGTCTAAATGGCTTTTCACAGCTGTGGGTGAAAAGGAGGAAAAGATGGCTCCCTAACCCACATCTGAGCATGTGAAAGTGTGGGGGGAGCAGACTGTTCCAGGAGAAACAGACTCTAATCCTGGATCATCCCAAATTTGTAGAGAGCAATGTAGAGCATCCTCTGCTTATGTCACAGTAGCTCTCAACATCAATTTACCTGGACAGAACACTGTAATTTTAATAGAAGCCAAATAACCTGGGTCTTGCTTTGGGCTTACAGAGCTGAATTGCTCCTGGACTTCCATCTGTGTTCTGTATTGTAGCAGTGTATCTTGCTGGTATTACTGGATTATCCTTGTTATCCTCTGGAAGAAGATAAACTGATTGCATTGTTTTACCCTTCATTTCTCAGAGCTTCAGTAATTAGATGTATTAAAGAATTTAGCAACTACTGACCATATTCTTCTATAGTTACCTGAGAATTTTACTGTCAATGTATTCGGATTTCAGTTTGAATTGAAAACCCCCCAACCTTATTTTTGAAGTGTTGCAGTCAAAATAACTTAAACTCTCCTTTTTTTTTTTTTTTTTTTTTTAACCCCCATAACTACAGGATGTAAGCCTGAGCAGCAGATGATGTATGCTGGAAGCAAGAATAAGCTTGTACAGACAGCTGAACTCACTAAGGTATAAATGGGTTTTGAAATAACTCTCTCCCCCTTCACTGCAGGTTATTGAATCATGTCTTGGTTGAACTAATGGCAGGAAGGGTTTTGTGAGAGTTTGTGATTACAGTGAACAGAGTCTGGTTTAGGAAGACTGAAGGAATAGTATGTGTGGAGATTTCTGTACTCTAGAACATCAGGAGGAACAGTGTTCTCTAACCTCAGTAGAATGGACATCTTTGCTGTGGGGGAGGAATTTACTGATGGGAAGAATAGACTGAAGCCTTAGTGGGGTGTGGAACAGATCAGTTTAGCTGGTTCCTGGGGCTGGATGCATGCAGAACAGCCTGCAGAGTAACATGTGCCAAGTGATGAACAATTTCTTCTTGTATTGGGTTCTTCCAGTACTGACACCAGAAGAACTCATTGCATTCACTAGACCTGGCTGTGTGTATGTTTTAGAAAATGTCATCTATTTTTAATTGTGGAGATGTTTGAAATCTTTGCTTAATTGGCACCTAGACCTCTTTTTGCCTCAAGCAGTAAAGCTTGATGGAGTCAGTAACTGCTTCAGGTTTTTCATACCATGTGAAAAGACTTCAGCACTTCCCACAGCATTGTTCCCTTTAAGTCTTCTTTATCCTGCTGAGTCCTTTAACATCTCAGTAAAAATGTCAGCTGGGCCAGTAAGAGAACTATGAATTCATAGAATCATAGAATAGCTTGGGTTGGAAGGGACCTTAATATTCATTTATTCAAACCTGCTGCCATGGGCAGGGACACCTCCCACCCCAAGCTCCATCCAGCTTCTGCCTATTCCAGCTGTACCTTTTAAGAAAAGACACCTCTGTTTTAAATTAGACCTCAAGTTGACAGGAGTCAATAGGAAGGCAGCAGAAGATGGTGGAAACAATCAGCACAGCCCCAAGAAGTCTCTTTTTGGATCTGCTGAAACTGCATGTTGGAGGCCTGGTAACTGTAAGAGGAAGAGAGTTTTCAGTAAGCAAGAAGAAAGGGTTGGTGAGAAGAAGGTGAAAGCTGGGAAGTAGCTCAGTTGGGAGTTCCTGTCACTTCTGAAATGGGAGAAATTCAGCCTGAATGGCTTTTGAATGCAAGTCCAGGACTGGGTATAGAGGTTCATGAT
Source organism: Cinclus cinclus (assembly GCF_963662255.1). Taxonomy (NCBI): domain Eukaryota; kingdom Metazoa; phylum Chordata; class Aves; order Passeriformes; family Cinclidae; genus Cinclus; species Cinclus cinclus. The sequence continues at coordinate 59,602,172 of NC_085051.1, forward strand.
CATTCATCTTCCTCCTGAAGCCTGAGAACACAGGCTGTCTCCAGTTGGGGTTGCCTGCTTGCTCTTCAAATGTACTTTATTCTCACCACTTGCTGAGCTGCGTTTCATTTTAACTCATGCTGTGACTTCCTCCTGGTGTGACTTTTGCTCATGACTCAGCTGAGTTCTCTCATCAGTCTCCCGTGACTTGCATATTAACTTGGCTCCTGTTAAGCTGTTCTGTTCTTACAACACTGATTTTTGGGGTTTCTCCGTTTTGAAGGCCTATGAATTTGTAAAATTACCTGACTTTTGTCTTTGGGCATCTCATGGACTCTAGTTATCAATGCATAATTAATGTAGTTTCTCTTCATGCTATTAAAAAGAAACATCAAACCATAACCAGTTACTTGCCCACGTGGAATGTCAAGTGTACACTTTTTATGGTGTTCTGGACCTTGTTTTCTGCTTCAAGGCTGCATTTAAGGCTTGTTAAAAATTCCATAAAGCTTTGGGTTAGTAGTTTTTAGATTGTTTTGGGGGTTTTGCCCAGAGATGCTGGGGCTGCCCCATCCCTGGAAATGTTCAAGGCCAGGTTGGATAGGGCTTGGAGCACCCTGGGATAGTGGAAGGTGTCCCTGCCCATGGCAGGGGCTGGAAATAGATGGTCTTTAAGGTCCCTCCCAGCCCAAACCATTCTATGCTTTTAGGATTTTGTTGGGTTTTTTTTTCCCCAAGTTTTCTATTTTGAGATATTTTACAGGTAAAACAATATGCTATTGGATATAATGGATTTATTTCAGTTCAAAATAAAAATAACTGTGTGTTGTACTGAGCAAAATTGCTGAACCTCGGGCTTAAATCAACCCAGATATTAAATTAATTTGTATTCTTCAAAATACCATCTTGCTGAGATAATGCTTGTGAGATGGGGCCACTTCAGGGTTATTTTGAAACGTAGTACATGTGCTTGTCTCATATTCTTAAGGGACGAGAGTAAAGCCTGGAAATAGCAATTACGAGATTCTTGTTCAAGTTAGTGATGATTTTTGCCACTTAGTCTTGTGTATTTTCCTCTGATCTCATGCTTTCAAGAAAGCACCTGAAAATTGTAGGTTGGTGAGTGGTTTATTGCAGCTCAGACTGTGTGTGGAAAGGTGCTGCTTGCATTGTGTTTCCAGTCCCATCCCTCAGGAATTGATGTAATGCTGTTTTGTTTAGGTATTCGAAATCAGAAATACAGAAGACTTAACTGAAGAATGGCTGCGTGAGAAACTGGGCTTCTTCCACTAAGGAAAACCTCTGTTCTAAGTATTTATGTACCCTCCTGGTGATACTGGAACCAGACATGAATACTTACATCCAAGCAATGCACTGTATTCACAGCTGTCTTCTGCAGTATCTCTCTTGTGCAGAGTTTGTGCAAAGAATAGCAGGTCTGTCTCCTTGAAGTAACAAATCTTTGCAGGTGTTTCCTTATTTGTACCTGCTAAAAGGGAATACTCCTCTGCAGGGACTCCTTTTGCACTCCTGTGACTAATATTTCTGTAACTAAAATAGTTCAGTTCTGGATTTATAACAGTGTACCAACATCATTTGGAAGCTGACGCTAACTTTTTCTGAGCTACAAATGCATCCTTACGACACACATTAGCCATTTATATGCAGAATTTATGTAAATTTATGTACTGTCACTTACCAGGTTTTTTGACTTCTCAATTTTGAAAACTACTCCCTGGAAGCATTTGTTTGGTATTAAAAAGTCAAAGTCCTTGTACAGCAAATCCATCCATTTATCTTCCCATCGAGTCCATGTGAGCTGTCTCAAATTCTGGGAACTAATTTTTGTCATTCCAGTAATTCCTCAGTTGCCTGAGTCAATCTTTCTAAATTTCAGGGCAAAGCTTGGACTGTCCAGTTCTCATGCTAATACAGTCTCACAGGAACTAGCTGATAACTAAGGGCTGAACTACAACTCTGGTTCCTCTTGTACCAGATTTCTTCTTGCATCTCTATTCTGACACTGTTGAGAAGTTTACCTCTGCTCATTTCCTGTTATCTGAACACCTGGTGATACTGTGTGCCTTTCATTTGTTAGCTTTAAAAGGACTTGAGAATTTTACACTGCCACTTCTTACAAATTTGGTAAAAACTTTGTTAAAGAATCCAAGTAATATTTCTTCCTAGTGCCTCGTGCTTCAGTTGACATCTGTTAAATCAAAAAGCCAACCTCATTTTCTCTGAAATTTCAATCGTCTGCTCTATTTGTAGGAGTCAGGAGGTTAAAGCATTTCATGATAATGAACAATTTATATCTCTTTTGTTAGAAAAGTTGGCCACACGTAGCTTTTGATTACTTTAATTACAGCCTCTAACTTTCTTAACAGCTTTTTGGTCAAAATAACATTCCAGATGAAGCTTTTGCATAAGCGATCATTTGATTTTCATCTTAACGGTTCATCTCTTTGAAACAGCAGATCTAATGTGAAAATAATATTTAACTTTTATAAATGACCAGTCTTTTTACAGGTCTGTTTTGTATTGAGTAGAGTAGTTGTCTGATGTGGGACACGTTCAGCCCTTGTGGCAGGAGGAGCACTCATGGGACAGTCTCTCCCTACCTTGCTCGTGCGTGTTTGTTGTGCTACTGAACGAGTGTCTGTGTAAGAGCAGCTTCCTGTTGATAACATACCTTAAAATACAGCTACCCCAACCAATCTGCTCGCTGGGAAGGAATGCAGTGTTAAATTTGGAGGCCAGTATTTCATGCTGTGAAACATTTGCTGAAAGTGGGGTTATTTTTCATTTGTCAGCATAGGCTGTGTTAGTGTTAAAACACTAATTCCTGCAAGATCACAAGGAATTCATTTGCAAAGGTTTTCAGTGTTGGTAAATCTCTTCCTAGTTTGCTGTTATTGCTCATTTATTTATATATAAATCTGACTTGAGAGGAGTTTTTCCAAATACATGTTGGAATGATCCAATTAAATTGATCTTTTGGTGGGGGAGAGAAGTGCTTGTAATTAAATTTCTGTGTTAACGTACTGAACTGGAAAAACAATTTCATTTCCCTGGATGAAGAAATGTTGATGGTAAAACTGTTGCTTGATCATTCTGTACTGCAGATCAATAAAAACAATGTCTTTTGTGACAAACATTGTATAAATAAGACTTTGGCTTAAAGGATAGCATCATTCCAAGCCTCAGTCTGGAAACAGCAAGAATCACTTTTGAGGTTTTTTTGGCATTGTACTGAAGGTGAGGCATGTCAAAGTACAGTGTGGGCGAGAGGGAAGCTGCTGCTTGGAATGTTCAGCTTGATTTGCAGTGGGGAAAAACTGGATTAATCTTGTCTTATACTTTGTACACTGGTGGGCTGCCAGCAGCCAACTGTTGCTTGCACAGGTCTGCAAAAAAATAACTGTGAAAGGGGCCTGTATCAGGAGGGAAGGGAGGAGTTGCTACATGACATGTTCGAATTTGACCTTTCATCTCTGGGTTGTTCCACCTTCTGCCAGGAAAACATTGCTCCTTACAGCTGAATCTTCAGCCAAGTTCTTCCACTTGACATGTTCTCGTGCCTCACTTAAGCACTTTCTGCCTTGGGTGCTGCCCCTCCAGCCTTGCAGGGAGCAAACAGATCCTCATGAGAGTGTTGAAGCCCAGTTTCTCCTGAGAGGTGCTGTTGATGCTGCTCAGCCCACCAGTATTACTCTTCTGCCAGCCCTGCCTGGCAGCTGTTCCTCCCTCCCCTGGCTGAGCTGTGGAAGCAGCTGCAGGTTCTGGGAGGATGAGTGTGCAGAGGGTGTTTGCTGTTCCAGCCTTTTTTGTGTTCTACTTGGTCTTAATGCAGTGTTTTGACACAACTGGCTGCTGCTAATTGTCCTGGGCTCTTGAGATGCATGCAGGTAGTGCTAGCACTTAAAGACATCGTGATGTCCAGGTCTTTCCTGCACAAGTAATCTTTATTTTCATAACTCCTTTCCCCACCTTATCTGTAGAACTGTTGTGTTCTGTTCTTCTGCCCCTGTAGGCTCAGTGGGAGGCAGATGAGTCCATGTTCAGGCCACTATGCTCCAGCTGGGCTTTGCTGGTGAGTTGCCCATCTGTAATCACACATTTCTCTTGAATTTTCAGACCTCTAAAGAGACATCTAAAGGACCACATAAGTTAGCCTAGGGGAGCCTTTGTAGCTAAAGGTCTGAGAGTCAGCATTTTCCATTGGGAGCTCCTATTTTTCAGGAGTTAGTAAGTTGGCCATAAAATTCTTGGTCTGGAGTTAAAGGTCTCTCTGAGGGAGACTTCTGCCACAATTAATCAGGTTTGCTTTAAATATTGACTAGATGGCTGGGATACAGCTCTTGTAATCCTATTCATTGATGATAAGCTGAATTAAAGCATGAGTTTGCATGTCAGCCCATGAAATAGACTTGTAGTGTTCTGAATATTTTTAACAAAAAAATGTAAATGCTGGTATTTGATGGTTTAAGTGTATTTCTAGTATCATGCATACTGTTCTGATCTTTTAAAGGAGGCAATAATGCAGGTGTTGACACCTTTTTCACTTCTCCAAAGGAGCATCTTTGCATTTGTACCAGGATTCCATTTTTGTATCTTTAACTGTAAAATAGCTGGTCCAGAAATTGTGAGACTGATGACAGAGGTCTGACTCAAACAGGCAGAAGCGAGAGAGTTCCTTACTTTAGTGCATTCCAAAAATAAACATCATGAACATTTTTTTTATACATCCATGTAGTGACTGTGAAATAGAGCTATGGTGGGATGTGAGAAGGGGCTCAGTGAAACTCTTGTGTTTGTTCTGTGGTTCAGACTCGTTGTCTTAAAAGGTGTGAGAGGTTCACAGCCAGATTTGAGAATTTGGCAGTTCATGAAAATACCAGTAACCAGTACAACTTCCATATGCTGTTTAGTCTCTGCTACTTCACACTGCATGTTTACTTTAAACCAAATCTTTTTTTTCCTAAGCATGGTGCTTGTATTGGTTTCAATAAAATGTTTGATTAAGAGGTTGTGTGGCCCTGTTTTAATTGCAAAGGGGTCCCTGAGTGACAGGGAAAATCTGGTAATGCTTGGTATGACCTTCCTCCTTTTCTCAGCTTCCTGGAGTTTGTGTTGGACTTGTAATGTGTCTTCAGTCTCAGCTGCTCCCTCATTTGCTGTTGTACCTAAAATAATTCCTGTTTCCATCTGCTGTGATGGGGAGGAGAGGAGCTGTTGGAATACTGCATGGAACTGCTGTACTCTGCTTCCTTGCACCTTTGTGTCACAGACCTCCCACTGCTCCCAGATGAGGTGTAAGGTAGTGTGGGGCTCAGTGGCAGCCTGGAGTGTCACATAAACTTCCCTGTTGCACCTCTCCTACAAGGCTCCTGGCGGAACCTGGAGCTGTGGAGCACAATGCAGAGTGCAGGTGCCTCCTGAACAGTGTCAGAGTAGCTGTCAAGGAGACCCCAAAGCTTGAAGGAGAGAGAGGAACTTCATGTTTTTACCTTCCCATAGTTGTTGGCTCATCTCTTTCCTGCCCGAGAAACCACTGCATTAATTTGATCTGAGCCCTCCTATTCTGCATTCTTGCTGTTTCATCCTGTCATGATCTTTGGAGACTTTGATTCCTCTGTTGAAAAAACTGCTAAGTATACTCCAAGGAATTTAGCTTCAGTACCTGACATAGATTGTTTCTGCCATCACCAAAGAACAGCATTAATAGGCCAGAGATGAGATATGACAGAAAAAAACCCCTTTACTCCCAGGTGAGAGAACTCTGTGAAAGAGAAAATGCACAGCTGCTTCAGCACGTCTGGCTCCTGAATGGCATTTCAGTCACTGAAAGGCAAAATCTCTTGCTAAAAGCTCAGGGAAGAAAAAGCTGCTTTGGGAAAAGAATCGTTTTCCAGAAAAGGAGGAAAAAAAAAAAAAGCCTCTCCCATGGGAGGAGAATGCTATTGTTGGGGTCCTGTGGCATTCTCTGGTCACTCAGTGTGCTTCACTAGGAAATGGGCAATAGTTTATTGGTACTGCTACATGACAGGTGGTAAAAACAACAGCAGAATAAAGAGAATTGCCAGGAGATGCAGGGATATGAAGTGAAGGGCAGCTGTTCCATTCAGGAAAGGTCATTGGCTTCTAGTAGTTAACGATGAAAAGGTCAACTGAGTGATGATTAAAGTCAAAAGAAGAGAGGGAGTAGGAATCAAAATGGGAAATGTCTGCACAGCAGGACAAGCCTGCAGTGTACCTGCAGCCTGAGCATCTCACAGCTGGTGCTTTCCTTCCAGATGTGTGAAGAGATGGCTTTCCCAGGGCTGGGAGTTTGCTAAGGAGATTCCACGGCTTGGCAGGGGTCTGGGAATAATACAGTGAAGAGGAGAAATGTAGTTTATTCTGGAGGAGCTGAAAGAGGAATCACAAGATGGTTTGGGTTGGAAGAGACCTTAAATACTATCCAGTTCCACCCCTGCCATGGACAGGGACACCTTCCACTATGCCAGGCTGCTCCAAGCCCCATCCAACCTGGCCTTGGGCACTTCCAGGGATGTAAGCTGGGGCAGTCTCTGTGTGTGACAGTGTGAATATGCCTGTGCCTACTGTTCCATCGGTTGTGGGATTGACTGGAATACAAGCTGGCTCCCCCAAGCTCCTCACAGGTGAAGTTCCTGCAATTTCCTGTTTAGGTGCAGGTGAGGTTGGGAAGCCAAGCACAGGCAGGTGAGATTCTGATCCGGTGCCATATGAGAGGCAGAACAGACATTGAACAGCCTTGAGAGGGAGGGCTGGTGGGGCTATGGGAAGGACATGAGCTGCTCCATGGGTGTAAGAGTGACTGGAATTTGTTCAGCTGCACTCCTGTATGGCAGGGGTGAGGATTTAAGGTGGGCCTCACCCCTTGGAACAAAACTGCAGATGTGGCAGGTTGGTCATCCCCTGCACTTGTTGGCACAGTTGTGTCAGCTGCAGTTTTGGTGATGTACTACAAGGTCTAAAGAAATTAAGCTCAGCTTCCTGTGGGAAAGTCTGCACAGAGAGGTTTATAAATGTTGGAGATGTTGGATTTGGCTTCTACATGTGTAACTCCAGTTTGGTTGCATTCTCTGCAGGGGCTTCCCTTAGGGCAGGTAACTGCTTCCCTCTGGCAGCAAAGGGAGAGCTGTGGAGATGATGTCATCTATTCCCACCTCCTTCAGAAGGGAACTGAACCCAGGGAATTGGTCCTGTGTGCTGAGCTGGCCTTGAGGCTGCTCTGGGCACACAGTTTAAATTATAACTGCTGGGGAAGAGAGAGTTTTTCTGGGATCTGAGAGGCAGCCCTGGTGTTCTTGAAGAGCAGCCTTGAACTGCCAGACATGCAGGCATGTAGATTCCTACAGTATAGCAGAAAAAGGAGCTGTAGTTCTCAAACTATGTGTCTGGGATCAACGTTTTGGGGAATTGGCATCTTCTCTGGGCTGCAGAATAAGGGAGTGCTGTATTCAAGGCATTGGAAATGTAAATTCCAGCACTGTTTTAATAAATACAATTCTGAAGTACAAGGACCCTGGCTTTAGCTTTTATTTTTTTCAATTAATACGCATTTGTATCTGGCAGGTTTCTGTATTGAAATGTTGAGCCTAAGGCCGAATAATTGCATACCTCAAGTTCTCTATTAACATTCAATCTTCATTTTGTGGGAAGGAGCAAAGGGTGAAATACCAACAGTGAATATTCTCTGGTGGTGGTTAGGACACTGCTGGCATGTCATCGAGCTGTTGGAGAGAGTCCACAGGAAGCCACCAAGTTGATCAGAGGGATAGGGCACCTCTGCTATGAGGAAAGACTCAGAGAATTGGGATTGTTCACTGTGGAGAAGAGAAGGCTTCCAGCACCTGAAAGGACCCTACAAGAAAGATGGAGAGAGAATATTAACAACAGCCTGGAGTACCAGGACAAGGGGGAATGGCTTCAAACTGAAAGAGTAGGTTTAGATTGAATATCTGAAAAAAAATTGACTGTAAGGGTGGTGAGGCACTGGCACAGATTATCTAGAGAAGCTGTGGATGTCCCATCCCTGGAAGTGTCCAAGGCTAGGTTGGACAGGGCTTGGAGCAGCCTGGCATAGTGGAAGGTGTCCCTGCCTAGGGCACTGGATTGGAACCAGATGATCTTTAAGGTCCCTTCCAACCCAAACCACTCTGGGATTCCATGATTCTGAGTTCACATCTGGTTAAACTTGGGCACCGTTCCCCTCCCAGGTTTGCAGGTTTTTTTCCATGTCTGCTGTTCCTTTGGGTGCTGTTAGGATGCTGTGATCCTGTGTAGATAACAGGCTGTTATCCAATGCAGTGTGTATGTGCAACATCCCATGCAGCCTTTTCGTGCTCTGTGTAACCTCCCTGTCTTTTCTCTAGCCGCGAAGGGAGTGGGATGATTTCAATGCATTTGCATAGATGTGGTTAATCAGAGTGGCCCATTGTGTCTCACCGCGGGGAGATCGGGGAGATCGTCTCCTCTGGACTGTCCTGTCGTGTTTCATTCCTTCAGGGACTGCAGACATGCTCTGGGTTAACCCTGTTCACCTCTGGAGCAACGAGAGGTGTCTCGTACAGAACGTGATGGAGCTGGGCTGAAACTCCCTGACAGCTCTCACAGCTCCTCAGCAGGGGACAGGGGAGACAGAAGCAATTATCATCCAGAAGGACTCTGAATGCAGAACAGATGTAAACACTGGGAAAACAGCATGTCTGTCTTTCACGGCAAATTTACTCCTGTGACAGGGAAGTCCTATCCAGGCTGTTTGGAAGGCACACACTGTCACCCCCATTCCTGCTGTTCCATGCCATAAGCCCCATGAATGCACTTTCTCTTCCCTTTCTTGGAGCCCTTGGCTCAGCAATTTATATAATGCACCCTCGAAATCCCTGTGCCAAACAGCAGCTGGTGTTGTCACCTCATTTCTGTGGAAAATGGGATGGCAGCAGAAGAAAATGGGGCAGAAAACGTTCAGTTGAAAGGGAAGGGGGCACCAGCCATCCTGTACTTTGACTGAGCTTTAGAGGATGGAAGCAGAACGAAAATCAGGGGTCATTGTCCCTATGGAGCTGAAGAAGGAATAAGAGAAATCTATCATTTCTTCAAAATGTTTAATTCTAAATATCCCCTGTAGGAAGATGCTGGATAATTGGAAGGAGAACGTGCCTGCCTTGCTCAAAACTGCAGTCTGCCTGGCCATCTGCTCTGCCAGCAACAAATCCTGGACTGATCTGCGAGTGTGATTAATTCAGCAAGGACAGCAGGATCAAGGGATCAGCCAGAGACAATATTTATACCCTACCTCCAACTGTGAATGTGCAATTGTTTGGTTCAGGAGTACAAAACAAATTGTACAGCTGTATTACTGGGAGAATAGAAAAGAAGAAGCAATCCACTCAACAGCCGTTCTTTCCTTGGATGGCCCCATTCCAGGGTCTGGAAGTACAGTTTAATACAAGCCCTCGTTCCCTGTCTGGGAGGTCAACAAATCTGTTCTCATCTACAGAGAACTTCTGCATCTTTACTGCTGCTGCCTCATTCCTGTGGTTTAGTCCTAAAACCTTGGAGGTACTGGCTCTGTGCCCTCATGCACATGGGCTGTGGATGTGGAGTGTGAGCCAGCCACTCCACCCAGCTCCCGTGGCTGAGGTTACTGGTGGGAGAACTGGTGCAGACACAGAGCAGAGCTGGACTTTACTTACCAACAGTAACCAGTGGGGTGGATTTCTAGCACTGGTACGGCTTTGAGCTGATTTGATAATATGGATGTAGCTGGAGATATCAAAAGCAAGATTTGTGAAGGAATTTAGATGTGGATGGAGGCTTTTGAAATCCTATTTAGTGTGATTAAAGTGTGTAATACACATTGGGCCTGAAGGTGCCATACTCAAGGCCATCAGGGATGTCTGTGGGAGAACAGGAAGACCAAAGTCACAGCCCTCCACAGCTTATTTTTTCTGATACAAAGCTGAAGTTACATGTATCTTCCCTCCTTTTGGGCAGAAACAATAAGGATGTTAATCCCTGGAAGTGTTCCAGACCAGGCTGGATAGGGCTTGGAGCAACCTGGTCTATTGGAAGGTGTCCCTTCCCATAGCATAGGACGGAACTTCAAACCCAAGCCATTCTGAGATTCTAAGGGCTAAATATTAAGGGTGACATATTTTGAATTGCAATTGTAACAGCTAGGCCAATGCAGAATGTTTTGGAAAATCGCCCCTTCTTTGTTGATGAGCAGCCAAATCCTGAAATTAATTATACATTTTTTAGTATAAATACAATTCTCGGTCCCTTTTCCTGTTCACACACTGTTATCATGCTCAGAATTGTGTGGAAAGCCATCAACAGGAGCTATACCCAGCATGAGAAAAACAAACCCTGTTATTATGAGGACAGGTTGAGTATTCAGTATTTAGCCTATTAAATGAAAACTGTTGCCATCTGACCGTGAATGTTGGAGGGATTGAGGCCACGAGTGGATTCTGTAATGAGTCATGGTGAGATGCCTGGCAGTGCCTGTGTCCTGAAATTGGGTTTTAAATGTGATTGTTTCTCTCGAGACTGGCTTTCATGTCCAATGGAATTTATAATGTTAATTTGCTTATGTGATCACTACTAAACGGGAGAGCCTAAGCAGGGATTCTGGAGGTGAGTTAATTAGTGCAGTAGGAAAGGGTATTTGCCAGTGTGGAAGGGGAGTTGGGGCACTTGAAAGTGCAGGGATCTGTTCATCCTGATGGTAAAAGACTGAACCGATGTCTGTTAGTGGACAAAGGGAAAAAGTGGGTGAGAAGTTCTGTGCTGTGGCTGCTCCTGATGTGTATCTACAGGTGTGCAGGAAGGTGACCTTGGCTGGACTCTGTTAGAGATACTCAGAGAGTCTCTGCTAAATTCACAGAATCACAGGATGGTTAGGGTTGGAAGGGACCTTAAAGATCATTTTATCCCACCCCATGCCATGGGCAGGGACACCTTCCACTATCCCAGGTTCTTCCAAGCCCTGTCCAAGTTGGTGTGGAACACTTCCAGAGATGAGGCAGCCACAGCTTCTCTGTGCCAGGGCCTCACCACCTCACAGGGAAGAATTTCTTCCCAATATCCCATCTAATCCTGTCCTCTATCAGTTTGAAGCTGTTCCTCCTTGTCCTGTCACTCCATGCCTATATAAAATGTCCCTCCCCCTCCTTTTTATGAGTCCCTTAAATTGTGATATATACTCAGTTTTTCCTTTCCTGAAAACCCAGGAAGTCAAGTCTATTAAAGTCAGTGGGATTTTTATTACCAACTTCAGTAGTATTAGATTTTTCCTTGATATCTAGAACTGCGATGACAATTTTTAATGTTGAAGGATGTGGTTAAACTGTGCATAATTCAGAGAAATTGCTCCATAATCTTTCCTCACAGTTCTCTGCCAAAATCTTCCTCATGAACAGCCTGTAACACACTGAATTATGACTGATTATACGGCTGCTTTCCGATAAGGACAAGCACTTGAGAGGGATTTAAGATGAAGTGAACAGACACAGACATTTTCCCTGGGGATTCCAATCAGGATTAAACTCAGTGTGTTCAGACTAAGGGGAAAGTGCATTAAGAGCTGTGGGCCATCTCCAGAGCTCCTCTGTGGCTTCCTGACATTGTTTACAAAGTTTAATCAGAGAAGATACTCAGTCATTGCTGTCTTTGAGATGTGAATGTAAAATGAGAATTGATTAGACCCTTTTCTACAGAATTTGCTTTTAATTTCCTTCTGTGTTATCTTAAAAAAAAAAAAAAAAAAAAAAGCATTCTATGATACAAGAAATCCTTCAGTGCGGAAATCTTTGTTGTGCAAGATTACAGCTGCCTTCTGCTTTTCCTGACAGGATAATTGCAGTTGAATGGTATGCCAGCACCCGAGGGAATAAAACACTGCATTCCTTGAGGCAGAACCAGGATTAATTGCAAAGGCTGACACACCTATTTACTTCTGAGACTGCACATCCCTGTTGCACAACATTTTCATGTACAAGAAATCATCAAATTCAGAAGTATCTACCTTGAATGGATCAAACTGCAGCGGAAAACCAGCATTCCCCAGCCCCAGGGTATAACAGGATCTCTGCACACATCCTGTGTTTCTCTACCTCCCACAGCTCTTCTGAGGCAAACTGGTCTCCTGGATGGCTTTGGAAAAGCCTGAACCAGGGAGTTTGAATGCTGGACATCAGGTTTTCCAGCACAGTCCAGTCCAGTGTCTGTGGGAATAAGTGTGCCTGTGCAGCTCAAGGCTACTCTGAATAAGAAATAAACAATTTGCTAATAAATAGGGCTGAAGAAGCACCAAGTGATATGAAGAAAGCTATGTTATTGCAGAGGGATTGCAGAAATTGTTGTTTCTGGCTCCTCGGGAGTGAGGGATGAGGAGTGTTTGGGAGGTGGCTGTGATGCACTGGCAAGGCCTCTCTTCCCAGTCCATCCTGTCACCCTGAGCTGGAAAGAAACCACAACAGGCTCAGCCCTTACTGATGTTCTCACTACCTAGTGGTCTTCTTGTCTATCCTTGCAGGGCGATGGGAAGGCTCCTGGGACAGAGTTGGGAAAGGCTCAGAGCAGCTGCCTGGGCTGCAGTACGCACCCCACACTCTCCTGGCCTTGTGTTGTCTTGCCTTCTAATGAATCTCAGAGTCACAGAATCATAGACTGGTTTGGGTTGGAAAAGTCCTCAAACCCCATCTTGTTCCAACCCCCTGCCATGGGCAGGGACACCTTCCACAAGAACAGGTTTTTCAGGGCTCATCTTCACTAAAATTTCTTTAAAAATCTGTTTTCTGGGTTTCACATCAAAGTTTCGTGGGTCATAATGACACCACAGCAGTTTTTACTGGGTGTAGTTTGTGGATGAGTGATTTTATAGTGGAACATCAACTTTATCTTTGCAACAGCTGATTTCCTAAAGACAGCTCATTTACTACAGTTTTTCCTGTATTTTGGTGAAGGAAATAAAGTTTCTGCTCATCTCTCATTGTGACACTCCATTAATTGTGTTTAAAGCTTTCCAGCAGATAACACCAGAAAATATTATTTAGTTTGGCAGCTGTTGGTTTTATGGAAATCATCCCTCACTGCTCCAGAGGAAATGATTGCAGCAATGTCACCCCAGCTTGCTGTTACTGCAAGGTATCACTGCTTAAACTGAAACAACTTATACATGACCTTTGGAAAGGAGAGTGGGGTGATCTTCTCACACTGTTTTCTCATCTTGCTGTTTCCTTTGGGCAGGCTCCAAATTGTATTGATTTGGGATTGTATGATCAGCCCTCCCTTCCCCAGGGCTTACACAGCACAGCCTTCTCCAGCATTTCTTCCTAAATTTGCCATCTCGTTTTTCTCCAGATGTAGCCTGTGCTGAACAGGGAATCTTACACGGTCACATAGGGATAGGACACAGGGGAATGGACATTAATTAAAAGAAGGAAGATTTAGATGAGATATTTGGGAAGAAATTCTTCCCTTTGAGGGTGATGAGGCATGAGTTGCACAGAAAAACTGTGGTGCCCCATCCCTGGAAGCGTTCAAGGCCAGGCTGGATTGGTCTAGTGGAAGGTGAACCTGCCCATGGCACTGGGTTGAAAATCGATGGTTCTTAAGTTCTCTTTCAACACAAACTCCTGGAAAAGCTGGCAGTCCATGGCTTGGACAGGTTCAGCCTAGGCTGGTTTAAGAACTGGCTGGATGGCTGGGCCCAAACAAAAGTGGGGAATAGTGCTGCACACAGGTGGTGTCCCCCAGGGATCAGTGTTGGGCCCAGTCGTGTTCAATGTCTTTATTTATTCTTTGATTGAGTGGATTGAGTCTGCCATTAGCAAATTTGCGGACAACACCAAGTTGCGTGGGAGTATGGATCTGCTGGAGGGCAGCAAGGCCCTGTAGATGGGCCTGGACAGGTTGGATCAATGAACTGAGACCAGCCAGCCCAGTCTGAGGTTGAGTGAGACCAAGTGTCACGTCCTGCACTTGGGTCACAACAACCCCATGGAGCCTTCCAGGCTGGGGAAGGGTCTGGAAAGCAGGAAATAACCTGGGGGTGCTGTTTGACTGCAGCTGGACATGAGCCCAGGTTTGCCCAGGTGGGCAAGAGGCCAGTGGCCCTTGGCCTGTGTCAGCGGTGGTGTGGCCACAGGATCAGGGCAGGGATTGTCGCTCTGTGCTGGGCACTGCTGAGGCCACCAAGTGCTCTGTGTGTGTGTGCCCAGTTCTGGGCTCCTCGGTGTGAGAGAGACACCGAGGGGCTGGAGAGTGTCCGGAGAAAGGAATGGAGCCCCAGGAGAGGCTGAGGGAGCTGGAAAGGGGCTCAGCCTGGATGAAAGGAGGTTCAGGGGGAACCTTGTGGCTCTGCACAACTCCCTGGGTCGGGCTCTGCTCCCAGGAAACAGGGACAGGACAAGGAGAAACGGCCTCAGAATACATCAGGGGAGGTGTGGATTGGCATTACGGAAAATTTGTCCATAGAAACGGTGTTCAGTCATTGGGAAGAAGCTTCCCAGGGAGGTCTGGAGTCCCCATCCCTCGAGGTGTTCAAGGAATGACTGGAAATGACACTCAGCGCTCTGGTCTACTGACAGGGTGGCGACAGTCACAGGTTGGAGTCGATGAACTTGTAGCTCTTCTCCAAACTAGATGCTGTGACTCTATGATTCTACACCAACCCCCTCTCACACCACGCTCCGCAGAGCGCGATCGCACTCCCTCCTCCCACACTTTAAGGCGAAAACCGCGGTGTTTCCGTTCCCTCCCCTCACGAAATGGCGGCGGCGGGCGGGGCCGGCAGGGGGCGCTGCGGGCGCGGCCATGGCGGCTGCGCGGCGGCTGCTGCTGAGGCGCCCGGCAGCCCCCGCGCGGCCCCGCCGCCATGGCCTTCACGTTCGCCGCCTTCTGCTACATGTTGGCGCTGCTGCTCACGGCCGCCCTCATCTTCTTCGCTATCTGGCATGTGAGTATGGGCACCGTGGAAGGGCGGGGTGCCGCCCGGGGAACGGCCTCGGAGAGCCCTCAGGGCATCTGCGGGCAGCCGCCGAGGGAGCGGGAGAACCGCATCCGGAGCCGCCCTCGGAGCGGGAATCGGCCTCTCTGCGGATAAAATGGGTTCTTATACGGGCGTGGAGTGGCTGGATAAGGGGCAGTGGCTTCCCGCTGATAGAAGGCAGAGTTAGATAGGATATTAGGAAGGAGTTCTTCTTTGTGAGGGTGTTGATGCCCTGGCACAGGGTACCCAGAGAAGCTGTGGCTGCCCCTGGGTCTCTGGAAGTGTTCCAGGCTGGGCTGGACGGGGCTTGGAGCAACCTGGGACAGGGGGAGGTGTCCCTGCCATGGCAGGGGTTTGGAATTGGATAATCATTCAGGTTCTTCCCAACCGAAAGCATTCCATTATTCTGTGATTTGCTCCTCGAGCCTGGCAGAGGGAGAGCAGCCAGCAGGACCCTGCCTGAGGTGAGGCGCTCTGAGGGAGGATGTGATGATTTACAGGACATTTGTTGTGTGCAAGTGCCTTTTGTACTTCATGCTGCACCTTTGTCTTTATGTCAAGAAAAAGACCACGGTACCTATTTTTTAATTTTTTTCCCCAATGGATGCACCTTTTGGAGGTATATCTTGCTCTGTATGATCCTGCTTTGGCAGAGCAGCTGGACTGGTTGGTCTCCAGAGGCCCCTTCCAGTCCTAACAATTCTGTGATTCTGGGATTTACGTGGGCTCAGCATTTACTTTGACAATGAGGAAAAATATCTGTTGGCTTTTAAGCTCTTGCTCTTTTCTGGCTTAAGGAAACCCATGCCAGGTTCTATGCTGGCCACCAAGAGAATCCTGGGTGAGGTTTGGGGTCTGCACAGCGAGCGGGGTTGAAAACTGGTGAAGGGGATGTGGAAAATTCATTCAGGTGGGAAGACAAAAAGTTGGAGAGTAGTCAGAGGCTTTTGAATATCTGACGAAACTACTGCTTTCGTATTTGTAAAACCTGTTCCACATCTGTCTTAACCTGTGAGTTGATGTAGGCAGAACTTAGCTGAAATGTTACTGAGAACAAAGGTAGCAGTTCTGTGCCAAAATGCTACTTTTAATGGATAAAATACACAATTGCTTCTGGGGTTTCAAAACCCTTTCATTTTTTTTCCTTCTAGATTATAGCATTTGATGAACTGAAGACTGATTACAAGAACCCCATAGACCAGTGTAATACACTCAATCCTGTAAGTAGCACACCAAACATTAAATAAATATGTGTAAAGTGCTTATTTTTTGGTGTTATCTTGATGCAATCAGCCTGGGCAATAGAATTGCATCTGGGTTGAGAAGCCCTCGCTGTTGGTAGAAATTCTAGGGAAATTCTTTGTCTGATTCTTTACTTTCAAGTTGAATATTCTGACTGTTATTAATCTGATGGTGATCTTGTCAGCTGTCATACTAACATTCTTTCAATCTGCTTTCCACATTTTCGGCACAAAGACAGTTGAAAAGGTCAAAAAGATTAAAAGAGTCAAAATTGCATTAAAGGTGTGTACTGCTTTTCAGTTTCATGTTCTTTGAACTTCCCTTTCATTTTGTTAGGAACATTTGTAATACTATTTAGCTGTTTTGTTTAGTCTGCCTGTTCATCTGCTTGTTATTTGTTTGTTGGGGTTTATAACAGCCTCATGGACTTCCATATTTTGTGCCAAACCAATTCTGCTTGCTTACCCAGCAACGTGGGGAAAACTGTTACATGCCTGTTAGGTGTCAGAAAATAACTTCAGGCAGAAATAAATTGTGTTTCTCAGCCAGATTTTCTGAATTCGGATTAGAGGAGAATACTTGGTTTTGGTTTTTTTTTCCCTAAGCATTGACCAAGTCAATTCTGACCTTTTTTTCTGAGGATTTAGGTGAGTCGAAGGTGATAGGTGCTATCATCACTTCTCTGTTCTGTGTTCTAGGATCAGGGGTTTGTCCCAGTGTCCTCTCTCAGATGCAACTTAGACATTCCTTGGCTTAGGAAAAGAATTGGAGGCAAATTATTTGCTTGCATCTCTTACAGGCCAGGAGCATCAGGGAGGCTTGTTAAAGAATACAGAGGTTGATCCTGCAGCATTTTGTGCATTTCTTGTGGCTTTTCCTTTGTGTGTGCCTAGGTTGAGGGAGGATGCAGGGGCAGCACAGCAGTGTGGCCTGAACTGTAGCTTTAAGTAAAATCTGCAACAAAAAAAAAAAAAATTAAATCTGTTGTAATTGGGGTGGGGGAAGATGTACAGCACACAAATTAAAGTGAATATTTCAGTGTGAGGAGGGGAGGAGGAGAGGAGGTTTGCTGCTAGAGAGCTGTGCATCTAACAGTTTCCCTTGCTTGGTCTGTTCAGTCATCTCTGCTGCAGTGTGGGAGAGGCCAACTCTCATTACATTGATGCATTATGACCTTACTGCAACCTTTGTAGTGTAAAAATGTGCATGTTTAACCAAATATTAACCTTCTGCTGCCCCACGTGCATGGAGTGTCCTTTACATGGCAGCTTTGCAAACTGAAAGTCTGAAATAATCTCATATTTGCTGTTCCTGTGGAAGCAGATTAGTCCCCAAAAGTGAAGTTCAGGCCCTTGAGGGGATCTGGTACATGATGCTGGACAAACACTCGGGTGTGTTGTTTTCCTGTACAAAGAACCAAAGATCCTGGTAGGAATTGAGGCACCTCAGTGGAAAGATTAATCTAAAATAGTAACTCCTTAGTACACTGCTGATTCCTTCTCTTCCCTGCTCCTGTTATAGTCGTGTCTTTTCTCAGCAACCAGATCCATCCTCCCTCACTTCTGTGATAAATATGGTAGGATCTGATGTAATTCAGTTTTCTTTAGGACAGGCAGGGAGGATCAAGTGGGGGAGATTAGAAAGAGGCAGGTATCCTGATGTGGGAGTAGGATATAATAAACAAGAGAAAAGAAAAACATATTTTGAGGTGTGTAGGTAAATAAATACAGATTTTTCAGTAGTGGTGAATCTGAGCAGGCTGCCAAATGCATCGTGTGTTGGACAGGGTGGTTGTTGTTCTGCTATAAATAATTGCCATGTGTAAATGGTAAGTATGCAAAGAAGGATCTGGATGAAAATATTTACTTGAAACATTTTGTGTACAACGGCTGAATTTTGGTGGCATTGATGCAAGTTTGCTCTTTGATATTCTTCTAGAGAATTAGAATGTCGTAGCAGAGTAGGTGGTGAGCATGTTTGTTGGTAGCTTTTAGATTTCTAGGAAGGTATTTTGGGGTTTTAAAAGAAGAAAAGAATGGGAAACCACTGAAACTTTGATGTAATCATCCCATGTAATGTTAATCATACTGCACAAAAAGAGGGCAGAGTGTGTTGTGTATGTACATGGACACACATGCAGACAGTTTAAACCTTTGGGTAAAAATGGGGTGTTTTCCATGAGAAGTTTTATGGGGCCTGAGTTGAGAAGGCAAAAGCTTTACAGATCTGCTGCTTCTGCTCTGGAGCCAGGCTGGGAGAGCTGAGAAGGCTCCAGGGAGAGCTCAGAGCCCCGTCCAGGACCCAAAGGGGCTCCAGAAGAGGGACTGGGGACAAGGGACTGGAGTGACAGGACACAGGGAATGGCTTCCACTGCCAGAGGGCAGGCATGGGTAGGATATTGGGAAGGAATTCTTCATAATTAGAGTGAGGCCCTGGCACAGGGTGCCCAGAGAAGCTGTGACTACCCCTGGATCCCTGGAAGTGTCCAAGGCCAGGTTGGACAGGGCTTGGAGCAGCTTGGGATAGTAGAGGGTGTGGAACTGGATGGGCTTTAAGGTCCCTCCCAACCCAAACCAGTCTGATTTGTATGATTCCTTCTGAACCTGGTAATAAAGCAGTAAACAGCAACACTTTGGGGTGACTTGTATGAAAATTAACTCGTGTGTTGGGTGTGAGATTTTGCAGCTCTTTGCATGTGTTTACTCTCTGTACCTCTCCATGTTGTTCCTATTAACAACACTAATCTACACAGCATTCCATGCTTCCTGTGATTCCATGGTACCTGGTACTGAGCTCTGTGGGCTTCTGCTGGAAGCATGATGCTGTAAAGCATGCACAGTGGGAGCCTGTGAGGGAGAACTGCCCCATTCCCCCCAGACTGTCTGTGCAGAGCAGCTCCTCTCTGCAGACCTGTGTGTGCCACCACGTCACCGCTGGTTTGGTTGGGGAAAGCTCTGCCTGGGGTGTTGCATTTTGGGAATAATTCGACTTTGAAAAGTTCTGGATCTGTGAAGACCAAAACAAAGCTGTAAAACAGGAAAACACAAACACCTTTTTGTCTGTAAATCGTTCTGCAGAGCATGTTTCCTACTGATATTTCTCTGTTGCATGAGCAGAAATATCTCAGTGACCTCTTCTGAGTGTCATGCATAAAGCGTGGAATCTGTTAATTTAATAGAAGCAATAAAAAAATACTGGTCTGACCATTAAATCTTAATACATTTTTCTCCTGGGTTGATGATTATCATGTGAAAACAGCAAGGCATAGTGCTGGCTGCTGCTTTCACATTCCACAGTCTTGTTCTTGTTAGTGTTGGTTTTAAATAATATTTTAAAGCGGTCGTGCACCTCCAGAGTAGCTGAAATGCCATGTTTTGTTCTGTGTAATTGAAACTTCTAACTCACCTTTTTCTTTTCCAGCTTGTACTTCCAGAATACCTCATCCATGCATTCTTCTGTGTCATGTTTCTCTGTGCAGCAGAGTGGCTCACACTGGGTCTCAATATGCCCTTGTTGGCTTATCATATTTGGAGGTAATTTTGGCAAGTCTGTTATGCTTAGTGAATTGTTACTCATTCTCCTGTTGCTGTCTTCCTGTCCCGTGTTCTGTGTCTTGGGAAAACCCAGATGATTTCTGGGAAAGTTTAGGTCACGGCTGTACAATAAGAACCATCACCTGCTTTCTTAGATGTTCTTATATTTTATTCTCCTGTGCTGTGTGAGAATTGAGTTGTGTGTGTTAAAGTTGCTGACACGTCAGAGGTGCACTGAGGCAATTCCCAGTCTGGAATGCCAGTGGAAGTGGCAATTCCATTCTCCTCTCCCATTCCATAAGGCGCGGGAATCGAACTGCTTCTCTGTGAAGGGTGTTACTCCTTGTGTCAGCTGTGGTATTCCCTGCTGGGTGGGGGGCAGGACCCACATTTGCTGTGGCTGTCACCCCACACCTGCCTGTGCCTCGTTCCAGGTACATGAGCAGACCCGTGATGAGCGGCCCGGGGCTCTATGATCCTACGACCATCATGAATGCAGATATTTTAGCCTATTGCCAGAAAGAAGGATGGTGCAAATTAGCATTCTACCTTCTATCTTTTTTTTACTACCTATATGGGTAAGTTTTCCTCTTCAGTCTGAAGTTTTGGCTCAGTGCAGAGAGAAATACTGTCCATAGGAATATGTTCCTTCCCGTGCTGGAAGGGAGCCCGTGAAAGGTGGACAGGGACTTAGGACAAGGGTGTGTAGTGACAGGACACAGGGAATGGCTTCCCACTACCAGAGGGCAGGGATGGGTGGGATATTGGGATGGAATTGTTCCCTGTGAGGGTGGGGAGGCCCTGGCACAGGGTGCCCAGAGAAGCTGTGGCTGCCCCTGGATCCCTGGAAATGTCCCAGGTTGGAGGGGATTTGGAGCAACTTGGCCTAGCCAAAGGTCTCCCAGCCCACTACAGGGTTTGGAATGAGATGATCTCTAAGGACCTTCCAACTCAAAACATGCTGGGAATCTGTATGATCATGTGCAGTTCCAACTTTCCACAAAAAGAATCCACATTCACCACTGATTTTGCTTTAAAACACAAATCCTAATTTGGTCAGAATTACTGTTTTGAATCTGTTCCATGACCGTAGACTGAAAAGCTCCAAACGTTTCTTCTGTTATGAAGAAAATACAATACAATACACATAATACAATAAATTCCAGGGTATTTTAATTAAGATGCTGAAACATTGCTTTCAGAAGAAATTATTTGATGTAAATGTGATTTTGTTGAAGTCAAAAGTAGAAGAGTCATTGTGTCAAGTCTTCAGTCACAAACCAGGTATCTCACATGGACTTGTTCCTTATAATATACACTGTTACAATTAAATGTGTAACACTAATCAAAATTATGCTTCTTAATATTTTTATTTTCTTTTGCAGCATGATTTATGTTCTGGTGAGCTCTTAAGAAGACATTCAGCAAGCTTTGTTCCAGTTAAGTGCATGCAAAAGCCACAAAAAACATGGATTCTTTACAACAAGAACCTCTGACCAAGATTAAATCCGGAACCTGAAGTTCACAATTGAGTTAGAAAACAATGACTCCCCTATTTTTAAAATATTTCCACATTTTATACTTGTGGAAAGACTGTTTTCTTATATTTTACTGGGACGCTGAAATTAATGAATTATGTGTAAATTAATATAAAGATGACTGGGGTTTGAAAAGTTTTGACTTTGCACTCCATAAGGAACAGCCATAACCTTCGAGTAGGTGTTGGTTACTGGTAGCCTTAGTACTCTAGGCTTTGTAGTGGCTCACTTGGACTTGTGTATCCCACTCTTTACTCTAAATCAGCCCAACTCCAGGTGCTTGGGAACAACTGGAATGCTGTGTGTTTTGCCCATAGGTGATGTTGGTCTTAGGATATTAATTCATGGACACAAATACAAAAACAGTTCTATTTTGGTTTCTTTTGTTATTATCTGGTTAATATTTCCCTGTATGTCTATCCATAGCTCCAGAGCCTTCTGTATCTTCTCCAAACATTAAGCCTGCTTTAATCTCAAGCCTCTGTCATTGTGGTAGGAGAACCTGAATTGACCATGAAGGAATGAATTTAAATGTGTTTTTTTTAATGACTGTGTTGTCTGATTAACAAATGGACATCCCTCCAACGGTTATCAAGTCCAATGATGAAAACACTCTTGGGTTTAAGAATAGTAAATACTACAGACATTTTCAAAGCAGAAAGTGAGATTGTGAAACTGCCCTGCTGTTCCTTAGTGCAATAAATGATAATAAAAAACAAATCTCAAATTCAGCAACACTTCTTTTTATGTGGTGCCTTTTGTTTTGTTTTTAAATTCAACAGATTCTAGCTGTGTTCCTCAGTTGTTTTACAGTGGATAATTGCATTCCCTATAAAAATAGAACACGGAATGGAATTACCTCTGGAAAAGGGAAACTCTGATTTCCTGCTTTATTTTCCTGAAGTTAAATAGCAGATGGGGCAGGGGAGGATGTTTCAGATAAATACTGCATTGTAAATTGTGACTGTGAACAGCTGCTCTAATTTACAAGTCATAATTAGGGATCTTTTTCATTTACCTGTGCTGGAGAACAACGGAGTTTCCCTGTTCTAGTAAAACTACACTTTTTTTTCTGCATAAACTGTGTATTTGTTCACTTTGGGTCTCTTGGGTGTTAAGGGCAATAAAAGTTGTATGGATGGCTGCACTGGGTTCTGCCAGAAATCCAGATATTCCAACACTGGTGGCAATGGCAATGGCTGAGGAAAGGAATCTGCAACAGGGCAGGTTTTGAGTATCTGCCTGAAGAGTGAGAAATTTGGAAACTTGTGTGTTACAGATGTCCTGAGTGGGCTTTAGCATTTTAAAAAGCTCTGAATGGCTTTTCTGCCATCAGTTCTGTTGCTTTTTGAGCACTTGTGTAGCCTGGTCTGGAAGATCACAGAATCCCAGAATAGTTTGTGTTGGAAGGGATGTTAAATTAAAACCCGTTTTCATTCCACCCCCTGCCATGGGCAGGGACGACTTCCTCTATCCCAGGATGCTCCAAGTCCCATCCAACCTGGCCTGGAACACTTCCAGGGATCCAGGGGTAGCCACAGCTTCTCTGGGCAATCCTGACAGGGAGTTCTGCAATGGAATTGCTGTGTGTAGAAAACAGGTATTTAGTTCTGCCAGACTTCACTCGGTGACCCTACACTCTTAATATTTAGGACATGGTGAAAATGTTCCCCTTTCCCCCTGCTTTGTGCTGAGTATGAATGAACAGACTTTACTCATGTCATCTGTCAAAGGGGCTAAGTCTGTTTGATCTCTGGCTGGAAGTCCTTCCACAGATTTGGGACTGTCCTTTCTCCTCCACATCCTCCTTTTCCAGGCTATTATCACACAAAGTTTGGGTTCCCAGGGAATGAAGAGTGGTAGTCCCTAGGATTTTTAAATATAATGAGGGTAAGAGAATTCAGGGTGTGATAACTTCCAATTCCCTTTCCTAAGTAATAGTAGTTCTGATAGCTTATTGCTTTGTACATAAAATTGTTCTTCTTGTATTTCCTTGCATTTATTGAGCATTTCCCATGCTCCTACTGCTCAAGCCTTCAACATTCCATGATTGTTTTTTTCCTCATGCAACCATAATTTTTAGCTTTTCACAGAAGAATTTTTGAAAGTCTTTTCTGGAAACTCATGAATATTGTTCCTCTTGGATAATTTTTATTTTTTTGCTGCTTGGCTCTTCCAGAGATGTAAGAGATGACTTCAGCCTGTGGAAGCAAAGCTCATTAAACCTTTCTTATGTTTGTATATTTATTAATCCGTTATGGAAACAAGACTGCCTGCTTGTAGCCCTTGGCTCTCCTCAACCTCTAAACAAATCCCTCATTCCCCTGGCATTTGGGCTGGTTTAAGCCAAATTCCACACTGGAATAAACAATACAGGCCTGACTGAACCCAAGTGACAGCTGCTCCTGCAGCCCCTCCAGCTGCAAGGGCTTTGCCCAGCATAATACTATAATATTATATATATTTACCAAAGTGTTTGCTCTGTCCTGCTGATGACCAGCTTTAACTGGATGTGGGGTGCAGATGAGTATTCCCAGTTGCCCAGGGGTGTGGATAACACCATCCATGTCCAGCAGTGTCAGCCTCGTGTCCCAGGAGTGTTGGAGTAGGCCTTGTGTGATGCCTTGCTGGAATATCAGGCCTTTTGCATTCAAGATTTGGACCTGATTGTTGTTTTTGGAGTTCCAGGAGGCAAAAGATAATGGAGAAAAGAAAGAACATTTCTCTTGCCCTCAGCAAGGTTCTTGCTGAGTTACGTGATAAATTTTTAATACCTGAAAACCATTAGTTGCAAGGATTAAGTACTGAAGCACATTTAGGGCAGGGTATTTGCTGTAAATGATTCTATGCTGTGGAAACTGGAAAAGTTCCTGTTGTTTACCATAAGAGTGGGGAAGGGAATGGCAGTAAACACTAATTAATCTGCAGAAATCACCTTTGTGCTCAAAGTTCAAATGTTAAAAGTCTGAAGTTCACAAGGCAGGGACTTGTTCAGCTCCAGACCCCTGGTGCTGTGTGGGGCTCCTCCCAACTTTTGGCTTGAGAAGGTCCTGAACTTTATCAAAAGCCAGGAGCTGCTTCTTCTTGCTTTTGTGAATGGATACAGTGAAACAGGAGGGCTGGGGACTGTTAGAGAACTGCTCCTGTGAGATCCTGCCAGCCCACAGCTGATTGTTTGTTTACTCTCAGTGGTGGCAGCAGGCAGAAGGGCAGTGCCATCTCACCCACACAGCTGCAGCAGCGTCTGCCTGCCACAATCACCTACAACCCCCCTGCTGGGCTTATCACAGATTTTTGGTACAACACCTCCCGCTTTTGGAGTGAGGAGACTCCTTCCCAAATACCCCTCAACACACTGAGCAGAACTGTGACAGTTTAGAATGAGCTGTTACGAGCTCGTAAGGGGTGAGTGCTCCAGCTTGACTTGACTTTGCTTTACAGCAGAGCTGATGGTGTTGAGGGTGTTTTTAAACAGCTCCAGAGATGGAATTTCCATCCAGCTCCATCATCCATTATCCCAGCAGAACAGCAATGGACACAAACACACTTGTACATGTATTTTTCAGGCAGTGAGTATTAAAATTCCACCAATTATTCCACCAAAGAGAGGAAGATGCCACATGTTATAGGATTTCCTCCCCCATCCCAATACTTTACACATGGATTTGGAAGGCAGCAGCTGTGTCACACAGGCAGTAGCAGTGAGGAAAGGTCAGGAGAGAGGTGTCTTGTCCAGGAGTTTTCCACACAGACACAAAGATGCCCATGGCAGGATCAGCTACCGTGATGCCGATCTCAGCACCGGGTCCTTTGTTGCCAGGTGTGCAGCCAGGTTCTCCCGGAAGTCATGGAGGAAATTGTACTGCTGGAAATGCACAACCAGGTCTGCAGTGAGTGCTCTGTGCTTTACGAGGGACCACCTGTCTTAAAAAGCTGTTAGATACCCCTGGATGAAAGCTGCACCCTCTGCCCCGTTTGTTCTTCATGTGCTTACTCCACATCCTCTGGGATTTTTCACTGCCAGACACAGATTCCATGGATCTTGACTTGGATCCTGTGGTTCCCCATAATGGCCACACGTGATGCATTACCCCAAAGGAATGCAAAACATGGTCCTCAGGGGGTGGGACTGTCAGAATTCACAGCTGCTTTATTTTGAATCATGGAATCCTTTAGCTTGAAAAATCTCTCTAAGGTCTTTGAGTCCAGCCATTGCCCCAGCACTCTAAGGCCACTACTACCCCATGTCCCCAAGTGCACCCACACAGCTTTTAAATCCCTCCAGGACTGGGAACTCCAGAACTGCCCTGGGCAGCTGTGCCAGGGCTGGACAACCCTTTCAGGGAAGAAATTTTCCCTATTATCCAGCTTAAACCTTTACTGGCACAACTTGAAGCCTTTTTCTCTTGTCCAGTCACCAGTTTCCTGGGAGAAGCTGTTTCTTGAAAGCGAGAAACAGCTCAAACCCCAGAGAGCAGCTGTTGGAAAGACAGAGGCATCTCTCTGGGCAGGGAAGGAGGAGACTGGCTGAGCTTTTGCTGGTATTTGGACCCAGGTATTACCTGCTGCAGCCTCATTACCTTGATGGTCTGTATGGCCCCCGATCCTCTCAGGTTTCTGAGGCTCTCTATCACCTGCTGAGGTGCCAGGGTGTCCGAAAGCTGGAGCAGGAGACAGGCAGCCACTGTAAGGGAAAGTGTTTACACCTGAATGCTCCTGTGAATGCACACAGCCACTGATTTGTCTCATGAAAACCACCCTGGCAAAACTATCTGGGTCCCAGAGCTCTTAGATCTGTTGCAGAATCCTACTGCTGGGCACCAGCCCATCTGCCTGCTGCTCCAGCCTAAGTCTTTGGGTTTGGAAAGAGGTGAAAACCCTCCCACTATTTTCCCCCTGCCTTCCCAGCAGCATCTGGGATGCAATTCCTAGGCTTTTCAGGAATGAGTGCCAGTACACCCAGTTAATCCCCCTTTGTGTCTTCTGGATGTATCACCACCCCTTCCTTCTGGGAACATGCAGTAACTAATGCTCCTGGAAGCTTCAAGGGGGGGACACTGTGATGAAGACAAATGCAGAGGAATTGGTTCATGTCCTTTCTATTAACCAGGCTGCTCCTGGTAGTGGCAGTTTGGATTGCATCCACAGTGAAGCTTTCAGCAGAATTTGGCTCCATGGTTGGTGGGATGGGCTGGCCAGGCATGGAGACAAATGCTTACCGAGACACGAGCGTCCGAGACCACCATAACAGCTGGGAGAAAAGAAAACATCTGGTTGTAATGAGCTGTACCAAACTGCAGCACCCAGGGACCCCCCCCCCCCCAACACATAAATATGTGGGCACAGTTCTTGCCTTAATATAATCAAGAGGAGCAGTGGTACAAAAAAGTCAGAACAGGAATTTCACCATATTTTCAATATTCTCTTTCTATATCTACAGGGATATATCCTATTTATTCTCCAGACCTGTGTCTTTCCATAGAAGCTTCAATTTTAAAGTTCCCCTTCATTCCTGGTAATAGTCTCAAAGACACAGGAGGACAGGAAACAGCAGGAGGATGAACAATCTCGAATTTCTTTAAATCCTACTCCAGATTAAGGGTTTGAAGACAGTTGAGAGGACAGTAGCAGGTTTCTGTGTCAGCAGGAAGATCAAGGACTCAGTGGATGTCTGTACAGGAAGCTGTCAGTGGGATCCTTCAGGGAACATGGAATTTGGAAAGCTCTTCCCCTCTCTTCTGAGCTCAGCTAAATAAATTCCATTCATGGAAATGAGGAGTGAATTTTGGACTGCTGGAACACACTGAGTCCTTGATAAATAGTCCAGGGGGGTGTTACAGAATCATAGAGAGGCTTGGGCTGGAAAGGATCTTCAAGTCACTTCATTCCACCCCCTGCCATGGGCAGGGACACCTTCCACTGGATCAGGTTGCTCCAAACCCCATCCAGCCTGGCCTGGAACACTTCCAGGGATGGGGCAGTCACAACCTCTGACAAAGCAGTGTTTTAGCTCCCAACTCATTCCGTACACCTGATATCCAGGTGGGCTGGGATAAGGACAAGGAGCTCTGTGCCACTCAAAACACACTTTAAAACTCTTGATGGACAGAGCAAGGGGAAATGGGACATTCCAATCCTGAAAAGGGACATTCTGATCTTCTGACTGGAAGAATTCTCTCCAAATAGCTGCAGGAGAAGGAACAAGCAGATTTCACAGCATGAACTAACCCTAAAGAATGCAACTGCCTTTTCACACCATCCTATTTCCCCTGCTCATCTGGATACATCTGGAGAGAAGATGGCATCCTTTACAGGAATGTGGGGTTATGGGGAGGCAGCCAGAACCTACTGTATCATTGTTTTCTGCTTATTTTCCAGGCAGGTTCTGAGCTCTTCCAGGATCTTGCAGCAGGTGGCAATGTCAGGAGCATTCCCATCAGGAATGGGGTAGTGGTGCACACACATCCCATACTGTTGGTAGGTGTCAATCAGGTTTGGTACTCGGTATTTTGTGAGCTCTCCTCTGGTACAAAGCACAAAGATATCCTGGATCCCACAGTTCTTTAGTTCTCCTGCCAATGGATTAAGACACTTGCAAATAAACAAAAGCCTATCAATCTTAAGGATAAACAGATAAGCACCTTGGTTCTGAGCTCTTGTTTAATCTTTGGGGCTAAGACAATAGGAGTGAGCAATTTTGGTTTGAGCACTCTTTCCTTCCATTGAGTCCCACATTTCCCTTCAGGTAATCCAGGAGAGGAATTTTCTCTGTTCAGAGGGAATCCTGAGAGAAGTCTCACTGGAGAACACATCAGCACTCAGGACAGCCTGTAATACACTTAAATATGTTTCTGTCCCATCTCCATTTAAAATCACAGACTCCCAGAATGGTTTGGATTGGAAGGGACCTTCAAATTATCTCATTCCAAACCTCTGCCATGGGCAGGGACACCTTCCATTATCCCAGGCTGCTCCAATCCCTGTCCAACCTGGCCTTGGACACTTCCAGGGATCCAGGGGAAGCCACAGCTTCTCTGTGCCAGGGCCTCCCCACCCTCACAGCCACGAGTTCCTTCCTAAGCTTGACTTACCCAAACACTGTGGGGATTTGCTATTAGTCTCTGCTCTTTAGTGCTTACAGCTGAATACTCAGCACAAATCTTTACATAATTCCATCTTTTCTATCCCAATTTCACTTTCCTCTAGGAAAAAGGAATATTACAAGTTTGTAATTCATCTTGATCCCAGCTGCTCTGAAGATGCCTCATGGCTACTGTGCAGCTCCTGCTTGGAAACATCCTGACTATTTATTCCATAGCCATGGGATATTTATGGAATTGCCCTTGACACAAAGAAGACTCACCTACATCTTTCTGAAGATTTCTTCTGACATCCTTAAACCTGCAACCTGAAACAAGTTTTGAACAAGAATTACCACTCCAGGAACGTCACATTTATGGGATGGCTGCTGCAGCAGAAGAACAGAGCACAGGCAGCCTCCCCCCAAAACCAGAGCAAGCAACAAAGCCACACCCCGAATAAAACACAGTTCCTCTTTTTGCAAATGGATCCCTGGTGCAGAAGACAGCTTAAACACCTTTATCTGCTTAATGCTATACTGTAATAGGCTTAAAGAAAGAAATTTGCCCGAGGTTTTAAGGTGCTTCGTGTTTTCCAGATGAAAAGTTTTGGATATTTTAAATTAGGATAAAAACGCAAAACGCAAAAAAATCATCCAACAAATAAAAGGGCTGAATAAAGATCACTTAAGAGTTGAGTGGATATTCACCATGGCTGCAGTTTTGGTAGTTAAAAATGCAGTCGAAGTTTATGTTTACTTTTATGACTTTAAAAAATGTGATCTAGCATGAAGATATTCTCTAGAT
This sequence comes from Cinclus cinclus, assembly GCF_963662255.1. Classification (NCBI taxonomy): domain Eukaryota; kingdom Metazoa; phylum Chordata; class Aves; order Passeriformes; family Cinclidae; genus Cinclus; species Cinclus cinclus. Next base: position 59,631,378 of record NC_085051.1, read on the forward strand.
TAGCTTTAACTTATTCCAGGGGTGGGCACTTATTCTTAATAAAAGGAATCATCCACAACACAGAATTTTGGGGCACAAGGTATTACCCCTCTCCAGCTTTCAAATATGCCTGCAAATTTCAGTGAATGCTTCTTACCTGGAAGGGAACATAATCCCAGGAACTCTGAAGAGTAGAGAGGAGACAAAGACAACCTATCACAAAATAAAAAGCAAAATATATAAAAGTCAGAAGTGAAGATTTCAATTATTTAAATATATAAATATTTTTAGAGTGTGTGTCAAGAGGCTGGGGCCAGACCCTTTTACCAGTGTCGGGTGGGAGGATGAGGAGCAACAGGAACAAAATGAAACATGGGAAGTGAATATGAGGAAAAATGTTACTTTGGGGATGACCAAAGGTTTGTGTTGGAGGGGACCTTAAAGATCATCTTGTTCCTATCTTGGGCAGGGGGATTGGACGAGCTGGTCTCCTTCCAACCCCAGCCACATCCACTGACAGCACCACAGGGCCACCCCCAGCCTGGAAGGTCACCAGAGCCCTGCTCGGCTTTCCCTTGCGAAGAGAAAACCCTCTTGTTCCTCGGGATGGAGATTTAAAACAACTTCCTCAGGGAAAGAATCCCGCGGGTGTCGCCTCACCAGGAGATGTGGAGCGGGCTCGGGTCCTCCTCGGCGGCCTCATCGTCTGAGGAGGCGAAGCCGTCGGCTGAGGCCGCAGCGGGCAGCGGGGAGAGCGGGGGGCTCACCGTGGGGCCGGGACCCTCGGAGGTATCAGGATCCCGATCCCGATCCCGATCCCGATCCCGACCCCGATCCCTCAGCGGTTTCACCATGGCGCCGCTCTCCGCCGCCGCCCGTTCAAATTGGCCCCGCCCACCGGGGCTCGTCGACCAATGGGAAGCTGTGGCTCAGCGGGTTCGTGGAAAACCAAGCAGCGTTTCATGAGAAGAGCTCTCTGATTGGTTATCGGCGAGAGGGGCGGATTTTAATATGCAAATAGATGTAGTGATCTCTGCGCTGATTGGGTGATGTAGAGGGCGGGGAGGGGCGGGCTCTAACGCCGGGGGGGCGGGGCTCCGTGAGGGCTCCGGGCTCCGTGAGGGCTCCAGGGAGGGGCGTGGGCCAATCCCCCTCCCCTAATTTCATTTTAAATCCCTCTTGGGGGTGTGTTCATAACTATTCCATTCCCAGTAGTTGCTGTGGTTCTGAAAAGTCATAGGGCAAGAGGGAATGAATTCACAAAGATATATGACAGGGCTGGATAGGATAGTGGCAAGAAAACTCTTCCTTGTGAGGGTGGTGAGGCCCTGGCACAGGGTTGGCCGGAGAATCCGTGGCTGTCCCATCCCTGGAAATGTTCTAAGATCGGCTTGGACAGGGCTTGGAGCAACGTGGTCTAGTGGAAGGTGCCTGCTGATGGCAGAGGGTGGGACTAGATGGGCTTTAAATTCCCTTTCAACCCCAAACGTTCCGTGATTCCATGATAAAACTTGGAGATGGATGTGAGCTGTCGCTCCCAGAGTATGCAAGAGCAGGGATGATCTTGAGCAGGTGCCTTGTGGAGGTTTTGTGTGGTCAATTCTCTGTGCAGGGCCAGAGGACTTTCTAGTAGTAGAAAACGAGCTTTTTCTACTCTTTTAAGCCGTGAACTTGAAGTCAAATGTTCTTGTCATTGCATTGCTTTCAATCATATGGTAAAAGCAGTTTTTTAAGGCTCTTGCATGGAGTTTTAATCTGAACATAACTAGCATGAAGGATTGCTCCAGGGAGGAAAAATTTTTTGGCTCCCTCTTTTTAAGAGCTGGGCTTTTGCCTGTGCTTAGGGCATTCCAGGAGATCTCTTTTTACAGAATTTCTGGTTTATTCTGTGGGTAACTCTGGCCATTTATGAAGAAGAAGAAATACATAAATTAACATTGTGGGATTTCATTTTTTAAAACTTTATTAAGGCATTTCTACAGCCTGTGTTTAGACACACATAGAGCTAGCTTGTGAAGGATCCAGGTACGAACAAAGAGTTTTGGCATCACTTTAGAGCATAATGCCATGGAGACTTCCAAAGATATTCCAAACCAAAGGAATGGCTGGGCACAGTGGTTTGGTGGGATTCCCAGTAGGACCAGTGCAAAATCTCCAGGTGTGGAGATTTTAAATTTTAAACCTACATTAGTAACTTTGGTTCCACAGCTGCAAGTTTTATTGAAACCTGCCTGAGAAGGATTGTAGGAGCAAATTGCTTGAAATGGCAGGATTTAGGATGGGTTCAGGAAATGAAGAAACAGATGATGAGAGGATCAAGGAGAAGACGAGTTTGTTAAAACTCAGTATGATAGCAGAGGTACAAAAATTACATTATTGAGCATAATGGAGAGCTAAGACAATCCAGGTGTTGCAGACTATGATGAACTATGGGAAGAAATGTATCCTAAGGATCCAGGCAACCTGAGGACAGCTTGCTGCAAGCATGATTTTAATAACTCAGGAAAGACACAAGGGAACAGGTATGTTGTTTGCTTTAGTTTTTAGCTGTGGTCCTATTAGATATTATGTGCAACACTTGTACTCTGATCAAAATGTGACATTTGCTGTATTTTTTTCCCCCCGTGATTGATTTTTGCCTATTCAGGAGAAAGTTTTTGCAGGTTTGAACTGTGGGGATTGCAGCTTTATGGAAGCAGCAGCGTGAGGCTGATAAATAAATATAAATAGAGCAACAATGGTAATGCTCCTGATCATTCTTTGAAAAGATCAAGAGAATTCTCAGGAATTTGGGTGCCTTCATGTTGTGGAAATCATAATGGTATTGCACAGGATCTAAAATTGTGATAATGGCTGTGGCAGAAATAAATAGGGCTAAAGTGTGAAATTTGAACTAGATATAAGAAAAAGGTTGGGAAAAAACACCCCAAATCCAGACCTGGGGAAGTCCTGTAGGTTTCCTTCTTACCTCTGGCATCTTCCAGAATTAAATGACAAATACTGTGTTTATTGGCTGATTCCCTCTCAGAGTGATCTGTTTATTTCTTAAATTGAGCTGTTGCCCAGCACATCAAATTGAGATGTGCTGAAGCTTGTTTGCTGTGTATTTTGTAGGAAAGATTGGTTTTCCACCAAAATGTGTCCTTTTGAGAAAGGAGAGCATCAACATCAAGGCTGGAAGTCTTTGTCAGTTCGTTTGGGGGCCTGTGGGAAGTGGTTAAAAATAGTCTCAGAAATACATAATTTGGAAGATTTGATTGGTGAAAGGTATTATTTAATCAGAATTTTAATTGAGCTTTTAGATAACTGCCTGGGCCAGGAACTACAGTCAGATGTTCCTCTGGGTACACCTGGTTCTTGTGTCTGCCTGCACCAACCAAAGTGAAGAGCTTTATATCCCAAGTTCATAACTTTTCATACCAGTAAAGTGTTACAGTTCCCATTGCCAGACAAGTACAGCTAAGCCCAGCCTGGTTTTGCTGTCCCTGGGTGATGGGAAGAGCCCTCATCCCTGGGGACAGTGGAGGGCTGCATACACGTGGCATCTCCTATCTGCTTTTCAGCACTCAGGTTTCGTGGACAAAATAAATAATTGATTTACATCAGGTAAAATCTTGGAACGAACGTGAATGTGTGGCAGAGACAGCCAGGGATGTGGTGTGAAGCAAGGAGTGGAGGAGATTGGAGATACATCCTGTTAGGTAAAGATAAACCTTGAATAAACAAGCTCTAGAGATGTGATCTTTCCCTACTAGGAGATAAAATCAAACCTGAAATGTCCAAATCATCAAAATAATTTGATGAACATTGATAACTCCAGACAGTCATCTGTGATGCTAAAGACGTGTTGCTTCTCATTTCATGTCTCAGTTTCTGGAAGTTTTAGTAAGCCTAATTAATTCATGTGGTATCCCAGGTCTCTCTGGGATTCCTCCATCAGTCATATCACCACAACATCCCACAAGGACTCATTTCCAGCTTGTTTTTTATGGTGGGTAAAAAATAGCAGGTAGAAAAGAGTTTCAAGATTTTCAAGCATTTTCTCTTTTTCCTCTCCTTCCCTTTCAATTGTTTGTTTGTGGAAAATGGAATCCCTACATTGTCACCACCTGACAAGGGGGATATGAATGGAAAGTTCTTGTTATGCGAAATAAAATTGTGTAATGTTTGGAGAAACAGTTATAACTTGAGATAGAAAACACACTTCTAGCAAGCATGATTTTGGAAGTTTCTATGAATTGGTTCTTCAGCCACTTGAATCTGTTTTAATAAAATAATTCTTTAAAAACAGGATTTTCTCTGCTGTACAATTTCTTTTGTATTTAGGACTGAAATTGCCTGTCAGAAAAAAAAAGAAGTGCTGAAAACATTTGTAACTTAGTTTTTAGTAGAGTTTGGTTTAATTATAACTTGCCTATCTGGGTCCTACCAGAATACAAGTAATAATCAGTAATTCCAGTACCTGAAGAGAAACTGCAAGAAATATGGGGATGGACTTTGTACAAAAGCCTGGAGTGACAGGACAAGGAGGAATGGCTTCACACTGCCAGAGGGAAGGGATAGATGGGATACTGGGAGGAAATTCTTGACTGTGAGGGTGAGAAGGCCCTGTCATGGAATTCCCAGAGAAGCTGTGGCTTCCCCTGGATCCCTGGAAGTGTCCAAGGCCAGGTTGGACAGGGCTTGGAGCAACCTGGAATACTGGAAGGTGTGCCTGCCCTGACAGGGGCTGGAATGAGATGGGCTCTAAGGGCCCTTCCAACCTACACAATCTCTGCGATCCTCACTCGTTTTCCTCTCTCCTAAACAGTAGAGGGCGATCTTGTATTAAAAATTTAGGTTTTACCCCCATGGAAGCCTTTCCCTTACGAATTGTTGTCAAGAGAATGAAGGTTTTTATCTCTGGAAACATACGGGATCGGATGTCTGTATTATTCTGTGTAAATGTTATCTCCGTTAGAGATACTCGCAGTAACTATCAGGTTTTTCACCACACAGCAACGTTGCTCTGTAGTGAGAATTATTGAAGTAAAACCATTATGATACTAATGGAGCAAATAATAGAACTCACTGCGTGAGAACACTGTGAAAGTCTGGTGTGTTGAGTAATATTCAAGAAGTATTTTGAAATTAATTTTTTTTCGATTTAAGAAAAAAATTATCTGGCTTAATATGTTACACGAAGGCTGAGGAAACAACATGCTAAATGTATTTTGTGTTTATTTCAGTCTGGGAAGTGTCTGCCCTTCATCCGTGCACGTGGAGATGCCTGACTGCAAATCGAGGTGTTCGGGTGCTCAGGTGGGGAGCCCTGTTTACACAGACTGTTCTTATCAGTGTGGACAGTCTGCCTGAGCTAAAACTCAAAGATTATTGCCTCAGTTACTCAAACGCAGAAGATATGAAGCACGTGACTGGGTGGAGATTTGATATTATATTCTTTGGTGGTAGAGTTTTTAAACTGTTTTTTAATACTTTTTTATTTTGTGTAACAGTTTGTGCCCCTGACATGTCACCTGGAGTGCTAAAGCATTTGGTCCCCGTGAAGGAGAATCACTGAACTATTGCAGATGGCCTGGCTTGATAAACTTCTTTGTCAATTAATCTGTTGCAAATGCCCTCAGTCTTCTGAATGGGTTTTCCTCTGGCAGCCCTGTGATAGTTCCCTATGGCTCCAGGATGGAACAATCCTGGGCAGTAAAGAGATTGAGATAATGACAGTCCATGGTGACAGCAGGGCTGGCAAAGCCAGCCTGGGGGAAGAAAGACACATACTTGCCAATAGAAATACCTCCATCCTTTGGGAATTGTAGCTTGGGAATCAAAGCTGACCTCATAGACAAGAATGATGGAGAACAAGCTTTTGATTTATGACTGGATGAAGCTCAAAGTCTGCCCTTCTGATCCTTCTTTACAACACACCTTTTGTATTTTATATGAGCTCTTTCACTTTATTCTCAGAATGTTATCTCCTGGGGTATCGTTTTTAAGTCTTTCAGTGTTGTAATAGTTCACTCGTCTCCTTCATAGTAGTTGGTTTTGTTGTTTTTATTTTTTTAATGAAGCTAAAATCCCCTATTAGTATCACAAGTAAACTGTCGTTTAAATTTAACATGACAGATCAGCTGCGTTGCTTTTATTATTCTTTTTTTTTCTCTTTTTCCTGAGTTTCGTGGCAGCTAAACCCATATTTACCTTCTAGACCACAGCTAGGGAATTCCATTTGCATTCACTGTGCCTTGGTTGCCTCAAGTACTTAGTTGCACTTGAATATGAAAAAAATTACATTTTTGATAGTGGAATTTCTGGTTCAGATCCTTGGTAAATGTTGGGCTCTGCTGAGTTTAATGAAGCTGTGCTGCTTTTCACCACCCATCTCTAATTAAGGCATCTGCTATAATGACTGTAACGCTATGTCCCCCTCCTGGGAATTCTGCTCTCTGCTACCTGCTCACTGCCTTAGAGGCTTTAAGCAAAACCGTGAATTCTCTGGAAGTTTTACAAATATGAATCTGGGTCTAAATCTTTCTGAGCTTGTTCTTGTGCAAATCCATTGTTCCTATTTTCCAAATCTTTGCTGCGCCCTCTGTGACAAGCCATAGAAAGGACATAGAAAGCATTTATGTGCCTTTTATAGATGGGAAGGACTGTGACAGCACAAGATCAAGTGCAGCTCTTTGCAAAGGAGCGTTCTGTGCATCAGCTCTGTGGTATCTGCGTTTGGGGTGTTTGTATTTCCATATATCTGTCAGTCTGTCTGTCATCTGCCTCCCTGTCGCCCTGACTTATGTGGCTGTTGATAAATACCCTCCGTTGGTGATTAAAAGGAAGTGACCTCATCAGTTTGTCTTTGCAACCACAAAGGTTTGGTTGTAACGTGGCATTCCATCCTATTACTCTGGTTTACACCAAATTCAACAGCTTGTGGCCTGCAGATACTCAGGATAAAGAGCAGAAAGAGACTGACCTTGACAACCTCATTTCTCATTCCTTTCTTGTTATAGGTAATATAGCTGAAAATGTGGTTTTAATTATAGTACTAATGAAAACTGAAAATCCAGACAGACACTTGACAAACTCTGGTACGCTTTATATTACATTTGTGCTAACTACAAAGTATCCAGCTGGGTGTAACATTATATCTCTTTTCCTTGAGCATCCGCCTGACTTAAGCTGTATAATTAATGTGTACTTTGGCTGCAGGTCAGCTTACAGTTGGTTTTTTAGAATTTTTACGTTTTTTAAGATGTTGTAATGAAACGAATACATTTATTACCTCTGTGCCTGCGTTCCCTGGAGGGATTTAATACCTGTGGAGGAGCACCGGCTGGGAGAACTTGAATAAAATGCTTCTGCCAGCTGAGCCTGATGCATCAGAAGCCTGCTTTCAAAAGTGGGTGTAAGAAACAAAATCAAAGAATGTCATGTCCACAGATGTGTTTAACTTTGATTCACCTCCTTTGTATGGTTTGTTGATTTTAAGTTATGACACCAATACACAATTGCCCAAAGTAGAATTTGTGAAGGGATTTATTTCTTTTCTTTTTTCTTTGGAAAGAATTTTGTTTTCAGAACTCACCAATGAGAAACTGATGTTCTCAGCTAGAGCCAGAAACACTAAAAGCAGGTTCCCTGCCAAGCTCCACCAGTGCACCTTCATCCTGACCTGTCTTAACTCTGCTATTCCAGTCAGGCATCTGACTGCACCAGCATGTGCATGTAATCGTGTTAAATAAAATCCCAGTTTTCATGATATGGACAAATGCTCTCTTGGGACTGCACTGAAATTAGCTTTGAAGGAATTTTATTCTGATGTAAGGCAAAGCTGAAACTGAGTTACAAATGATACAAATCTGAGTACTTGCGTTACACTGCTGTTCTCAAGGACCTGCTGTGGAACCAGAAATTTTTCTTAACAAAAGTATTAGTGTGTTTCTCATGCCAAACTTCAAAAAAAAAAAACATTTCTGACATTAAAGGAAATAGCTGCAGCACAACCACGCTCACAGCAGGGACCACAAGGTGTTACTTGTAGAAATGAATGCATAATGATTTTCAAATGAACTTCTCTGGCATGTTCCTGTGGCCAGTAATGTGGTTTGATGTTTGTGTGAATGCACAAAGCTCATATCTCCATAACCTATCTGCAGCTGTGCTCTAAACTTGTTTGGGGATACAGATCATCTGAGGCAAGTTTGATTTTTCTCTAACAGCCTCAGATTGTTTCTGCTTTCTGCCAAACATGGATGTGAAAGAAAAGCTTCTTATGAAAAATTATTCATGAGCAGCTTTACTAATGCTTAACTGAGTTTTGAAAGACAAACTGAGTCCAGCTGGTCAAAAGGTCTCCCCAAAAGACTGTAGCAGCAGGTGATTGTTTTTAAAAACTGCCTTTCTAAAATGGATTGGTGGGTAGAGTCCCTTAAAGGCTGTAACTTGTTCTGGAAAAATTTTGGAAGACATCATGCTAAAGAGATACACTTCTTTTATTCAGAGGAGGGTAGGGATTTTTGAATTGGCTATCTTCTCCTACATTTGTTTGAAAAGCACTGAGGAGCCTTGCATGGGCTCAAGCTCTGTCAGACTAAGAGTACAGTCAGAAACAGCTCCTGTTCCAAGGGCCTGTGGACTGCAGAGGCACCATGGGCAAATCCCAGCCCCAGCTTCTCCCACAGCTCCGCTGGTATCTCACAAGGTCTGCTGAGTGCCCATTTGGCATGAGGGAGATGCACTGGCAGCAATTAAAGGCATTTCCCATCTCAAAGAGGAAATAACACCTGGTCTCCAGTTAACAAACAGCTAAAAAATGAATTAAGCCAGATGTTGCTGAGCCCTTGGTATTGACACACATGGCAGTGCAGCCTTTAAAGTGTCCCTCCTGTGGCCTCTAGTTATACTGAGATCTTATTTCCCTCCTATAAACATCATGGAGAATGACTAAACAACAGTACCCCATTTATATCCCACGTTATGCCAAGAAAGGTTCATGGCTGTGCTGTTTGTCCAGTGGCAGAGTAATGGGTGGGTAATGTTACAACACTTATTTGTTATTCCATAAACTGTGCTAAACAGACCTATAGGACAGAAGTAACTGGAAAAATTTTATGTTTAACATTGTGCATTATTGTTCTTGGCCTTATTTTCTCCCTGTGTTAATTTGGAGTCTATTTCTCCTTCACCTTAACCTTTCTACTGATTAGCCTCATTAACCCCAGTGAAATTACTGCCATGAGTAATGCTCTGTTAGGTAGCACTGGCTAGGGATGGAAGTACTGCTTTCTTAGCCTTTTCCCCAAGAAGTCAGACCCTCTAAGTGATAAATCCTCATCAGGGCGTGTGTTAAGCGGTTCTGGTGTGGAAAGAAGCAGGAGCTGAATTTCCTGGAGAGGGAGATACTGTCCATTGCTCCAATGAAGTCTTCAGTCAAAAGTGTTTTGCATTTGTGTATTATCATCCCAAGATAAAGCTGTTCTGAAAACATGGGAAAAAGTGTCAAATTTTCTGATTTGCCCATTCATACATAATGGTATTGTGGTGTTATGCTTGTCATATGCTATGTGTGGTTTGGATCAACTGTGTTTTTATAAAGGTGCAAATAGAAGAAGGAGACATGACAGCATGACAGTACCTTTCAGTTTAAGTGTTGGTTTGCTGACATTGATGAGATGTTTGTGCATGGAATCTACCAGGGCAGTTTCTCAGATGGAGCAATGTTTACCATTTAACATTTCCATGGAAGGGCTGGAGGAAAGCTGAGAGAGTTTTCTTTGAGGGGAAAAATATCAGATGGCAGTTAGCTCTATCTGGAGTAAAACCAAAAATCTACATTCTGTACTTGTGCCATAGTTTTTTAGGAAATTATGTGTACCTATGCATGTTCCTGGGTGTTCTGTATGTAGATCTCTGACTTATTTGAGCTTGCAGATCTGTGGAAGTAGATTTTAAAATCTACTGCTGTTTGTTTGTGGTTTGATGGGTTTCCTGTCCGTATGGGGCACTGTGTGTGTGCGTGCACTGACATGCGCCTGTCTACACGTGTGTGCTCTCAGCTGAAGTGGGGATGGTGGGGCTGCTGTCTGGCAGATGCACTCAGTTGCTCCATCCCCTGACAGCAGCTTCACTCTCAAATAACACCCGGCAAAGCTTTATCTGCAGATACCATCAGCTGCCCACGAATGGACTCGCAGAGTGGAGGCAGGATGCAGTTCCAGTTCAATTGGAAAGCACAGTCTGGGCAGCCAGACAGATCCTTTTGACCACACAACTGAAGAGGGTTAAAAATTGGAAATACCCCAACGTTCCTAGCACTGGCCACATGTTCCACGGTATAGAGAAAAACATCAGAGGGAAAATCCCTCAGGAATTTACAGGCTAGATTACTAAGTGTAGTATTTTGTACCAAATGCCATATTAGCTAGAGCCTAGAATTTTCTCTTGATCCAATTTGTGCAGATTGTTCTCTCCTAATTTACATTAATCAATAATCATACAATACTTGAGAGATGATCATGTGAAGAAGGGCACTGAGCACATTCAGTTCTAGAGCTGTAACTTCAGAGGACAGAAACATACTGTTCCCTAAATAGAACCCTGGCCAAGAAATCATATATATACATACATTATATATGTGTGTACATATATATACACACACACATATATATACTTGGTTTCTGAACTGGCCCTTGTATATTTTGGAGCTGCAAGATAACAAAGCTCTCAAAACGTAAATGCTGGAAGTATAGTCATGAATAATGGATTTAAGGATAGGATTTGGCACTAAACAATAACCATGGTTCTAATGAGTTTATAGAAAACTTTAAAACCAATTTGACCTTTTTAAAATGAGGGGAAAGACGTACTATAAAGTAATAATCTTCTGTCTGTGCGAGCTAGATCGCATAAATTGTGAGATCCATTCTTCCAGCTGTGAAGTGCAGTGTACATCCAGCATGGCAGCAATATATTTCTGATGTATTTCTGACACTTGGAATGATGCTATATGTGGTGGCCCTGAGTTGTGTGTGGAATAGTTGTGGTACAGCCCATGGGCTGGTTTGTACCTTGGATGCAGAGTTTTTATGATGGCCAATACTCTGAAACTCGTTCAGGCAATAAATTTACTTGCCTTTGAGTTTACAAGGCAATAAACAGTTGAGGCCTTTGACCTCAACATTTACCAAATACATTTGCAGCAGTTGTGTTTATTGACAACTATTTATAGGGAAGTATTTTATATGGAATTTCACATGTGAAAGAGAACAGCTTAATTTTGCAGCTTTTATTCTTTCTGATTTCCATCTTCACTTCCTGTCTCCTTGACTTTATTAGCTGAAGTTGCAGGTTAATGCTGCAAAATACTCAGCTATCGACAAAACAGTTAATTTAAAGCTTTGTAACAGATTGTTAGATTTCCCTCTATTTGTATTTTGGATGACTGAGACGAAGGTATATGTATGCTACATCTTGCAAGGCATTATATAAGTTAATTTTAAATTCTCTCAGTTACCTTAATAGCCATTTACTAACTTGAAAACATTTCCCACAATTAAATGGGAGAGTATCAGAGCTGAAATAACTGGAAAGAAGAAAGGTAACAGCACTTTCATCCCTCCCTGATACTGTCAGCTGAGCTCAGACCAGATACACCTGAGTAACTGCTCCCAAAACAATCCTGGCTTTTGGAGTTGTCACTTTTAAAGTTTCATTGGCACTGGCCCAACCAAATCCTTGAGTTAATGTTTAATTTCAGACCCAAAGCATGGGACTTCAGTGTGACTGCTCATAGGCTTAAAGATAAGGACATGCTCAAGTTCCTTGCTGGAAAGCAGCCAGCATACTTTTTATCTCACAGCATCATGCCTGTAAGATACCCATTTCAATCTGGTGAACCCTGATTGCCTGAGTTCTTCTAGAAAAAGAATTTTAGATCCTGTGGAATTTCAGCCATTCATATCTAAATAGCTCACAAGATTCCTGCCCCCTGTAAGTTGCTTCATGCCAATTTGCAGCAGTTGAAGATTTTCTGCGGAGTTTTGATCAGTAATTCTTTGTGCTTTTGTGTAACTGGGCTTTTTTTCCTTCCTGCTGAGGTTTTTAGCATTAGTAGCTGCAGGCCAAGTGCAGCAACATTTTGAAATCTATTAGAAAAATCTTATTTAACCAGATGGTCAGACTCTCAGGTGGGTTACACAAAATATGTTTAGAAATTAGTGTCTTAAGCTTCAATAAATCACCATAAATGGGTCCACAGTAGATTGTCATCCAATGTTGATTTTCATTCATCTGACATAAAAAAAATGGGCTGATTCTCTGGAGTGGGTCTGTCCACACAGGAAGAAGTTCATAAACAAGACATTTTATGTATTTGGTGTGTTGAGTGTTTAAAGGGGTAAGAAACACAATTTATCTGTGCAGCCTCAGCTTGCTTTGTGAATTATGTTTACAGCCCATATCCCAGATTGACACCCTGGAGATCTGTGGAAATAATAGGAAATGTCACTGGCTCACACTGAGGTGGTGACAAGCTGGAGTTCTGGGGTAGGACAGCACTTTCTTGGCACCTCCGTGTCTGCTTGATGAGGTGGCAGTGACACTGGGCTGGAGCTGAAGTCCTCTGATAGGACAGAAAGCCCGTTGCTCTGTTGGGTTGTGTTTTGGATGAGCCCCAGAACCCTCTCATGGAAATCCCATCTGGGGATGCCTGGGAAGCTGCCTCCATGTGGAGGTTTGGCTGAGCTTGCTCTGAAGTGCAGAGAAGCAATAGGGGCCCTCAGTCCACGGGGATGGAGGTGTGGGACTTTGTTAGCATTAAATGTGACTCAAAGAAATAAAATGCCATGGAGGGGACAAGGGGGGAGAGACGTGGCATGAGCAGCCTGACTGTGATAGTGTGAAGGGCAGCTCCGGGCCTGTCAGCACAACTGTGTGAGGAGCAAGCCAAGAGCCTGGGTGCTGTTCCTGCTGCTCAGAGGCTTTTCCACAGATCACTGCTGGGGCCTTCGATGTCAATCCTTCCCCGTATGTGGCCAGGAGTGACCTTGAGCAGTGAACATGAAGAAAAGGAGGAATCTTGTGCTTACCTGAGCTGACTTATAAATTAAAACCAAATTATTTTGTTTCAGTCAATTTAAAAGTGGGGAGGCACTTTGTACAACTTAGTGGTTTACATGTTTAGGTAGCAGCATCTGACTTCACTGTCCACGTGTGTCTCATCCATCATCCTCCACAAAAATGCTCATTTCTAAAAAGCTTATTTCTATTTTATTTATAATAAATAAATATATTATTTTTAATTAACTGTACACTTCTCATTAGCTTAGCTTAAAATCACACTTTTATCTGCTTTGTCTTCCTTTGCATTTAAAACAGATTTCCTTTTTTCCTTTGCACATCTTGTCCTAAAACATTAGGCTTTCACATCCTGGGTGGAGGAGTCACACTTGAGAAGAGCCTTTAGAGGCCAGTGTTAAGAAATTCCCACAAATAAAACCACAGAGCCTGAAGGAGTTACAGCATCATTCCTAGATCCCACTGCTGCCTTCTGGGATCACTCTGTGTTTCTGTGAAAGAAATCACAAAGATGCTGTTCTTTGTGGCCCACAAGGATTTACTCACAAAAACAACAATAAGGAAACTTAAAATGCTTTGGAGTATTCATGATCATAATTTGTTGTTGACTTTTCTGATAAAACATGTAGATTTTTGAGTTTTATGTTGAAAATATCTACTTTTGTGGAAATTTTTGACTACATCACAAAAGGCATTTCATGCTGAAAGTTTATTTTTTAATATTCTTAGGATTTTGTTGGTTGAACTTCATTATTTCCTACTGAAAATTTGGCAGAAATGTCTACCTTTCCTTGACATTTTCAGCAAGGGGAAAAGCACTATTTTGTCATCTTTAATAAACTTCTAATACTTTCCTGCTATTCAGTACTTTTTGGCTTTTGTATTTTCATTGCAACCCAAAATTTGGGGGATGAGGGAAAAACTAGGTACTCAAATAGCTGGAAGAGAACAGGAGAAAAAGCACCATTGAGATTTCCTTTGGGAAGCTTCCCTTGCTGACTGGACTTGAATCCCAGCTGCCAGGAAGTTATTGCTGGATGTTGTTGGTGCTCCAGAGAAACTGCACCCCTGGAAGGTGCCCAGAGGGAAGAAACTTTCTGGGCAATGTCTGCAGCTCACAGGATCCTGCCAGGCTGTGAACAGCACCCTTGTGTCATGGGTTTTATGTCATGATATTTATGTCATGTGTCATGATATTCCCTTTCTTTTTCCAGGAGATCTGGCCACCAGGAGTCACTGCAAGGTCTGACATACCTTTGCCTGCTATTCTGTATTGCTTATCCTTAAAATCAAGGAACCATATTCCTAAATTTTTATTTTCAATCTCTATTGACATCCCCAGAAGAACTGAGATGCTTTGAGTGCATATTGCACTGATCTCTCTTACAACTTTTTAACTGTTTTTGATTAGCAACACTCTACTAGAAATGCTTTAATGAAAAAGACACTGTGCAAATCAAACAAATAACCCACAAGCAAAACAAAGGTTTGTCCATTTTTATTGTGAGCCCAAGCAGGCTTCGGTCAAACACCTGCAATCTGACATGAAAGTTGTTCTGGTATCAAACTGAGATCTTTTGGCATCCCTATAAATTTTTTCCCAAATCTAGCCAAGCTTTATGGTTCTCCAAAGATTTTAGTTCACAGATGTTCAGTAGAGGCTTTTTAGTGTTTGGCAGTCAAATTCTCTGAAAGTTTTCATCTCATAATTCTTTTTATTTGCTTCTAGTGGTGTCTCTCAAGTACATACTCAGGATAATAGGAAGAAGCACGTAATGGGAAATCCAGTGGAGAAAATGGGAGGGAAGTAGCAAGTAGAGGTATCAGAAAACAACAAATGATCTGAGTGGAAGATTTTAATTCTGTTCTCACATATCTGTTGTGAAGTCAAACTTTTTATCCAATGTGATGTACTTGGATGCTTTGCCAAAAGGACCCTAGAAGTGCCTGTGAGGAAATGAATAATTCCATATTCAATGTGGAGTTTAAGGCCTTGTATAAGATAAATCCTGGGGCTGCATGTAGAATGGAAGAATAGCATGAAGCTGAATAACTGCTTGGTTTTGAAATCAGTGAGCATCTCTACAGGCAGCTGTCTCCTGGAGAGCCCTAATTCTTTCCTCACAATGATTGTAGTAGTGAGTTGGTGGAAAGGAATTGTGCATGATCATGTAATGGACACCTGATTCAAAAAAGGGCTGAATGAAGTTTGTGGCATTTCCTAAATTTTGGATTCTTGGCATTGCATTGTCATTGTTATTTTTATTTCAAGGCAGTGTTTGGATGTCATAAGTAAAAGCAATGCCTTCAAAGCCTGTATTCCATCCTTAGCTCCAGAGAAGCGTCCCTAATCATTGTCCAAATTAGCCTAGAGGGGCTTGTTTGTCAGACTTTCAGCCAGTGACAAATTGTTCACAGCAGCATTTTAGAAAACAAACCTCATACCAAGTTTACAAACGATCTTCCAAGAGCTTGGGACAGTCACTTCCACTCTCAGAAGACATTTCCATGCAGAACTCAGGAAGTGAGATGTACAGTAACGTAGCTGGGATGTCCGTGTGGATTTGAGTGGCTTTTTTCTGGAAACTGCATTTGGATTTGATGCTTGAAATATTATGAAAGACCACATCCCATTTTCCTTGTAGTAAAAGAGCCCAGCCCCTTTGTCAGTGTAGCAGGAGCACTAATGAGGGTCCTGGCTCAGGGCTGCCATCTGTAAAAGAGTTAAGCATATTCAGATCGTTGTTATATCATTAAGGGCATACTTAACCCCACGACTTAATGAGGAACATACAGCCTTGAAGGTAATCACATACATAAGTGCTCTGCTGAAAAGGGATTGATTTAAACCTGATACAACTCTGTAACTCATCCTGTTCACCAAGCACCCATTCAAATTCTTTGCTTAACTACAGGGCGGGTGTACATCTTGTGGACGTGGCTTTGAGCAGCAGCAATGTGGAGCTGAACTGCTTCTCCCAGAGCTGTAGTAGGAAAAATATGGCTGAAAAACACCTGCAAAGTTCTTGATCACAAGGGTGCTCAGCTGTGATCCACAGGCTGCAATAGTTCTCACCCAGAGAATTAAACCAGTTTACAACTTGCTCCTTCTTTTCAGGTAGCAACTCAGGAGCACAGAAAGTGTGCAGTGCTTACCCAGAGTTGTTCGGATAGTGAAAACCCAAAATTGTGACTCCTGATTTCCTTGTGGGGTTCCTGGAATTGCATTCCATGAGGTACATGCTGCCAGATGTTAGCTCAGGGAAGAATATAGCAAGGTGTAGGGTACCATCTCTGGAGCAGTTCCTCTGGCTTGCAGTCTGCATCTTCCCAACTCTCCCTCTGAAAACAAGGCAACAACTGGGAACAACCTCATCAAACAGATCCGGCACACATTTGTGACTTTTGTTTCTTCCAAGGGAATGCTGTCATCCTTAGAGGCTTTTCTGCATGCATGGAATGCTGAGAGACTCCAGGAAGTGCCATTCCTGCTATTTGTGCACCCCAAATCTTGTAGGGTAAGGTCAGGAAAAATGATCCATTCAGCAAGAATGTCCGAATACTACTCACCTGGTTTGCTTCCTTGTCAAGATGGGACTTGCTTTACCTACATTTTTCCTGTCAGTTTTGTGTTTGTATAAGTTTTTTTCTATAACTTTAAAATAACTGTTGCCCTTTTTAAAATTGTGTCTCAGAACAAATGTATAAAATTCTCCTCCTGTCTGTTAATGCAAAGGCAACAAGCACAGTGTTACTGTGTGTGTTGTATCTCAAAGCAGAGACACATTTGGCCAGCAGACTGTGAATCCTCACAGGAAGTGGCACAAAGGTTTTTCAAACCTCAGAATTTTATGTTGAAAATAATTGTCTGGAAGGTAATAGTCCCCCAGAATGGACTATTAGCCTGTCAGGTTTCACATTTCCTTGAGTCACTTTTGAATTCATAAAACATTCTGAAATACTCTGATGCAAATTTGGTGCTCAGAAATGTCAGCTTCATGTGGGATGAAGCTTTTCACTCCAAGGTTTATCTGAGGAGGATTCCTCTTTACCTTTCTCCTTTGGATTGCTGGAGACAACTAGGTGAGTCAGTTTGTGTTTACTGTCAGTAGAAACTCAGTGAAAGCCCTAATGAGGTTGTTTGTGCTGTAAGTGTCCAGCTGCTAAAATACAGATGTTGTCCAACTAAACTGGATTGATCCAGATCCAGAATGGTATTTCTCTGGCAAGGTTTAACATTCTTAATGCAAAGTGAACCCTCATAGCAGGGCCTCTTATACTGTAGGGTTTGTATTTTAATGAGGTAGATATTTAATCAATTTTAGGGTATACTGGTATCTGCCTTTTGCACATGTTTCAAATAACAATGAAATTTATCCGCAGATGAAGTAATTGAGGCATAGCCCGATTTCAGAAGGGTGCACAGCCCTTACTGCAGTGTAATTCTAAGAGATTGGGGATCAATCAAAATGTTTTAAAATTAAGAGTTTTCTGCAGCTGGGACACTCCCAAGTTGAGCTACTTTGGTTTCAGTTTATAGCTCAACTTTTTTTTTTCCCCAAGTCAAATGGCTTATTGTACCCAGGATTTTTTAACTGTCACATCTGAAAATGAAAAGTATCTTTAAAAACTCCGATATCCTGTAGAGATCTAAACCCACATTGAGCTGTGTGACCCAAACATACCCTGAACTTTAATGGCAAGAAGTTTAAAATTAAAATCCAGGTCCACATTTCACATGAGTTCCTATCCTTGTATGTCAGAATTTGAGCACACCATTCAGCTGAAATACCTTGGAATTTGCCTTTGCTTAACTGCTCTCACATGAGTTACAGCTCTGGCAATTGTTTATTGCCTCTAAGCATGATTTTGGTGATTATTTAGAAAATAACCGTTATCCTTGTGGTGGTTCATACCACACCATTTGGTTTATATCTCATCTGTAAATGTTGGAATATTTGAAATCCAGATATGGATTGTTGGGCCAGATTTTCACAGGGTTGCTTTACAAATCCTTTTACTTTCATAGTGCATTTTCAAACGTTCTCTGTAGAAGTGTATTACTAGGTTTTCCTCTTAAGTCTGGTTTCTGATACATTTTCTTGCAGTAACACCCCATTTTTGGACTGGGAACTGTTCATTCTGGGAATAAAACAGGATGAATTTAGCCATCAAGGTCTCATCTAAGACCCATGGAGTACAATGGAAATGTCTCATTGCTTAGCAGGGCTTTATATGTGGTTGAAGAACAGGATGATCAAGTCATCAAGAATAAAAATTAAGACAAATTGCATGTAACTGTAGTTAAACTGTTCATTTAACTGTGTCTCACGATGACATAGGTGGTTTCTGTGCTGGATTCTGAACTTTATAGTTGACAATTTGCTTGGAATCTTTCTGCTAGCAGAGTCTCATCTGACTGAATATTGAGTCTTAAATGCATTGCTCAAATATTCCTAGATGGGTTTCATAAGAAAATTCCAGGGGGGTCATTATAGGACTGGGTCCTGTAGTATGGATCCCATAACATACAAATGAAACTATATTGAAAGAATTACATTGAACAGCAAAGCACAGTTTAGTTTTAATGCTATTTTCAATGATTTAGAGCAAAACACTTAAAATATTTCAGTGAGGGGTTTTCCATTCAAATTTGCTTTCCCATTTGAAGGAATTTAATTGGCATCCTTCCTATGAATTCAAACTGCTGTGGAACAGTGTTCCAGTAGGAAAATCTTAAAATAAGCTGTGTGCCATATTTTTCAGAATTCCGTCTCTTTCAGAGCACATTGCTCTGAAATCCTTAGATGTAGAATGCACATTTTCAAAATTCCTTCAAAAAGTGTTTGTTTGAGGATGATGTGTGCAATTCGGAGATAAATTCTAAATTACATCTTTAGATCTTGATTAGCAGTAAGTATAAATATCAGGTTCTGTAATGGGACATAGCAGCTGTCACCTAGCATGACAGTCAGTGCTTTTCACTATTTTTCTTTCTCCCTGGAGTTATTATTTATTTAGTTTTTCTCCCTCACCTGTCTCTTACTCATCCCACAATATCCCACACAGGTTACACCATGGAGCAGGTGGGAGCCAGGCAGGCCTGGGGGGCTCAGATTCCCTCCCTCTCCCCGTGGTGATCCTGCACCCTCTCCTGCCTATTCAGAGCATGAATACTTTTTTCAGCCCTTCTGTGTTGCTAAGGTAGTAAAGAGATGAAATTGGGGTCACTTCTCTCTGGATACATTCACTAAATCTTCCAGTTCCCGATGCACTGGTGGCTGTAGTTTAGAGGGACTTTCCATGAGCAAAATTCTCTTATAGAATGTTATTTGCAGGGTAAATTATGGTGTAGTTAAGTGGAGAAAAACTCCAAGTAAACCACAATAAATTATTTAGCAAAATAAATATTTGGAAAAGCGATCTCAATTGTTCCCTTTTGTGCAGCATTAATGGAGTTAGGTGGGGAAGGTGAAAGTGTGAAATATCTGATAGAAGCCACTGATCCCATACATGGGCAACACAAGAGTTGGACATGGGGTGTTTTAGAAGAGAAGATTCTGTGTTTTGTCTTTTCTATCAATAAATGAAAATAGAAGTCTGTGGTTAGAATGTGGCTTTAAGTGCATAGATAAGAGCCCAAATAAATACTAGCACTCCTCCATTCCTGAGGAAAGTTGGTGCCCTGCCCATATAATTTGCTGATAAAGTCCCATCTGTTAAAACAAAGTCCCGCAGCACAAGTAATAAATTTCAGTAAAGGACCATGAGAGGTTATATTTGCATGACAGTCTTTGCTGAGCTTTATTTTAAACCAGAAAAAGCATGTGAAACTGGAATAAAGATTATAATATTGGCTTTAAGTTGGCTTTACACTTTTGGAGAGCAAATGAGAAATCCTGCTCCGCTTTATTTCCCTGGTAAACAGTGTGGCATGATAAACTGTGAGGAGAATAAAGTCATAAGGAAAACTCTGCTTCACAAATGACATACGTAGAAAAACAGCAGATGTCTGATGAAGTAAAGACCCAACTTATTGCCAAGTCTTTGGAAAACAAAATTAATTTCCTTTCGTCTTTGATAATGATGATGTAATGTAGTTAATAGGAAGAGCCTGCCATGCTCATGGAGTTATTAGAGAAGAAATGCTAGACATGCAGCAGGTCAGAAATATGGGTTTACTTACCAGGGCCTTTTCCATGAGAGCATTTATAGATGTGGAGGAAAAAGAAAGATGGTAGTGATGTAGAATGTTGCTTTATGTCTTATTTGAAGAATAAGTTACATGTAATGAAACAAAACTTGTGAACATCCTCTTAAGAAGTTCAGAATTCTAGCGATCTGTGCAAAGAAGAAAGTTAATTTTTTTAGGCAGCTTTTCCTGTTGAGATATTACTGCAAGGAAAAAAAATATTTTTCTAGAGTGAAATTAAAAATTAAATTTTTTACCCTCTGATTTTCCTTGATAAGGGTTAAATCAAAAAAAGACAGTGGGTGATTTGGCATGGTATTGGTTAATTTAATGGGTTGAAAATATCTCATCAGGCATAGCAACGAAATAGATTTGATTTTAACAAAACTGTGTAGGAAATAGATGTGATTGTTTGTTCGCAATATCCTCTTTTAGTCGCTAGATGTCCCTGCCTGCTGGGAGGAACCAGGGCTGAGGTACCTGGGAAATAAAACAGGTGGCGCTCGAAGCAAGGCTGGGCACAGTCCTTGCGGGTATGGAATCAAGGATCGTTTAGGCTGGAAAAGCCCCCTAATACCATCGAGTCCAGCTTTTAACGCAGCATGTCCAAGGTCACCACTAACCCGTGTCCCCAGCTGCCGTGTAGGAAGCTGTCCTGATTAGGTATAATTTTTATCTTTGTGCGCACTTAAATGGTAGAAGAGGTAGTGCTAGAATGTATTTTTATCAGAGACACAGGATGAAAATAAGATTTGTTCATGAAAACTTTTGAGGAGCTACTTACTGGAATGGTTGAAGCAATCAAGCTTGGTTTGGCACAGCCTTGGTGACTCAGTCTCCTCCCCAGTGATTAAAAATTACAAAGTGTTTTTACTGTAACCATAAAGGTGCTGTTTAAAATTGGAGTTTAATTGCTAAGACATGGGAATAACTACACTGCACATACATACATACATACATATATATATATATATATATATATATATATATATATATATATATATATATATACAAGCATGTATGTGTATGTGTATATATCTGAAAGAGATCCCACAGCCCTGCCATCACTGGGCTGGTGTTTGTTTTAACAATGTCCATGACAACAATCTCAACCATAAAGTTTTATATCATATAGCAGATTTTACATTGTGTGACATGACTACAAGTAGCCCCTAATTAACCAGAAAGCTAATGTTGAAGATTTGCATCTAATTCTAAAATTTCTCCCTTACAGTACTAAATGCACACATTTTGATGAATCTGACTGCTAAATTCCACCCTGGTGTGAACAGACACGATGCTGGAGTCCTGTTCTCATGCAGGTTGTAGAATTGGCTTTTGTCTTTCCAGTAACAACCCGTTTGCTACAGATGGAAGCCAAGACTCACTTTGTAGAAGGTCAGCTCCAAGGAGAGCTGGGACAGATGTTGTTCCCTTGTCAGGACAGCTTTGGGCTTTAAATATTTGACAGTTGAGTGCAGATCACAAGTACAGAAAGCAGAGCAAAACACTGCAGAAGTGATTGTGGTTTCCAATTAACAAGTGAAAAATTGTGCCAGAGTTGAGTGTAAAATACCAAACATAACTCTCCAGAGAAAAAGCACATGTGACTGAAACAGTTCCTTTCAGCTGAAATGCGGGCATGGGGACTGCTAAACTGCTTTTATTGTAGAGTTTTATTTTTTGCATATATGGCTAAAAATTTATAGGCATTTACTTTAGCTTTAGTCTGCCCTATTCCTGATTTGACTTGCCACAGGTTGTTGTAAAAATAAAATTATTTGGGGTTTTTTGAATACCTGCAAAATTGTTACAGTTATTAAAACACACACAAGCTGATAGACTGCATGTTTATTAAGCTTGGATACTTGTCCCTTTGGAGCCCACCTGCCAGTGAATATTTTGCTCCAAAAGAGTCAGTTAAAGTTCAACAAGTTAATTTTGCAGTGGGTAAGTCATGCAGAGATGAGACCTGCTAAAATGCCATCAAACTGTTGAGAGCAATCATAGTTTGCTTCACTAAGCTGAGTTTCAGGAGTGAATTTTATTGATGTTGCAGACTCAAGGAAGTACTTTGTCCTGGAAAGCTGCTTTCTTGTCCATGGAATTCCCAATCCTTTTAAGAAATGAAAATCTGGAGGTTCTTTGTCATGTACCTGATGAGTTCAAACCACTCTGTGTCTACCCACCTCCCCTCCCACAAAGACTTTGTGGGTAAAAGAACTCCAAAGAATAATTTCTATTCTGCTGTATTTGTTTGCATCAGGGGACCCAGGGTTATCCAGCTGAACAAGGGTTCCTAAAATAAAAGGGATCCTTTGAAATTCTTGCATTTAGTACATATTTGTTCTAATTTCAGCTGAATAAATAATTTTTTTATTGTGCTAATGGGCTGTTATGCATATGTGGAAGCCATTTACTGTATGCCCTAGGTGGAAACAGACTCATATTTCATCTCTGAATATTTAACACTTAATAAGGTAACCACCTGCTTTTAAACTTATTCCAACATATTTGAATGGCCTTTACTGCTCATTGTGAACACCAAGATTATTTTTGATCTCCTGTAATGAAACAAATAACCAAACCAATTGAAGCACTAAATAAAACAAAACAAACAAACAAAACAACAACAACAACAACAAATTCTAGCCCCTCTATTTTTCACTAATTCAAACCACTTTATAATTAGTCACTTGGAAGGAGTTCTGTAACTTTAAAAGCCAAGGCTGCACATAGTGAAAGTTTGTCCTCCTCACCATGACACAGTGAAAGCACAGAGTGTGGAGCAGAGTGAGGGCAGGTGCTGAGCTCTGCCTGTTCCCTTCAACCCTCACCAAAGCTGTCTGGAGCATTCCTGTTGAAACCTCAAACCAGGAGAAACATTTCCCTGCATCTGTTCCACTTTGCCCCCAAATTTTGTCATGGCTCATGAACCTGCATCTGGGGAGGATGAAATTGGCAGGGAGGCATTGCAAATGTGGCTGGAAGCCACGTACTTACTCCTCACTTTGGAGCTGGCTGCTCAGGACTTCAAACAGCTTGAGAAGTCTAATTTACTGGGATTGGCATGGCTGAGGAGCAGGATTATGTTGGAGTGGTGGTTTATGTGGGGGAAGTGTTACCTTAATTCAGCATTTCCTGTTCCTCTTGGTTTTGCTGTTTGATTTTGATGATGACTATACAGGACAAGAACATAATTAATACCATATTATCAAGGTCTGAGATGCCAACCTTCTTCAGGCAGTGCCAGCAAGGCTGGGGATTACTGAGCTATTTCCCTTCTGGGAATAGTCCTCCTATTGCCATTCCCCAGTGCAGCCAGCTGCCAGGTTAACACTCTGTTGGCTGCTTCAGTGCTTCACTTCTGGTGATTACCCACAAAACCTCCACACTTCTTTCCAGTTTCAAAGCACAGCAGTGCATGGATTGTGTAAATGTGGGGAGAAAAAGGAGAGAGACTGCCTTTGGTTTGCTGTTTATTGGATGGATTGAGTAGTACATTTTTCCTGTGGAAAGGAAGGTTTAAGATAGGCTTGGATAGGAATGTGAAAGTGCTTGTGGCTGGCTTGGGTACAGCAGAAAATGTTCTACTGCCTGGCAGCTCTATTTCCAGGGCAATAGTCCTCATTTTAATATCAGCATATATCAGCTGCATGGCTGATATTCTCTCTCTCCCATAGAGATGGGAACTGTGGAGGTGGCAGTAGGTTTCTGAACCAGTTTTCTTTAGGCAATTTGGTCCCTTGAAAATAAGGATGAGAACTTCCTTCCAGTCCAGAACTCCCTTTACACCCTCCCAGAACACAAAGAAGACTTATGAGACAGCTGGAGAGGGACTTTGGACAAGGGCCTGGAGTGACCAGGACATGGGGGCAAGGCTTCCTATTGACAGAAGAGAGAGCTAGAAGGGTTGTTGGGAAGGAGTTCTTGGCTGTGAGGGTGGTGAGGCTCTGGCATAAAAGCTGTGGCTCCCCCTGGATCCCTGGAAGAGTCCAAGGACAGGCTGGACGGGGCTTGGATCAGTCTGGGACAGTTGGAAGGTGTCCCTGCCATGGTAGAAGTTTGGAACAAGATGGTATTTAAGGACCCTTCCAAAACAGACCAGTCTGTGATTCCATGAATTTAAAACAGTATTTTGTGGACTGCCGGTGTGACAGCAAGGAAACAACCTGCCCGCATTTGATGTGGGAAAGAAGTTGTCCTACAGCCCTTGGTACAATCTGGAGGTTCTTTGATGCCAAGGCTCCAAGTCCAAATGAGCTACAGTACCAAAGCCAGCTGGGAAGTGAGGAAAGCATTTATCTCTGAGGCTGGGTCATCACATGGATGCAACACAGCCTTTTGGCTTATCAGAGATGGTAGAAAGTGCTGCTCACAGATGTTGCTGTGAGAAAGCTCAGTATCAATAAGGAGAAAGAAAACTTCCAGAACACGGATTCTCCTGATAATCCACGAGCACGCGTCCTTGCTCTGAAGGAGCTGCAGCGCTCCTTGGAACCTTTCCCTCTGCCCGCAAGCCTAACCTCTGTCCTGCTGAGCTTAGCCCCGGCCAGCTCCTGCTCTTCCACGTGCTAATCTTGGCGAGACGCTGGGACAACTGAGTGTCTGCTGTGTTATCCTGGGCTGTAAACAATAGGCAGAGCCACGTGTCATCTCCAGCCTCTCTAATCCAAACAGTGGCGTGAGCGCCTGTGCACTGTTGGGAGCGGTTTTGTGGAGTGCTCGGCATGCGAGGGGGACAAAGGGTGCTCGGCCTGCCAAATATCCCGAGCACAGACGAGGCTCAGACACGTGTGTTGGACAAAAGCAGAGCAATAGTGGCAGAAGGATCAGTAAAGCAGCTTGAGTTGTTACAGTCACTGGTTTTCCTTCTTATGCAGAGAATAGAGAATAATGTTTTTAGGAGAATGGTTCCCCGTTGGGGGAGCTGGTGGATGTCAGAAAAGGGTGATAGCAGGGAGGGACTGTCAGCATCATTGATGATGTCAGCAGAAGAAGATTGTTCTTTTGTTCAAACTTGCTCTTTTTGTGTAAAACTCAGGATTTTTGTGAAGAAAATAATTTCTGTGATCTCAGAGTTTGCTCTCCACTTCTGGACTGAACCAAACTTTTGTGAAGCAGATGAGTTATATCAACTCCTGGGTCATATTGAGCCTTTTAACCCTTACAGTGAAAAAGATTAAAATCTGGGTTTTGTACAGCAGAGGTTACTAAAACAAGGAGAAAACTCGGTTCTTTTCCTGGGTTTTGAAAGAAATCTGATATGTAATATTGAGGAATTTATTTCACCGCTGTGCCTTTCTTTAACCATCTGTAAAATGGGAGTGATACTGGCTCTGTTATGTCAGGTGTTTTAGGAAGTGTGGGACAAACGAGCCAGGGAACAAGCCAGATGCTGATTGTATTGGAGGATCTTTCAAAGCCCTGAATCTGACAAATCCTAACTGCACATGGATCTTTCATTTTCCTTCACTCCCCGTGCAGAATAATTTGAAGAAGTTCTGGGCTATGAGGGTGGTGAGGCCCTGGCACAGGTTGCACAGAGGAGCTGTGGCTGCCCCATCCCTAGAAATGTTCAGGCAGTGTTGGACAGGTCTTGGAACAATCTGGTCTAGTGAAAGGTGTCCCTGCCCATGGCAGGGGGTTGGAATGTAATGAGCTTTAAAGTTGTGTCCAATGCAAATCATTCTGGGATTCTATGAATCTGAAATTCTGTTTTCATAAGGAATATGTACTTCATTGTAAACTTCCAGTGATGGGCTAAACACAGCTTCACCAGTAAGATTACTTTTTTCTTGGAAGGGTGAAGAATGCACAGATTTTGTAGCTTTAGCTGCCACTTATTTTAAACAGTCCATCCCAGTCTGTAACAAGGAACAAGTTATCTTGAGCAGCATGACACTTTGCATATTTTCACTATATTCATCTTCCCAGAAAAGACAGAACTTGAGCTTTTAAAGCAAGAGCACGCAAAGTCTAGTTGTATTCCTTAACAGTCCTCCTGTGCCCTGTTTGCATGCCCAGTTATCATCTCCCTCTTTTTTTTGTGGGTCACAAAGACAGCTCAAAGCAATCCTCATGCTGGGCACTGGAAGTGTGTGGGATGGACACAGCATGGAGCAAAACAGGTGAACTGGTATCTGCTACCTGCCTTTGCTTGGTGGCAGGATTCTTCATAAAATCTATGCCCAGCAAGAGTTAATTAGATTCTATATCGAATTAGGTGTGCTGCACCTCAAGACATAGATCACATATATTGTTATTTTCTGCTTCCTCTGCTGTGTCTTCCTCTGCATCCTGTGAATGCTGTAGGAGAGAGGCCTTAGTGATGTGCTGCTAATGCTGTGTGTGTGTTACACAGGCTCTTGGTGTGGGAATGCTGACACAAACAAAAAGGAGATAACTTGGAAATTCTATTGCTCCATTTATGTTATTATTGTAGTTAATGGTCTGTCAGCATTTCCATTATAAATTCCTATTTTCAGGGTTTTATAACTCAGCCGTAAAAATTCTCTCCAGGCTGAATTTGGCATGTGTGTTTTCAGCCTGAGAGCACATGTGTTGTTTGTTTTTTTTTTTTAACAAGTTGTTTTTTTTTAAAAAAAAATAGAACTGCATTCACAATTTTTAAGATATAGAATTGCCAGGAAAAAAAGAGCATCAACAAAAAAATAGGTGATTGGTTGCAGATGCTTTCTTTGCACTCATATAACTCAAAAATTGCTGAGTTATTTCAGCTGTAATTGTGGGTATATGTAAGGTTAAAATGGTGGATTTAGTACTATTCCTTTCTTTATGGTGTTGGTATTTGACAAGCAAATAGAAAACAGATCCCAGTACTGTATACACCACATCTGAGCTGACCTGGGTGTAAACTGACCTCCCAAACCTGCCCCATACTCCCCTTGCTGAGGCCACATTATTCCAGTGTCAGCAGGGATGGGGATGCTGCAAGAGGAGAGTGGGGACCCCAGTTTAGATTTTGTTTTGCCTTTGCTCCATCACTTCCAATAGGTATGTGCTGGTCTGTGGCTTCAGAATCCAGAATCTCTGTCAGCCAGGTGGTGTTAGGAGTAAAGAGCTACAATAGACACGTGTTCCACACACTCTGAGGCACAGTTTTGTCCACCTTGTTTACAGAGGGCCTGCCCTGTGTCTGAAATCACCCCAGAGAAGTTTACACAAAGATGAGTGTAAACCACATGTTCTACACTGAAGCATCTGAAAAGAAAAGAAACAAGGGGAAAGACCAAAAGATTATGTCTGAATTCTTTGCAGTCTGCACACACAGATTTTCCTTCTGTTCTCTCCATACTACCTGTGGCTCTTCACTTGTGTTCATTCACCACAGAATGGAATAGAAAAGGGTGACCAGCATCCAGAGACATTTTAAAATCTCCAGTTTTGCTAATTACCCCGATGAATTTTCTTCCAAATGAATTTATTACTTCAAGAACTGACTCCAAGAGCAGGCTGCAGCAGAGTCTGTGGATTTTTAATTTCTCTTGCATGTAGGGTACTTTCTGCATAACATTTTACTGTGCATAAAACCATCTCATATCTTCCCAAGAATGACCAGTTCCTTTCATGCTAAGAGAAAGTGTGCAATAATTGTAGCAATCCCATGCCATAGCGATTCCTGCCTTTACTGTACTTTGGCACTGTAAAAACAGTGGTGTCTATGAAAGTGTGTCAAATAATGATCATGGAAATTTATAATCTGCTTTTTTTTAATCTTATCAGATAAATATTTTTGTAAGTATTCAATTCTTTACATTTTTGTTATCCATATTGAATTTTCTCTGTGATGTTTTTAACATCCTGTGATATATAACATCCCATCATATCTTAAACATTCCTTTACATCAGTATGAAAGGTCATGTACTTGGACTGTTTTTCATTTCATGAACATCTGGGCTTATGAGATTAACAGAACAGTATAGCATTGCCTTCTTTTTGGTCTCTTTTATTAATAACTTGTGAATAACACTTGTCTTCTACCATGTGGATTATACTTCTGTTGGGGTAATTTCCTCACTATAGTAATGGCTGCTGGTTAACCCCTTACTCACAACTGCTGCTGCTACCAGCTCAGATGTCTTTCTTTTTATGTTCAGATGTACAGTCCTGTATGTTTCCACTGGGTGGGAACAGGTCATTTCCCTAAACACAGGCACCTCATACCATTTCCACATAAGGAATCCCACCTGGGCTCCAGCTGTCACTCTGGAGAAGGCCTGGGGCTCCTGGAAGTCCTCTGGTGTATCCCCCAGCCCTGTGCAGATGTCCCTGAGGCTGAAGGTGTGTTCAGTGGCAGTGGGTGCCTTTGTTTATGTCAAAAACTTATTTTTATATCTGTGGTGTTCACAGTCAGGAATTGGGGTCCTTCAGCAGTGCAATGGGATGGCCACATGATTTAATGGTGAGGGACTTTAGACAAGGGCTGGTGTGACAGGACAAAAGGGGAATGGCTTCCTAGTGACAGAAGGCATGATTAGATGAGATATTGGGAAGAAATTCCTGGCTGTGAGGATGGTAAGGACCTGGCACAGGGTGCCCAGAGGAGCTGTGGCTGTCCCTGGATTCCTGGAAGTGTTTCAGGACAGCTGATGGTGTGCTCCAATTCCAGCTTCTTGACAGGCTACTTAGAACAGAGGCTAGTGTTAAAGGAATAAAGTAGGTATTTATTAAAAGGCCTTCAAAGAATTCACCTTGGGCAGTATAAGAGCCCGGCCATGGCTCCACCTAAGATGGACCCTGGGTTAAACTTTTTCACACTTTTTCACACTTTTATAAGTTTTGGGCCATTTCCATACTGGGGTTAATCGTCCAATTCCAGCTCCAGGTTCTGCAGTCCCATCCTCCCAGACTGGTCTCCTCAATTCTCTGCTGTTTGCACATTTTGGGCCTGAATCTGCAGCAGTGTCCTTGGTTCTTGGGCTGGAAAAGGATTGCTTTGTGTGACTGAACTGTGAGGAGAACTTGGAACACTTTATATGAAATTCAGAGTTACACACTAATACAGTACAGAATTAGGAAAATAGGAAAGCTAAAACTTAAGTCATCATTTCTCCCCTTTAGAGGCTTGAGGCATCAAGGCTGTACAGGGCTTGAAGCAACCTGGGGTAGTGGAAGGTGTCCCTACCCATGGCAGGGAGTGGAACTGGATGATCTTTAAGGTTGTTTCCAACCCAGACAAGTCTGTGATCCTGTGATTTCTCATTCAAAAAAACATGAGACAGGAATGAGAATAATTGAAAATGTGTGACAGTAAAGGCTTTACCTGATTGCATGGTGGTTTCATATTCTGCAGAGAACACACAGCCAGTCATAAGGAACATGAGAGGTGATCTGAAATAATTTAAAAGGCCATAAGTAGCTTTTCTATGCATAGAATCACAATATGGTTTTGGTTGGAAGGGATCTTAAAGACCATCTCATCATTAATTAAATCTTTTCCTGGAGTTTAATTGTCAGAAGTGTGGAGGAATTGGTTCTGCACTTGCAAATAGAAGAACATTTAACAGAGAACTACAGAGACCTGGAGACTAAAAGTCTCCATAGTGTGTCACCATTCTTCTAATTGGTATTTTCTGCTCTTCCATCTGTGTATTTATTTTGTGTTTTGTGGCTATATTGTATCTCCCATAGCAATTCCATGAGATTTGGCCACAAGATGGCATCTGATTTCATAACCTTCTTTTAAAATATAACTTTTTTTTTTTCTCTCTTGATGGAGTAATGCCCAGTTTTCCTGCAGCAAATTATAACCTACTTTCCTTCTGCCTTAGGGAATGCCTTCAGGGGAAAATGCATTAGGATTTTCCATGGCATTCTTGGTTGGGATCACCAGCAGAGATGATGGGTGGCAGTTGCTGTGAATCCTCTGCTCAGTAACCCCACTCCTCCACCCTTCCAGGGTGTAGCTGCTGCCTCTGTCATGATTGTTGCATGATAAATGAGAACTGACACAAAAAAAACTTCAGCTCATTTCATTTGTGAAATGATCCAGAGTCCCTCAAATCTGTTGAACAAACTCTCACTGACATAGAAGAAACTTCACCTGAGCCCCTGCTTACAGAAAAAGATCTTACAATTTTTATATTCTAACTGAGCTGCCCAAAGTTAGGGGTTATGTGTTTCTTCTTTTCTGCTTCAGAGCATCTCCCATGTTGCTGCATTTGGGGAATGAGGAATAAACAGATTTGAAG
Organism: Cinclus cinclus; assembly: GCF_963662255.1. NCBI lineage: Eukaryota > Metazoa > Chordata > Aves > Passeriformes > Cinclidae > Cinclus > Cinclus cinclus. Next base: position 59,661,832 of record NC_085051.1, read on the forward strand.
GATGAACAGACAATCCAGCCAACTCTTCTGAGCAGACTGGGAATTCTGCCTCTGCAATAGCAGGAGAAATGGGTAACTGGGATTTATCAGGGGATGAGACCTACAGCAGACTTCAAGAGTTGGTTCCTGGAATGGGAGTTGGATTAAGCAGTACCTTAATTTGCAAAGGGAGATGTAAATTATTCAGAAATTATGCAAATGGGTTTAGCTTAACCGTGAAAACCAGTGAGTCAAGGCAGCTAAGCACTATTTAGATAACATTCTGTTTGGAAACTACTGGATGATGCAAAAGAGGCCATTTTACCTTTTTCTAAGGAACTTTAGCAAATAACAAAATTGTGAATTGCTCTGGAATATTTTATCACAGCTGATTTTCCAACAACTTAGAGAAGGCACAAGGTGAGAACCATGAAGTTCTTGGTGGCTTTTGCAAGTATTTGTTGCAATCTGAGCCATCAGAAACTCCATACCCCATTGGTTTCTGGAAGCTGGTGGGGTTCAGACTGAGATGTGCTGTATTTGGTCTGTGTCCTGCATTCACAGAATCCCAGAATGGTTTGGGTTGGAAGGGACCTTAAAGCCCATCTCATTCCAACCCCTGCTGTGGACAGGGACACCTTCCACTGGACTATGTAATTCCAGCCTGATCTTGAGCACTTCAGGGAGGGGGAGTCCACAACCTCTCTGGGCACGCTGTTCCTTCAATATCTGCTACTCTCTCCCCTTTTCCCTCTCAGGGACAAGGGTGAACTCAGTGGAATTTGGATCCAACATAGTGAGCAGCTTCTGTGTTCTTCCTTGAGCTGCTTTGGCCTTAATCCTAATTGATGTCTATGATGCTGCTTTGGGGTTTGGAAACATGTGTGCACAAAGACTTCCATTCAGAGCCACACAGTCCATATCCTCTCCACTGGACAGCCACAGAAACCATTTCCTCTCTGTTTTGCAACAGATTATTGAAATAGGGACTGTAGCACCTGTGTTCTTGGCTGATCAAACAAAGCAATACTAGAAGGTGCCAAATGTACTTTAATTTTCAAAAATAACAACTCAGTAGGATTGTTCCAATCCAGCTGGAGAAAGAAGCCTCAGGAACACTGCAGAAACAAGTGTCCTCTAGAGCCCACCAAGAAGGACTGTAGGGACTCTTCACATATTGCAGACCACAGGGTAGGAACCTTTGTGAGCTGGGCTGGGAGAGCACATAGGAATTTCAGAGATGGATGGAACTACTGGGGAACTGTGGGACTGTAGGTAATAGTTTGTCCTCATTATTGCTGATGAACTGATAAATCAACAAAAAGGGGAGATTTATCTATGTAGTCTTGTAATCCTGTATGAAATGTAGAAGAAAAGGTAAATGAATCATAGAATCATGGAATTGTTAAGGTTTGAAAAGACCTTTAAGGTTACCAAGTCCAACCTTCAACTCAGCACCACCACCATGTTCACCACTAAACTATTCCCTCAAAGTGCTCACAAAAGAGAGGTTAGCATCAGGCAAAGTGAAAATGGCTGAAGCAATGAAAAGGATTTTTAAACAAGAAGTTTGGCAAAGAGTAGAACAATTAATTGTGGTCTCTGTACTGAGCATGTCATTGGATTTTCTGAATGAAGTTTTTCTGTATTTGGAGGAGAGCTAAATCCTCTTTGCTCTGTGGATTCCTGGTGCCTGGTGAGGGCTGAGCTTGTCCCACAGGTTTTTCTCAGTGGTGGGACACTGCCAAGCTCTCGTAGAAGAGGTACCCTCTTTTAAAACATTGAGTGTCTTTAATTTCTCTGAAACCTCTTCCTCTCAGTCCAGATACTGATGACTGAAACGTGTAAGTGAGGATGTTTGTGGAGAGGACAGACCCTGTATGATCAGAAAGCTGAGCTAAACCCTGTTTTTTAAAATGACATTTTAATACAAGCTCTGTTAACTTCATTAAATGTCTCTGCTGATACTTACCCTGGCATCTTAGAGACTTATCTTTATTCCTGTTGCATTCCACAGAAGCAAGGAAGGGTTGATGTCTTATTTTTCACTGGAACTACTGGAACAGAGAAATTTTAACTGAGGTGACAAAGCTATTTAAGTGTATAATTCTGAGGAGTAACTTAAGGCTCTGTAAAAGTAATCCCCTGAAGGATCTGGATCCAAACAGTTTGCTCAAGATCACACTGAAATTGTGTATCAGTGTGAGGCTTGACTTCCCTGCACCTGGATGCCCTTTTCTTGATGGAGACAGAAACTGTTCTGCACAGTAGGTGGGGTGGGAAGAAGGTTGGAGCTGACCTGCTCCAGCTGCTCTCCTGCCCTTCTGCCCTGGCACAGCCACCCCAGCTGTCCCTACAAGGTGCTTGTGGGCGTCCCATGCCAGGTTAATGGAGCAGGGCTATGTTAAAAGTTGTAAATAGCAGACCTTTGGTCATTCTGCCTCCTATCCAGTGCTTCCATGAGCAATTTTCCTAGGAAGCTGACAGGGCTGAAGGCTGTCCCATTTTCCACAGGTATCGCTGGATCTAGGAGAGGATGTTTGCAGAGTCTGTAACTTTGCACATTTCCATTCTGCCTGAGCCTCCCTTCAGCTCTCTGTGGTTGAGAAGTCAAGAAAAAGCTGCTGTTGGCAGAATTCACTCTTGTGCTGAGATTTGGCCTGAGGAGCTCAAGGGTGTGTTTTGGTAAGGTTTGCTTCAGGTAATTATTTGCCTCTCGGTGCACTTGGTGGTACCAAAGCTCTATGTGAATGTTAAAGAGTGGATTTTCAAAGAGCTTACAGCTAGTCTGGAGAATATTCCAGCTAACAATTTATTTTGAAAAGAACTGACTCTCTTAGTGAGAGGGGCTGTCTTTGTTTGGCATGGAGGAGTTTCAAACTCTTCCAGTCCAGGTCTTAAGGAAAGAGATGACTGCAACACTGAGGAGCTAAGGACAGCTATCCGCTGACACCTCCATTTTCAGCTTTCCACATCTGGTTAAGTGCATTATGGCATTTTTACTTTTACATATGAATCATTAGCTCTTGGCTGTGGCCTGTAGGAAAAAGAGACAGCAATTTTCATGTGCCTGTCCATATTCTTGTATAGAAAGGGGATAATATTTTTCTAAAATACACTGTGTGAATGCTGCTGTTACTTCTCTCATCCTCCAAGTTCTCTGTAAATTGTGAACAAACCAGCTGTATGATGAAACAATTCAAAGAATAAGGAGAAATATCAGATCAGTTTCCATTTCTTTTCTGAATCCAGAGAGAAACACATATTCCATTCCTGCTAAACAATGAGAAGTTCCTGTTTTATTCGGATGCACTTGAAATGTGAAGTGGGACTACAGTTTATCTATAATCTTGTTTTTCTGCTAATGTGCTCAGAATGGGGCTTACTTGGAAAATGTGCTTCCTTCAGCAGAACTGAAGTCTTCATCTAAACAGCCTTTCCCAATCTAAGCAGGACAGTAAGTGGAAACGGAGGTTATTCCTCTATTAATCTCCCGTGTGGCTCAGTAAAAGCTCTGGCAACTTCTTGTGTGACTTTCCTGTGTCAAGTGGGAAAAACTATTATACTTTCTAGTCCTCACTTCTGTACTTCAGTCCCAAGCCCAAATTTCCTTTGCTGTCAGCTGCCACCTTTGTTCCCTTTGAAGCACCATCATGAAACTCAGGGAGATTTGAGCTGCATTTTTATGCTTTGTTGTCTCACCTGCTCCTGTTCCGACAGCTTGGAAGGGGTGAGCGAGGCAGAGCAGCAGCATTCTGGAAAGGCTCAGACCAGGGAAACCTCTGGTAGTACTACAGGGACTGCTGAGCTCCTTGGCAAAGCCACATATCCCCAGCATCTGAGTGACTTCCAGGCACTCCTAAGGTTCTCTGAGAGTGCTCCAGTGATACTGGCTGGCTGCCCAACAGGCTCACTGTGACAGCGACACTTTCTGCCATCTCTCCTTGATCCATAAAACAACCCCAAAACAACTGCTGCAGAAAACTGTAGCTTTTTTTTTTTCTGTACCTTTTGTGAGACAAAGTGAATCTTACTCCTTTAAAAGGAAAATAGGCTTTTTGGGTGTCAGAAGGAATTTAAAATGTGGGATGAAACTATGTCTCTGTTATGAGTCTATTCAAGGGATGGGAATACTGGCTCTATTTCTAGAAGGAGCATTTTCCACTGAGCCTGTGATTCCATAGCAGTTTAAGCCAAAATAAATTGGTGTGCTGTGGTCTAGTGCTACCCCTAAACTCTACTTGCACATTCCCACTCCCATCTCCTTCCCTCTCTGTTCTGTGCCTGCAGCTGTGGATGGGGCAGGGCTGCTCCCTACATGCAGGGGGATTTGCAGGGTGGCAGGAGGGCAGGGCAGAGGTGCTGTGTTTCTGTAACACCCAAAAGCGAAGTCACCACCTGACCAAAAATTCTGGGAACTTGTGGCCTGCCTTAATCAAATCCACATGTCCAAACAGGAAGCCGCTCAGTGCTATTCTGCAGTTCCATGGGCAGCCTGGGATGGAGAGTGGGGAAGATACTGTTGAGTATTTTTCCTAGTTTTCCCACTAATTTATGCTCTTTCTGACCTTTGGCAAAACAATTTAATTTGCAGATGTCCAAACTGTACAATGGGGCTATCAATACATTTCATCCCGTAGGAAACTTGCTCAGTGACACTCCGTGAGCCAAGACACCCGAGATCCCTGGACAGAAAGTGGTTCTGTATTGCTATAATTATGATTTTGTTTATTGTTGCATGTTTGTAAACATGGGGCAAGAAGTCTGAAAAAATACCATAAATCAAGGACTCTGGAAAAATGTCAAAGGAAATATATCCTTTGGACCTAACTTTCACTGTGGAGTTTGTAAATATCAGAGTCCATATTAGAAAAAATGCTTTTCTGCATTCTGTTGTCACTGAAGCTGTGGGAAAAACAGAGTGACTTCTTGTCCCCATGTAAAAAATATTGAGATCAAAATGAAAAATGGCTTATAATTATTTCAACCTTGATTCTTTTCTTCAGGGAAAAAAAGAGAGAGTGCTACAGAGAACCCTGAGTATTACCCTGTCTGGGCTGTGCTGCACAGGGCTAATTCAAAACTGAATCACAGAATCATGGAATGATTCGGGTTGGAAGGGACATTAAAGATCATCTTCTAACCCAAGATCCACAAGATCCAGTAGAGAAGAATAAAGTCAGGGGAGCTTAGCCAAGCATCTCTGCTGGTCCCAGCTATCGGAGTTTATCGGGGTCTAAACTCAAGCCTGGGCTTTGTGACCCTCATGAGAAAGGCAGAACAGGTTACCAATAATGGAAACACTCAGCAAAAGGGTTTTGTTTCCTGTTGAAATGTTTCTGCTCTCGCACATGTGCAGCCAGGGCGTTTCCATGGGCAGCACTGCTGGAAGCCTGCTTCCTTCTCCCGCATCTGGGCTAACACTCGGGAGTGAATGCGAGAGACCAGGTTGACAAAGAGCTGAGTATTATCCTGAGGATAAATGAGTTAACCCATCACTGCAAACACTGTGTTGGCGGATTTTAGTGCAATTAGCTCCACAAATACCAAGACATGCAGTCTGCAACCAGACTAAAAGGTCTCCTAAACAATTAGGGGACCACGGCCCCATGGACCCCTGTCATGCACATTAATGTCACTGGTCTTAGCAAGGGGGATGTGTGTGCTTTGATGCCAGGGGAATCCAGGGGTTGATGGCCCCATAAATTTCATCCCATTTTTGGTCCCACGACTCAGTGGCATTTTATTTACTGCACCTAATATCATTTAGTCAATAAACACGTACAGGTTGGAGAGAAGGTCTAGTGTGAGCTTAATTACCTCAACTCTCTGCCTTCTCTTTTGTTATGTACATCATGGATACTTGACAGCATTAACATTCCTGGAATTGTATCTGCCATCCTTTGTAAAAGGATTGAATACTACGCATTAGTTCGGGCTCGTGGGGCATTTGTGTCTCCAACAACAGCTTAATTATGGACATTGTTTACTAATCAGTATTAAATTGACAGACTATGAGGGCTAATCTGGAGATTAACACAATAGCTTGTTTTCATTTTGTTCTTCTAGCAGTTTATTGAATGCAAGATTTAAAACAAGACCCTTTTGTGAGCTTTACCTTCCCCGTCACAGCTGTGTGAGTGGAAAGATCTGTGCATTTCCTTTCTGTAACTTTAGAGTTTGGGTATAAACATTTTGCTCAATATCTGAGAACAACCGTAAAAATATATTTGTTGTATAGGATGTAAAAACAGTACAGGGTGTCCTTTCTGTAGGATCAGCAGCTCACAAATCTTTAGGCTCATTTTAAGCCTCCTGTTTGTTCTGTTTCACAAGCTACACAGAGTATCATCACTCAAACAAATGCTAACAGACCCCAGGCCCCAAGGAGTAATTTGTGTAGTGAGAAGATTTGTTGTCACTGTGTGCAAAGTCATTCAGTGAAAGCTGCGGGCACCTCTGGGCCATCTGTTTTGCCCATACAAATTATGGAATTCCCTGATAGTTCTGATTTCCCTGTGAAGAATTTCCATTGTTGGCCATGAAAGCTGCCCAGAGCTGAGTTTGTTCCGCACAGGCAGGTGCCTGTTTGATCAGGAGGAATTTGAGGGTTTGTTTAGGGAAGGACACACATGTGAGAGTGTCTTACACAACGTTTGTGTGTCTGCTCTTGTCTGACTGCAGCACTGTTGATTTACAGCCATGACACTGATCTGACATGTCAAGTTTCCAAAGTATTCATATCTGTATCTCACTCAGATTTTCCAAACTGCTGAAAACACCTCGGGTTTTGTAGTCTGGGAATCTTTGCTTCCTGCAGGATTACTTATCTGATTAAGTATAAATGAATGAAAACTCACTTAGTAATAATGAGATAATCTTTTTCTAGTCTCTTACTTTCTCCAAGGGCAACATAGAGGGGGAGAAAGCGATGCCACACCGCACTTCACAACAACAGTGACAGTGGGAGATAAAACAACCGGGAACAAGAAGACAAGGGTGTTACTTCTCTCTGTCCCACACATGGCAATTCTCCTATGCCAAGTTTAATGGCATTGTGGCACTCCAAATTACATTATGGAGCAACAGTCATTTTACTCGTGGCAAGAAAAATGACAAACCCAACAAAAATCTGACAAATATTTCTGAAGTGCCCTCCAGAGTGTCTCCAAAGTCAGCACTCTTCTTGTCCATGCACTCCTCATGCTGGAAGTAATTAGTATAAAAACCCTAATCTTTTTTTGCATCCGAGCCACGCGGTATAATCCAGCCTTTCAGAAGGATAAGTCAGTATTTCTGAGCTCACTTGGATTTAATGTAAACAATAAAGGGCTAATTCAATAAAATGGCTTTGACCCATCAAAATCTACTTTTGGGAGCTGTACTGCAGGCTGGGAGCCCACATGGGGTGTTGTGCATGCGGGAGTCTTCAAATCTGCCTCTTTGGAGAATAGCTCAGACTGCAGATGGACCAGCCCTAAGGAGAGACACTTGTTAGAGATTTTAAAAAAAAGTAACTGCTTTTCCCCCTCCATTTCTAAATTTTTGATTTTAAGCTTCTTCATAGGACTTTGGTATTCAGGAAACTTTGAAGATTTCTACTGTCTGTCTCCTAAAAAAAAAAAAATCACAAGAATTATATGAAAAATTAAGGCATTCAAAAGCATTTGCTGGTTTCTGAAAATTGAAGCTAGAAGTCTCCAAACATTTCAGCTCACAGCCTCTGACAAGTCTCCCAAAAGAAGTGTAGGCTCCTCCACAACGAGTTTATGACCATGGCAAATAGGGTCTTTTTTAGTTATGCTGCTGACTCCTTAAATATTGCCTGTTAATCACAGGTTGAAAGTGGTGTAAATGGTTGGTTATTGTAGCACAGGCAAGTTTTGTTTACATTTTACTTTTGCTCCTTGCTGCTTAACTCAAGGGGTTGGGAAGTGTCCTTGCCCATGGCGGGGGATTGGAACTAGATGGATTTTAAAGTCCCTTCCAATCCAAACCATTCTGGGATTATATGATTGTGTGGTTGTTCTTTTACACAGGAGCAGCAGGGTTTTACAAACTGATTCATATTGACTTCATAGCTATGAATATAAATATGTAAACCAGGTATTTTAACGGTTATGCACACAGGTTAACCACTCTGCTCTCTGGATCCACAGTTTTTGCTGTTGCTTATATTCACTCCTTTTTAAGCAATAATTTTGAAGGGGTGGCCACTCGAATGTTTTCATGGGACTCTTGGGAAGCTGATGAAGTTTGCCAGTTAATCCAATAAAGCTAAGTCTGTTGCATCAGACCACATCAGTCAGATCAGTTTACACTCTGTCTTTTAAAGCAGGTCTTTGTTTATTTTCTTAAAGAAGTACCTGCTACCTGTACATGTGCTCTCTGGGCAGGAGGGACCACCCCACTGATCATCTATTTCCAACCCCTGTTTCTGATGGAATGTTTTTTGGAAGCTGGATTAAAGTGTTGAATTACAACAGTATCTGGTCTTTCTTAAAGGCTAAGAAGAACAAAGTCAGCCAAATTCTGTACTAATGTGTTCCAATATTTAATAATGGTTACTACAAAGAAATTACTTTTTGTTTTAGAGTTGAATTCATCTGTCTCCATGCAGCCACTGGATTTTGTTATACTTCCATTAGATCAAGAAATTCCTGGCTCTCAGGCCACTTCTTCATGCATCAAGCTCAACAGACTGAACTCCTTAAGGCTCTTACTATAAGCTTCCTTTTTCAAGATCTGAATATTTTTTGTAGCCCTTCTTTGAATACTTGAGGAATATTCCAACCTCCTTCAAATTATGAGCATCAGAACAAAGCAGCTGCTCTAATAGATGTCTAGTAGATGTGTACAGAGGCAGTGTTTCATTTGTTTTTATTTCATAGATGCCTTATGATCAAATGAACTATTGTTTTTTCCCACATCATTTCAGAGATGTGCGTCTGTCCATTTCCCCTTGAAGCCTTACTGCTTTCTAAGTCTCTCTCCCATCCTGCTGGCAAAACCTACACGTTATATTTCAATATATATTAAAATGGCCAAGTCACCCATCCATGGTAATACAGTTTTTCTTTCTATCCACTGCAGAGAGAAGCTCGAAAGCAGCTTTTCTCACACCCTGATGACAACTGGACACACATTACTGCTCCCTTAGACCTTTGGAAGCATTCAGGCTTGTGTGTTTCTTTACAATCTCTGACAACCTAAGTGTCTGCAAAATCCCAAATACTTTATGGTTCCTCCTTTCTTTGCTGAAGGAGATGTAATCACTGGTTAAGTGACTTATCCCCAAGTTTCAACTGTTAAATCCTTTCTTCTTCAGGGAGTGACGGAAAGAAAAGGAGGTTTCTGACACCTTTTTACTACTTTTTCTATTAAAACACAGAGGTTTTTAAACTTATTCTCTCAAACCACAGCACTTTAAAATGCCTTTAGACATTGTCGTCTAGGTCTTGCTGTACCAGTTATTATTACCTCAATTTATTATTACCTCAGCTATTCTTTACCACTGGCACGTAAATATTCCTTCTTCAGCTCGCCAAAAATGAGCCCAATTAAATCAGACTGTGTATCCAAACAGTTTTAGTTTCTCTAAACCAGAACTGCCTCAGCATCACACCCACCTCTGCTTCTCCTTCTCCTGTCTTCCCACAAACTTTAGTTGCCATAAGACTGTGCAGTGAGGCAAACTTGGAGAAGGCAAACCCATTAACAATTACTCACTTTTTGTTAGGGTTAAGCTACAAGCACATTTGGTTTCTTTTATAATGCAGGGAGAAACCTCTAGAGAGTAATCCAGACCACCTAAATTCTGATTTTCTTCCTCTCCTTTTAGGAAAGCCGAGAGTAAAGTTATATGATACAGTTGAGCTGACCTAACATCTTGCCCTGCTGTTGAAAGAGGCAGTTCTGCTCCTCCCCACTTCTCACTCCACAGTATCATGATTATCACATTCTCAAACCTCCATTTACTCAGATCAGTAAGAGATTCTCATCCCATCTTCCAGGAGGTTGTTAACCCTCTGTGTGAGACAAAACCCCGTGTTATGTGTCAAAGTTGTTGCACTGTTCAACAAAACTAGTTTTTCCCTCCTTCACTGCTTCCTTAATGAACTGAAATTTCATTTACTGTTCTTGGCCTTGCTTGGGGAGTTTTCTGAGAGTTCCTTTAGAAACCTTTTTCTGCAGTCTTTCAGGAGCTCTGGGATGGTGCCTGGTGTAACATCATGGATATCAGTGTGGATTGTACTCAGAGAAGTACAACTGGACTTGATGATGTTAGACGTCTTTTCCAATCGTAATGATTTTGGATTGCTATAGTCCTTCCTGGACTTGGAATTTTCCATGTTCTTTGTAATAGTATGTTACTTTCATTCCTGGAAAACTACTGATTTTCTTATTTTCTGTCTTTTGTCTCATGCAGTTCATCCTAATCAGTCTGCTTTATGGGGGTCTCAGGCAGGACTGAGAAATTTAGGGTTATGTCTCTGACTCCTGAAGTCTGTCTGGTCTGAGCTGGTGGCAATTCTTAAGCAGTTCCTCCAGGATGCTCTTGCAAGACAATTTCTTCATATGTCTACAGTGTCAGGTACAATTAAATAAACCCGAGGTCAAAGATTTTGGGCTTGTTCCTTGCTCTGACATGTTTTCAGTCGCCTTTTGTTTCCTTGTCTATGCTTTTTATCTAATTCCTCTGGGAGAGAGTACAGGGGGCCCTGTGCAGTGATTTAGACCTATCCGTTGAGGAAAGATGCTTCTCTCAGCCACAAGTTTTCTCTTCCACCTGAGCTATTACTTTGTACTACATAAAGGCAAATCCATGTCTCTTTTGAAGGAGAAATCAAAATTTGGACATCCAGTGTAGTAGCATTAAGTTAATGACCCTTTGTCCATCAGTGTTGCTGATGGGAAACTCTGCAAAGCAAAGACTCGAGCCCAGCTCTGGGAATATTCTCAGAAATTCCATGGCTAGCCCCTTGCCGTTCACACTCTGTACTCCCTCAGTACCATCCCCTGGCAAAGGGCTGCAAATAAGCTTAGGAAATCACAGCCAGAACCTGCAGCACATAGTTGTTCCTGATGCCAGCTACTCAAGAAACCTAAAAGCAGTCGCACAAACCCCTGAAGACCCTGAGGCTTTGCACCCTCCAAATGTGATGCTGCTGCAGGAATGTCACAGAACTGCCAAGTCACACCAGGACCCCTCAGCTGTGACTGTCTGGTTGTATCACTCACTGCTGGCTATGAAGAGTCAGGGGCTGGTAACTGTTTCGGGCCAATGTTCCTTTGTTTCCTGCTTTTCTCAATGCTCTGTCTGTGCCCAGATGAAGCCAAACCTGTTTCAATTATTGCCGGTCACAGAGATGCAAATGTCCATTGGGCTTTTTATTGGATTTTCCCATCTATAACTCCACCTTTTCCTTGAGCAAAGGAAGCAGTGAGGGAGGAAAGGAGCCGCCCTGCGTTAATTAGAGACTCAGCTTTTCTCAGTGACAGACTATCACTAATTACAACACATCAGTAACCCCCCCTTGCCTCGGTGCTGCTGCTTGGTGAGCTAATGAGGGGGAGAGGAGGAGCTGGAGCAAGAGGCTGTCCTGAGTGGTGTGAAGTGGTGTAGGGAGTGTTTGCTTCACTCTAAAACTGAATTTGAGCTATAGGATTGGGGTTTGCAACAACACTGTTGTGTTCTCTTGACTTGATATTAAAGACGCCACTAACGTTTAAGTTAATGAATGAACCTTGCAGCATATGCTTGTCCTTGCCTCTGAGTGGAAGGTCTGTCCCCATTCCTTGTTTGTGTGCAGCTGACCTGCTCCACCTCATTAGCTCTGCAGTGCTGGTTGGTGTGCTGGGAAAGATGAGCCTGAAAGATCCACCCATCTGAAAGGGATGAAGAACGGCAGCCCGGACAAAGCTGCCACCCCTGCTTCCCCCACAGGAATGGATTCGATGAGGGCACAGGAACAGGGATGTAAAGGAGCAAAAAGCTCCCATTTCCCCTGTAAAATGAATGAGAAGATTTCTGCTCTGCTTTTAAAAATCATGCACATGCATTTAATATTAAACCATATTCTATAATCAACAGTCCAGGTCCTGATTTGAGTTAAATAGTCCTCGTCTGGGGAGCTGACCTTCCCATTCCTGTGGCATTTGAAACTGCCAGCTGCTGAGTTATTTTAGGTGTTTTTTCAAGAACACAATGCACAGCTAGATCCAATGATCAGCCCCTGAAGGAAGTGCTGTCCCCTTTAGTTTTGTACACTTATAAATTTAAAAGACTTTTGATCCTTAATAAAACTCCTCTGTAGCTGGATGAAAAATACTCCTTTCATGAAAGTTAATACAAATAGCAAACTAACCAGTCAACAAAAACAGATTTTTCAGAATTCTCTAATTCACTTCAGTTTTCAAAACCTGATATTTAAAAAAGGTGTTACTATTTACTCAAAAGCACTGCAATATTTTGCTGAACAGGGATGTTATAAAATATGTTGTTAATTAAAATTGTTCTTAAGAACTTAAATTAGTTCAATGTCAGTATCTGCTAGGCTCAGTACCATTGAAAGGGAGAATCACACATTTAGGAGTGATCCAGGGAATCAAGTTCAGGATGAAATGAACTTTTCTTGTCTGTAAAGCAGTTGTTGAAGTCTCAGGAAGAGAGATTTGTACTGGGAATGCTGTTGGCATAGTGATAACCATCAAACTGAATGGACTCTTGGAAAGAACAACACTTGATAACAGCTGTGTTTGCATTAAACATTTTTAGAGTTCAGTTCAGAGCAGTTTTGCACCATATATGTAGAATTTTTATGCAGAATTTGCATACAGAAAGCACGGAATGCTCTTCACTGGGTAAATTATTTGCTTCTGCTATTTATTACACTTCCCCCCCTCCTGCCCCCTCCCCCCCCCCATCCCCTGGGCACACGTGGCTGCAAGGATTTGAGTTAGTAGAGAAAACAGGTGTGCCTGGTCAGAAGAGCAAAAAAAGCAAGTATTCAAGGGAAAAGTAGGATTTTTGTTTGGAGAGAGATGTATAAAGCAGCTCTCCCTCTGGGTCCAGCTAAAGTGACCTTTTGGCAAGAGGCAATCAAGGCACAGATACCACGGGCTGTATTTACCTCAGCTAATGCAGATGCTTTAATTCTCTCCTTATTTGGCAAAGCATTGAAGTATGATCTTAACTCAGGAATATTGCTGTACCAGGCTTACTCTCTCCTCTCAGGGAAAACGATTTCTCTAGATGCTTCTTCAGGTCATCAATGCAATGGGCACATTCTTTCACTTTAGAGAAACCACAGGGAACTTGCCTGATAAAACTGAAATAGTCCAACAGCTCATTTCAGGGGACAGGGGCATTCTCACTCCTCTTCCTCACCCTTCTTCTCAACGATGTGGATCGATTTCCTCTGTTGCAGCTGCTCCCCTACTTGCCTGACTGCATAGTAAAAGCTGAATCAACTCACAGATCTGTAAGAAAATAATCTTTTTTCTTTGGTCAGGTGTAGCAAAAAACATTCCTACAGGCTGAGGGAATCTCATCCGAGGTCAGGGGAGTGCCAGGGAACACATAAGGAATAACTGCGATGAGATGGATTCTTTCCTTCCAGCAGAACTGGCCTCAGAAAATTATCTCCTGTTTTCCAAAAAGCCAAGGATGAAGTAAACTCAAAAATCTGACTTCTGCTTTCCAAAAGGCCAAGCATCAAGTAAGCTGGTCTTGTGGAAGGTGTCCCTGCTGGTGGCAGTGGGATTAGAACTAGATGATCCCTAAGGTCCCTTCCAACCCCAGCCATTCTGTGATTCTGTGATTCTGTGATCAAAGCCCTATGCTCCTCAGCCCGCAAGCCTCACCTCATGTTATCCCTGGGCTGGATTCAGAAGTGGAGATACAGCTTCTTTGGAATTACTTCTGGCAGCAGTGTTTCTCCATGAGCCTCAAAACAGCTGAAGGTGAAGCTCCCAGAGTGGTGCAAGTCCCACCTGGCTCCCTTCTCCCAGGACAGCATAGCCTGAGTGTGTTGGGATTTGGCTGAAACATGAAAAAGATTCTTTTTCCCCTTGAAATGTATCTTCTGATTTTAATGACCCAAAGTGTTAAGTACCTGAATTCTATTTACCATGTGTAAGATATAATCTCTGTCAGCTACTGTCATTAACCCCATTTTGGGTCATCTCCTCTTCAGAGGGTGCCTGAGACACTGAGCTGGTCCCACCTGACCTGCACAGCTCATGACGTCTCGAATGTCCTGTGATACACTGATTTCACCTGTGTCTGAGGTAACCAGGCCATTTTTCTTTCTTTCTGAGGGAGAGGTCCAATGAGTAATAGCAGACGTCATCAATTCTTTTGGTGTTTTTGCTTTTCTAATCATGAAACAAGTGGAAACCATCAGAAACTGGAGGAATGGGCTCTAGTCCAGAACTCCTTGTGCTCTTAAACTGGAGATTCAGCCCAACTTATTTCTTTAGTCTTCCTTCAGTGCCATGTAGGGGTGGAGGTGACAGTAGGTACCACTTGGGGTCTAATGTCCCCAGACCTGAGACATTCCCTGTCCCAAAAGGCTGAACACTGGTACATAATCAGATTTCCTTGTGGAGCAAGAGTAAACTTATCTTCCATGTTTCTGCTCTGTGTGCAATCTATACAAGGCTTCATTGTTTTAGAAGAAGGATTCTGGGCTAAGGGAGGGAGAGCTGTGCACTTTTGGAAACATCTCTTTTTTTTTTTTTTAATTTTTATTCAGGCTGAGAACAGAATTCATCTCATAAGGCTGCATTTCATGTGGAGGGAGGCTGCTGTATTCCCATGGTTTGAAAGGAATGGAGTGTCTATGGGGTAGGACCTCCCCACTCTCAGTGTCCCCTTGTGCTTTCCAAGTGCTTAGAATTCCTTACAAATTACAGTCTTTTGTGGTACAGAAAACTGCTATTTTAACCAATTGGAGGGGTGGTGGTGCTGGGGGGAATATAATAGGCTGAGAAGTATTTTCTTACTGTGCTTGATGGTTTGTTTAGGCTTCTGTTCTGCACCAGGGTCTGAAGGAAGGAACCCTTCCAGGCCCAGTGGGACTCCTGTCCTCTTTCACATCCTTAAGTGTGGTTTCACATGTTAAATCCACTGTCAGCTGCACCACCTCCATATAATTAAACTGATCAAACAGAATAAAGAAAATAAGTTACCAGATATAAATTCCAGAACACTGATAGTTCCTGAGCAGTGGGCAGGTGCTGGTGTTCATTTCAGGTGGTAGAATGATTATTTAATCCCAGATCACTCGAATCCAATAGGAATCGTGAAAACAAAGCCAAAAACAGCAACACAAAAACCCAACAACAAACTACAACAACAAAAAAAACCAACCCACACATGAGGAAATAATTTCCAAGATGAAAAACATTTAAGTTTACACTAGAGAGACAATAAGCAAATTATTGACTGCAAGAATCCCATTTTCAGGAGGCTGTGAAAAGAGTCAGGAGAAGGGTTCAGAGATCAAAAGGAGCCAAAAATGTTAACAGATCTTCCTGAGAACAAGAATGTGGCAGCAGGAGACTTGTCAGAGCCACCAGGGTGACAGCATGGAGGACAGAGAGACCTACATACTCTAAGGTAATTTAAAGAATTTGGCCCTCCCTGCTTAAAGCCAAAAGAGCTGAAAGCTGGCAGTGAACACCAGTAAGCCCTGGGGAGCTGCTATGCAGCTGTGTTGCATATATTGTTTTTAAGATTTGTTTTCTCAGAACAGTTTGGTTATAAGCCCTGCCCTGAGTCTGTAGATCTGGGGTTTTCCCACTGACAGTCGAAGAAAACAAGTAGCATCCTGAGAGCAAAGTATTTTTAGTTAGAGCCTGATTCTATGTATCATCTGTGAATCAATGTTTTTCTATCTCAAAAAAAAATCTTTACCGTCCAGTTATTCAAAATTACAGTGAATTCTCACAGCTTTGCCCATGATTCATGTATCCATCCATCTCTTCATCCACACAAATCCATCTTAAATCATAAATTCATACATAAATACAGGTGAGTTCCATGTGTGTAACACCTTTTAAGTTAAGGTGCAATAAGAGGGAAGTATATGGACTGATGTCAGGAATCTGTCAGGAGTAAATATTATTGATAACAAATCCTGAATATGCAGCCAGTATATATTCATAGGAAACAGCATTATCTTTGTTTCTGCACTTCTATTATTTCCTTCATTTTCATCCATACTATGTCCTAACAAATATAGGATTTATTCTGAAAAAATTCGTACAGTGTTCTGTCCTTTAGAGGAAGAGCAAGCTCCTTGGACTGAGGGTAAGAATTCATTAGAGGCAGGTGAAAGTTACTGAAGGAGAAGTAGGTGTTTCCCAAAGGTATGCTGCTGTGGGAGTTGAAAGAGGGAAAGAATTTGCTGCAGTCTTGTGAGAAACAAACACCCCTTGGGATAATCCAAATAATAAACCCTCTCTTTTACACTATGAAGAAATTTCTTCCTACATTCTTAATGTACCACATCTCCTGGTGCCAATGATGTGGGTACTTCTTTCCTCAAAGGTGTCATTCCCATTACACTTCTACTCAATAAAATCTCATTTCTTCCCTTAAGATACAAAGGAACACCAGCAACAGGAAACAATCCTGTGTTTTGGAAGATGTCAAACTCCATTATCCCAAGTAATTTAATAAAATAATAAAGCTTTTGCTCTGACTTTTGACATGTTTCTTAGTGTAAAATGTCCAAATAGCAGCTATGTTACCACAATGAGCTCAAAACACCCACATGCTCTGTGTTATGTCCCAAAATGCAAAGATAAGTAATTTTCTAGACATTATTCTGCATTATTCTTACTTATCTCCAGGTGTGAAGAGCAAAAGCTCATACAAATAGAAAGCAGAATGGCTACTTTCTTTAAAGATGTGTCCCACAACTGAAAACACCAGCTGTAATTCTGATATGCAAAGAGGAGGGAGGTGACAGGGAGCAGGAGGATCCCACCTGCCAACAGGATCCCACCTCATGAAGGTGCTGCTCTTTGGAAGAGGTTCTGCTTCCCTGAAGAATTGTGCACGTGGGGAAGGATTACTTTGCCCTGGACACCTCTAGAACACAGCCAACTACTCAGACAGTTGGCAAGAAAACATTCTCTTCAAGATCACTTCTGTTGAACCTCATGGGAATTGTGTCACTGCTGTCAGTGAGACCTGGATCAGGCCCTAATCTGTTAAAGAAATACCAGGGACATGCCTGATTTCCCTCCTGGCCCCACTTCTGGCTTTTCTGCCCACTCCACTGTTTATACTTCCTCAAGCTGGGCTGATTTGATTGCAGTAGCATAGACAGGATCCCTCTGACCCAGCACTGTGCTGCAGGTTTTTGCTCAGCCAGCTCCTCCAATTATTAAGGGAATGGTCTCAAAGAATCTAAGGAATCACAGATATTCTGGGGAAAAAAATATCTATTGGCTGCAAGTGAATGTGTTGAGAAGGAGAAGAATGATCTAACATCTTGATTCAATGTGTCTGTTATATCAATCATTTGCTCTGATTGGGTAGCAAAGATATGATCTAATAGGTGCAGGGTTCTTATTTCCTGTGACAACCTGTGCATGCCTTTTGGGTGAGATCAGAATGTTTTTATTTTGGTTTACTCATCAAATATTTTTATCAGCTAACTTCAGTGGTAATGTGGGAAACAGCTTAGAAGTCATTGTGTTTCAAACTATGTGAATCTCTTTAAGATCTTCCAGCTTGCTTACAAAGCTTTTTGGTATATATTCTCTAAAATTTTCTAGTGATGTGCTAATTTTCTCCCTGTGTTGCTGAAGTTCAGGTTCATCTTTAGGTATAAACGTTACTATTTTCCTTTGGGAAAATGCAACTAATAATAGTGCAGTTATCCTCAGAGTTTGCTTCTCTCACATTCAAGAAAAACAGATGAATTAGAATGAAAAGACAATTGCCATCATCTGCTCCGGAAATCAGTGGTGTATTTACAGTGATTAGCAGCTTGATTGACATCCACAATCATATTTAGGCATCTCACTATGCATGGATTTCCCTGGGAATTCAGACACTTAATTAGGATTTGGTTTGATTATCTCTGTGCACCTGGCTCTCTGCCTGGTATGAAGTGTTAGCAGGATCAGCCCCCTCAGCTCATATGCTCAAATCTGCCATGATCCTTCTGTAGGCAAGGCCATGTGCTCCCCAGTGACTCCAGTGGAGTCAGGAGAGCCTGGAGGCTGCTTCTGGGCAGCTCGTTTTGGAATCTGACTCTTAAGTTTTATTATGAATCAGGAGCTTTCCATATTTTTTTTTATATATTTCTTTTATGCCTGTGCGGTGAAATCTTTGTCTTTAAGGTATCACAGAAGCAGAAGGGTAATAGGAGTAGGTTAGCAAAATACAAGATACAGCAAAGAATTGTTTTGGTAATCAACTTTAAAGGACTTGGGCACTGAGTTTCTTTCAGGGCTGTTTCCCTGGCTAACAATTAGAGCTTTCTGTAGGTAGCACAGACAGTGTTAGGCCAGTGCAAACCTTTCCACTGGGAAGGGTTTGGAGTGACTTGAAGGCAAGTGCCCAGAAGGCAAAGCTGTGGCTGATATATCTCACACAGGAACCAAAGAGCTCCCAGTGCCAACCAGCCCTGCACTGCCCTTGCCAAGCCATGGCCTTGCATCTGGCTGGATTAAAAAATGTGTAAATAGATCTTAGACCACCAAATAATCCACATCAAATTCATGGATCAACAAATCCTTACTGTTACTCTTTCCTTCACCCAGCATGTGTCATCTGCAATCTGCAGCAGCAGCAATGGTGCCTCTTCCTCTGAACTGTGGAGTGTGATTGAATGACACTATTCACAGTGAGATCCCTGTGCTGTTACCTGTGCATCCCTGGGAGTTCCCAGACTCTATTCTTTGCACCTTTGCATTTTATTTTCTATATTGCGTGTTTTCTTAACTACGTTCATGCCATAAATTGGGTATTGATCAAGTTTTATAAAGTACTATTTGAAAACTGGCATTGTGCGAAGTGTGCCTTGCAGATTTTTCTGATTTATTCTGCCAGCTCCACTACTTTTAACCAAAACATTTTATAAACATAGAACTCCAGGATGGTTTGGACTGAAAGGAACCTTAAAGCTCATCTCATTCCAACCCCCTGCTGTGGGCAGTGACACTTTCCACTATCCCAGGTTCCTCCAAGACCTGTCCAACCCAGCCTGGAACATTTCTAGGCATGGGGCAGCCACAGCTTCTCTGGTTATGAAATCATGAAATAATTTTAAGAATTTGAGACTTGTATTCCATTTCATCAGGAGCATTGATATTATCTAGGTTATGAACCTTTGGCTTTAGAACTGAGTGCATCTCCTCACAACCTTATAATAATCTTACCTGGAATTGATGCGGTGTTTATCCTTCTGTAGTTACCCACAGTGGCCAAGTTTTATAAACATTGGTACATAAATTAATATCTGCACATTCCTTGCTTTTGCAGGAATTCTTAAATAAAAACTGTACAAGCTCAGAGTTCCTTGAGCAGCTCTTCAAACTCTTAAGGGTAAAATATCTCATATCTGAATCCAGGTAAGCCAGTGGTAGCTGAAGCATCAGGGAACTGAAGTGAGGATCAGGGAACTACCTCTGTATGGAACAACCCTGCATAATCTGCTGCTTTCTGCTCCACATCCAGGACCCAAAATGGCTCCAGCAAAAGATATTGTAGCCTTGACCAGCTCCTACTAGGCTTCCCTCTTTTTGCCATATCTTGGAAAGGACCGTGTGTAAGACTGGTGACATCTACACCAAAAGGGAGCTTCCTTTCCAAGGCTTGGAAACCAAAAATTGCCGTAAGTTAGAGATAGATAGATAGATAGATAGATAGATAGATAGATAGATAGATAGATAGATAATGAGAGATTTCAATATATTCTTATCCTTTGACATTGTTTGCCAGCTCATCTTTGCATTCTGAGACTTTGAAGTTCAACCATTTTGCTGGTTAACACTTCCTGCAGACAGTAAGGAGCCAAACTGTAGCTTCATATCCAAATGCACATTTAATGCACATTTCCAGAGAATATGGCTGAGAGAAAGGTGCACTATCTTTATAAAATAAATAAAATTTAAAAAAAAGAAAAAAAAAGAGAAGCCTACTCAACAATTACTTTTCAAGACAAACATTTAGGCACTTTGCCAGAAAGACATAAAATGCTGTCTCTCATCTGCAATGTGCATCTTGCTCTTGCAGCTTGTCCCAGTGACTGCTTTCAGGCCTTTGAATAGAACCTAGAAAATGTTGTATTTCAAGGAATAGTCCTGGAAAGCTTTGATTCATTGCTTGTGTTCAGGATTTGTGAGATGAACTGTAATTGCATATGTTATTACTCTTGCAATATTTTGTACTATGTTACTGCACATTTATAGACCAAAACTTTACAGACAGATAGAAAGCAGCCTGAGAAGGAGGAGAGACATAAATCAAGTTATAAAACTGCCCTGCATAATATTTTATGTTTTGCTATATTGACCTGGAATTACAGGATAAAGACATTTTCCACTTGTGCCCTGTTCTTTTCTTGCTTTCCCTGTGTGTGTTTCAGGTTTGTTAGAGTTCTCCATTAAATCCAGGATCTGTATCAAATGAGCTGCAGTGTGCTGCAGTACAGAAAAGTTTCAAAGCAACAATTACTCTATTATTTCAGCAGAGATTGCCTGTTTGAAAGGAAGCCCACACTGAATCTTTCCTGACCTGGTCCTTATTGTGATACTGATAACAAGCCACACTTTCCAGTCTTTATCTTCCCTCCTACAGGGTAATCTTTTCTTCTGGAGCTCAATTCTGCTAATAGCACCCTTGACTGGTTGCCAGACAACAAACACAAGCAGGTGAAAACTGAATGGCTCCAGTCTGACCACTGATAACTTTTTATTCTCAGGATTCCCTCCAAAATATGCAACTTGACCAGTGGATAATCAATTGCATTCCTTGTATGCATCTCCCTCCTTCAGATTGGTTATTCTTTGAAAGAAATTGTGATGATCTTTTCTACAGTTTCAGATTCTTTTTTTCCCCTCCTCCAAACAACAGCAAATAGTAATACCAGATGGTAAAAATTACTTTTAAATTAAAGCAGTTAATACAGGGAACGTATGCTTATCTAATTCCCCTGTTTTAAATTGTAACAATATGATGGGAATGGGAAAAACCGATGTGCACTTAAGGTATGCAAAATAGCTTGAGATTGTAAAATGTTTTTTTCCTCCCCTTTTCTGATTTACTGTCCATGAAAAAGAATTATAGACTCACGAAGAAAACAGAAGTTTTTATTTGCTGAACTCAATAGGCAGCTTTCTGGGGACTTGAACTCTGCAAAGTGCTGAAAAAAAGATTACTGCATTCCACGGGCAATTTCTCTGTTTGAACCAAATGGGAGGGATGACAGGGTGCTGTGCTCTGCCTTTCTGCTTCCTGAGGAAAACCTCAGACTGTTCGTTGTTCCTCTGCTGTGTATCTGTAAAAGCATATCCTTAAAAACTTCATTGAATTATGTATTTGGGCCTGGATTTAGCTTTGGTTGTGGATACCCCATCCCTGGAAACGTTCAGGGCCAGGTTGGATGGGACAACCTGATCTAGTGAGTGGCATCCCTACCCATGGTAGGGGGTTGGAACTGGATGATCTTTAAGGTCCTGTCCAGCCCAAACCATTCCATGATTCTATGCTTGTATGATTTAACCATCTCCTTTTAAAAGCAGTGAATGTAGAAGATGCTCAGCACCTCACAGTTCTTCACACCATGAACCAAAACCATTATCACAAGGAGAATGGTGTAAATGGACCTGAAATCAGTGAATATACTTTAACTTACACCAGCTGAAGTTTTGGTGGGCATTCATTTGCTTTTACCAAAGTGATTTTGCTTTTACTATTTGTGTATGTGATTATAAGGTAACTAGTTAGTGCTAAGGGGGAATATAGTTGGCTTCACTGGAAAATATAAAAGTATCCACTGTTCCTTCAGGGAAATCATTTTAATAGATAACAGCATGTTGTACAATGTTTCATCAGTGATATTTAGATCTAAATTAGGAGCAGTTGTGAGATGGGTTGCCGATTTTCTTGTGATAAAAGGGAAATAGTTCAAGAAATATAGACCAGATGTTATCTTAATCCAATCCTCATGTACAAGAGCACACTATGAGACAGTAATAATAGTCCCTTCTACCTGTTTCTAATTTTCCTGCTCTGAAACACCCCCTGTGAAAAATAGATTAAACCAACACATCATTTATGAATCGGCACTAGCGGGTTGGAGTTTGGTTGGAATGCAGCATGCGTGGCACCGACCGGAGGGTGCAGCCACCAGATTTTGATCCATGTTTAAAAATGCTCCTTTGACAGTAATGTTTAAGACAGCAGCTCTCAGTGATTTAAAAGGAGAGTAGCTAGTTTGGGTTTGAATCAGGTTTTTTGGTTCAGTGTATCCCTACACAGTTTCAAATTTGTCATCAATGTTTCTGGGCAGTATATGTTATACAATCCTCAGCAGGCCAAAAAACCAGGGGGTTGATCCTCAGCTGCTGTAAATCAACACTGATCCACTGATTTAGATGGAACTACACTGATTTGTACCATCTCATGGTCTGGACAAAGTGTATTAACTTTCCCCATGAAAATCCTCCCCAACAAAAAGCTCCATTCACAGTCCTACTGCACAAGCAGAAACTAATGTGTCTCTGTTCTCGTAATAATGTTTAATACCTGCATCATTTCCTACTTGCTGGGGCAGCCGAAACATTACTCTTTACATTGACGTAAGAGGCCGAGTGCTGTGCATTTGTAATATTTGGGACAGCTTTTTCCATAGCTCCCTGCCTGAGCTCGAGCATTTTGCTGGAATATTCATGTCTCTTGGCATTTTCATGCCAAGGAGGCTTTTGGGCAGTTCTCTAGCAACTCAGGAGACAAGACTTTTCCTTTGAGGAACACAGTAATATGCAAATAATTTATTCCTCAATATTCAGGACTTTAAGAACTACTTGAGAGGGGTTTGTTCACTGGAAATAGCAATAGCTGTGAGGATATCAACAACAGTGTTAATTAGACTGCTTTATCTAGGCCAGACACCCTTACATTTTAGAATATTTAGCAAGTAGAGTAAAATCCTGTTTTCCAGATTGGATATTTTCATATTTCTATGTACAGAAGAAACAAGAGCAGGCGATGAGACAATTACTCTTCAGAGACAGCCCACACAGCTGGCTGGCAGCTGTGAGGATTCTGCAAGGACAGAACTAAAGTTTTCCTTTTGAAGTGAACTCTTCTGCTACTCCTTTATTTTTAGAAGAATGTATATGTACAAGAGAGCTGGAGAGGGACTTTGGACAACGGGTGGAAGGACAGGAGAAGAGGGGATGGCTTTCCACTGCCAAAGGGAAGGGTTAGATGGGATTTTGGGAAGGAATTGTTCCTTGTGAGAGCAGTAAGGCCCTGGCACAGGTTGCCCGGAGCAGCTGTGGCTGCCCCTGATCCTGGAAGTGTTCCAGGCCAGGTTGGACAGGGCTTGGAGCAACCTTGGATAGTGGAAAGTTGGAACTAGATGATGTTTAAACCCCTTCCTCCCATTCTAGGGATGCTTCTGGCCCTTCAGAACCATTTTTCCAGCATGTGTTTGCCTGGTTATCTTTAAAGATTTTGAAAAAAGGAACCCCACAACCAAAAAACAGCAGAGGGGTGATACCCTTTGCAATGCTGTCCCGTGGAATCCCAGGACGGTTTGGGTTGGAAAGAACATTAAAGCTCATCTCATTCCAACCCCCTGCCATGGCAGGGACACCTTCCACTATCCCAGGTTGCTCCAAGCCCCAGTGTCCAACCTGGCCTTGGACTTTCTCAAGTGCCCCAGGGATCCAGCGGCAGCCACAGCTGCTTTGGGGACCCTGTGACAGGGCCTCCTCATCCTCACAGCCAGGAATTCATTCCTAGTATCCCACCCATCCCTGCCTTCTGGCAGTGGAAGCCATTCCCTGTGTCCTGTCACTCCAGCCCTTGTCCAAAGTCCCTCTCCAGCTCTCCTGGAACTCCTTTAGACCCTGGAAGGGGCTCTGAGCTCTCCCTGATGCCTTCTCCAGGTGAACACCCCCAGCTTTCCCAGTCTGGCTCCAGAGTAGAGGGGCTCCAGTGGTTGTGTGCTCTCACTGAAGAGCTGGAATCTCCTGGATTCCCTTACAAAATTCATAATCCAACTATGCATCTGTAAAGACCCGTGGGTGATGTATGAACACATTTGGGCAAAAGTGGTCAGTATTTCTGTAGGAAATCAGTTTGCTTGTGTTTTAACCATTAATCCAAGAGCTGTCACTTTATTTGTAATGTCTGTACTTCAAGGCCCTACTTACACTACTTACCTTTTGAGGGTCCAGATTAGTTTGGTTCTGTGAAATCCATTCAGGAAAATTGTCATGAATCAGTATAGTAAGAGGAGGCAGGTGGATCAACAGGAATAGGAAATACAAAAATAAAGTCCCAAGTTACCACAACTGCTCACATCAGTGAGAAAGCTGTAATTTGTGATAAGAGTGTTTCACAAATACAGATGGAACACTTGATGGATTAAAGTAGTTAATGAGAGAATAAGATGAGAAAAAGAAAAATGTGGAGTGGCTGAAAATAGTTAGGGGAAGGAAATCCACCTGTGGCTTGGGAAGATTTGAAAGGCTGTAGCAGCAGAGCTGAATCCACATAAGTGATCAAAATGCAAAGTGCAGTGTAGAGACCTTGGTGCTAAAAGGCACCAGTGGTGGTGCTGGTAGTGGGGTACGTAGGTTAATACTGAAAGTGTGTTATTAGTAATGACCAAAGACCTTTAGCCTCCTGTCCAAAATCCTTTTTTACTGTATAGAACGGGAAAGTAAACTCGATCATGTTGGGCTATTTAGTAAGCTATTAGTGCATTCATCTTTTCATCATTTGACAGGTGGAAGTAGTAGTCCAGCTTTTAGTTTTAATTATAAGGGATTCCAGATGTAGAATAGGACATAAATTAAAACCAGATCTACTCATATGTCTTTTCAAAGTAAGCCAACTTCAAGGTATCTGCTTTTCATTTCAAAATGTTATTAAAGCTATTACTAAGAAATTCATAGTCTTAGCATGCTCCAATAATTGACACCTTTAAAGTGACTAAACAGATTTAGAGTGTGCAGAAAAGTAAATTTGTCTTAGAGAATGACTCTAATCATCCATTTACATAGAACGGACAAATCAGTGTTTGTGTTGGGAATGGCTGGGCGAGCAGCCGGCCCCGATGGCTCTTGCTGCCTCCTCCTCCTCTGCCTGGCCTGGCCTGGCTGTTGGGTGTTAGCTTGTTTCCATGATTGTGCTACTACTCAAAGGAAGATAAAGAATTAAGGGTTGATCCAAAGGCAGTGAAAGTCAACAGGAGTCTTTTGATGAGCTTTCTGTCATAGTCTCCTCCTCTCATGCTGAGCTATGTTACATTATGTTGGAAGTAGCATTTTATTTTGAAAGAAAATTAAATCCAGAACCACTTTTTTTTTTTTTTCTCCATAGTGATAGTGTTCTTAAATCCCTAACTGTGCAAGGAAACCTGCAGATCCCTTTTTAAAATGCCTTGCTTTCCCCAAGACCTATTTATCTGGTGATACATTACAACCATGCAAATAACGCTGTACATCTGACTTCATAAAAAGTCTGAGGTTTCCAATAATTAGAATGATAGCTGGCAAGTCTGATAAATTAGAGAAATAACTTGTTTGGTGTAAACTGAGCCTGTTTCTGAGGCAGAAATGTTAGGCTTTTATCCTCTGGAGTGTGATTGAAAGGGTGAGAAGTTAATTTGGCAGCTTCGCTTCTATGGTTTCATAATGTTTCTCCTCCCCCCTCCCCTCAGCTTCAGGGAAGGACTGTGATTTCAGTACTTTGCGCCTGCCCTCATACAAGGCAAGAGCATGACCCGAAACGAAACCCCTCTCCCCAGGGCACATCCTGAGCAGTAACAGCTTGGCTCAAGTGTTTCTTATGAACAGCCGTCCAGAGCACTTGATCTAAATCATGCCATTTCCTTCACAGTATGGCACAGTTAACAAGTCAGTGCATCAACACAATCTGCAGATGGCAGTTCAAAAGGTGCACGTTCCCCAGCAAGATAAAGGGCAATGAGTTCCATGGGTTAGCTCATTACTTGGATTCAGGCAGGGGCTCCGTAGGGGTGTGAGGGAGGAAAAGGGGGCAGGCAAACCTTGAGAATGCATGTCTACACAAATAAAGGCAGTGTTGCAAGAAGCATGTTATTGAAGTAAAGTGCAAACAGCTTGCAGAGCATGGCTTCCTTCAGAGGTGGCTTGTTTTGCCTCTGCAAAACAAGAGGAAAAGGGGAGTGAAACCAGTGGTGACATGCAGCTTCATTTATCCTCAAGGCCTGGCAAAGAGGACACCATTCCCTAAGCAAAGCCTCAAAATTTATAAGAGGCCAGTGAGTATCAGCCTGGGCTGGGGCTCCTGGTTGCTCTGCAACTTCAAAGGCTCAGGGCTCTGAGCTATGTGGCCCGGTGAAAGTTGCCCTGCCCATGGCAGAGTGGTTGGAACTCAATCAACCTTAAGGTCTCCTCCAAGCCAAACCATCCTGGGATTCTATGATTCCATACTGCTTGGGAAGGAACCTGTTTTCTGGAGCATTGCAGAAGGGCTTCTAGAGAGCAGTGTGCACTCCTGCACAAATTACATTAGAGCTAAACATCCAGTGAAGAATCTCTGAGACATATTAGTTCTTCAGACTTCAAAACAAGCTTAAATTGGAACCATATTGCTGGAATACTTCTTAGCTAACATTTATATTACTTCAGTTACCAAATCCAGACTAAGTCCCAGGACTCGGCAGGGGAGAACATAATATATTAGGAAGTAAGATGGGGGTGTGCACTTCTGGCCTCTTATTTTATATAAATGTACAAAAAGTTTCCTCACACTAGCAAGGAAATGACTACAAGGCCCTAAAATGCCGATTTCCAGCGGCAAACGAGGGAAGTCCGCTGCCCCTCCTCCCCTCTCTCCCCTGACCATTCTGTGTGTGCCATGCCTTGGGGATAGTTTGGATTACTTGGAGTAAGACTGTTGCATAGGAGCTCAGGTATCAGAGCAGATAATTATACACATATAGCGAGATACAGCAAAGGTCTCAGTGAATTGTCAGAGGATGAGATACATCTCGGGAGACCAAACAAGTCTCCCCTATACTGATCTTTGTAAATGAATCTCTTTGGGAACTATCAAGATGGTGCTTTACCACGATTTTCGCTGCTGAAGAAAAAGGAACTCTTCCACGCTGTTTGTTTTCCAGGTTGTATGAAAAGCTGTCGAGGGAACATTTTTTCCCTTTCTGTGCTTATGTTGGTTTGAACGCCCTGAAAGGCTCTAACGTATGTGCTGAACTTGGAGTTCCTGCAGCAGGCAAGTTCAGGGCAGGTTAGGCAGGAGAGGAACTGTAACCCCCCTCCTTTCCCCTCCCCATAACTCCAGATCTACAAAGGCTGACTTTCCAGTGAACTCCCTGGTCTCCATCACAATTCTTTTGGAGAAACAGTGCTAAAACTGGGAAGGGCAAACCCTGAGTGGCTGCTAGGCAGAGGTGTGTTGAACTAAGGTTATTCCATGTGTAATTTGATTGATTGATTGATTGACTAGAGTCATACCAGAGATAAATTTGGTTTTAGGCTTTTGGGTGATGTGTCATTGTTTTGTTATGTAACTTATGGAACAAGTGCTTAGCAACAGCATCTTCTGCTGGTTTATCCAGAAATCTTTGCTTTTCTTTCCTTTTCCCTTCTTTAATACCCTTCCAAGGTGTGCTAAGTTAAAAACTGAACCAAGACTTCAGGTTTTGCCTCACTGGGACATGTAGAGATGCAGCACATTTCACCAGGCCCTCTATCCATTTCTTTCTTGCCATAATGCCTGGTAATTGCTGTTTTTCTCCATTCTGTGTGATACATGAATGGTAAAGAACTGTGAGTCTCAGAGATTTTTCTGGATTTGGTGAATTCAACCTTAAGCTAAAGGAGCTGAACTTCATTTCATTGAGAATGTTGCAGCTTCTTCTGAGACTGGCAGAAAACAAATCATCTTTGCTATTTCAACATGGTGCTGCACAATGCTGTGCTAAGCATTGTGTGTCCCAGGGTTGTAAGAAATACTGTATTTTCTATCCCTTTTCCAGTCTGTCTTGGGAAGGCATGAAGAAGGAGAGATGAGTAATCCTTGTGCTCAGTTTTTTCTGTGTATAAGCACAAGGCCAGGTGCCCTCTGTGCTCTGTGTTGTTTCTGGTGTGGAGCACAACTGGTGTTGATGGTGGAGGGTCACATTCATGAGATCAGTGGCATCCAAACCCTGCCTAATCTCATCTCTGTGGCTGTACCCTTCACAAGCACTTCTTGCAGCCTTGTAAAATACACCTGTTTGTTTGTCAGGTGTGACTGATGAAAAGGATTATATGACACAGTTGTTTGTAACAGCAGGAAGCAGAACATGGTGAATTAAGTCCCTTCCATCCTCATCTTCCTGTGATTTCCCTCTAATGATGGATGTCTGAGAAGAATATGGGTTATTCTGGTAGTTCTTTCTGATCAGCGTGCTCATATTTCTTAGAATTGCAGTAGAAATCTCTGGTGTTGTGTTGAAACAGAATCTCAGACCCTCACAGTGCCCTTGTCCTCCAGAAAACATTCTGCATCTTTTATAATGAAATATTTGGGTTATGATAGCACAGAGAAGCCGCAGAAATGGGGGACTCTGGCATGCAAGGAGCCATATACTATGATGTGAAATAAAGAGTTTGATCTCATGCAGGCAGTCAGCAGCAGGGCACACAGACCTGGCTCCCCTGCCTCCCAGTCCATGCTTTCATCGTGAAATCACTCAGTTCTTTCAGCTTCATCTCCAGGCTCTGTTTTTAGCACTGTAGTTTCTCTGTCCCACATAGAAACCCCAGGGCTGGGCTTCACAGACTCTCTGCAACTCTATCCCTTTGGACTGTAATTGATTTGGAGTCAGGTGGTGGTGTAACATAACCCGTGTGGAATCTGCTGGTGAAGTTTATGGCCATTCAGCTAAAAAAAAAAAAACAACAAAAAAAAGCAAACCCAAAACAAAACAACAACAACAAAAAAACAAAACAAAATAAAACAAACAAAAAAAAAAAAACAGGAAAAAAAATAGAGAGGAATATAGAGGGGGAGTAGGAACTGAACTGACTTTGAGTTCTGGGATGTGAAGCTGTGCTGTTTCCCAGCCCAAAGAGAAAAGCTTGTAGAGGCTTTGGGTGTAGAGAAATCTATGACCAGTTCATGTACCACAGTCCTGCTCAGCCTCTTAATATAAATAGAAGAACCTACAGAGAAATCCCTGTCCCAGATGTGGTCAGCCCTTGGACCAGTGTAGAAGAGCAGAGAATTGCAGAGGGAATGCATAGAATACATAAAGAAATTCTAAAAAATAAAAAAATAGTTTTTCAATTGTTGTTTCTATACTGCCTGGCTGTGTGACTGTAGTACATTTCTTGATGTCTGTGTCCCTTTACTTAAGTTTCCAGGGCTTTTGTGTAGTGAAGATATTCCAGTGTGACTCCTAGATGTCTTAAGGCACTACAGGCAGCCTCATGTTATCTGCAAATTTGAACAACAAATTCTAGATTGACAGTCTTGAACTGAACTCTCACAATCTCCATTGACAGAACTAGATTTTCTAATTTGGTTAATTCATCTTGGATGAGAGATGAGAAGCCAAAAAAAATGTTCTTTCCATGACAAAATAACTTTTTGCAAGGTTTTGTAGAGGTTTCAAGACATTATTCCAGGTGCAAATAGTTCTAGAAAAGATTTGTTACCCAGCTGGTGGGCTTCCCCTCTGAGCTACACTGAAAATACCAATAGTCTTACGTGATAAGCACTATGTGACAACATTATGTGGTGAGTATGTGATAAAACAAGGCTGTAAGTTTGTCCAGGTATCCCTGCATTGCTGAAATCGCAATAAATAGAGTGAAAAAGGCAGCTGTGAGAGCTCAGACCATGACTGTACATAAAGTATTGTGAGACAAATACTCAAAGCTTTGCTGCAGCCGTGGTGATTTACTGATACATGGGAAGCCAAGGCTGTGTTGAGCACTAATATTTGTCAACAGGCCCATTTGTACAGCCACAAAAAAATCCAGGCAGGGCTTTGAACACACAGGCAAGGTATTATTCTTGCTGCTGTCATTGCTGTAATCTAGGATCTTGCTTTCCAGGAGGAAGGGAGGAAGCCAGTTCTCACCCCAGGCTGTAGCAGAGTTCCTTTCCCTGGGCTATTGGATTAGTCGTCATCTTGTACAAAATGCTCCCTTACAGGGTGGCCATGCAGTGACATCCTACTGCTGCCACAAGTCACGTTGTCACTCTTGCACACAAGTGAGGTGTGAAGGATAGAAAAGAGAAGTGCAGGAGAGAGAGTGCTTGCCTTTAAGCACTTTAAGCCCTGAGTAATGAGTGATATCAAAGCTGCATCAGCCACCCAGACGTCCCAGAAGACCTTAAGACCTCCTTGATTACTTTCTTGTGGCACATTTTTCTTCCTTTGCCCCTCAGAGGCTCCTCCAGCCAGTCCTAACAAGAGAAGGTTTCCTGAGGAAGGGGTAAGATAGTGACAGACAAGGGGAAATGGCTTCAGACTAATGGAGGGCTGGGTTAGGTGGGATATTGGGAAGAAATTGTTCCCTGTCAGGGTAGTGAGGCCCTGGCCCAGCGTGCCAAGAGAAGCTGTGGCTGCCCCATCCCTGAAGGCCAGGTTGGATGGGGCTTGGAGCAGCCTGGGATAATGGAAAGTGTCACAGCAGGGGGTTGGAATGAGATGAGCTTTAATGTCCCTCCCAACCCAAACCATCCTATGAGTCTGTGATTCTTCGATGTTTCAGTCCCTCTTCTATAAGCCTATGCAACCTGTGCTGTGAGTCCATTGCCCTCCATATGCTTAGTGTCCTGCTGATCCTTTCCCAAGGGCTCTCCTGGTTCCTCTTGTCAGCCCCACTCTGTGGAGTCACTGTCACACATGCTGCACACACTGTAATAGGAACTTCTGAATTACTCTATGACTTTCTTAACAGAGGTTATCATTTCCAATTGCATTTTGTTGGACACTTCCCACATCTGTAGCATGCTGCTCCTTTGCCATTAAGCTTTACCAGATTCTTCCAAAGAGGTGATATTTTTTAAAGAGAAAATACTGAAGCCCCATGTGAAAACAGGAAACTCCATGAATTTTTTATAGTGAAATTTTTCCACTAGGGAAACATCCGTATTTTACAGTTTGCAAAATGTGTGGGACCATAAACTGTAAAACCACATGGAGAACCACAACTCCTTTGTACTTTAAAAATAGACATAAAAGTAATTTCTCCAGAAAGAAGGAGCATATTTTTAAAGGTGAATATTTGCAGGGATTATAAAAGCTATTGGTCTGTTCTTGGAAACGGAATAATCATGTTTAAAAAAGGAAAAGACACAGATTGTGGTGAGTTTACTGCGACTGAATCATCCCTACAGTATGTGCTGAACTGGACCAGCCATAGCACAGCTGCACGAGGACGTGCAAGGTTCCCACCCAGCATGGGAGCCTCTGGTTCCCCACTTCCCCCAGAGATGAGGGGCAGGAGTGATGGTGCAGAGATGAGCAGAGAAGTGGTGAAGAAGGTCAGGAAGAAACTCTAGGTATTTCATATATCTCACAGTGCGCCAGCCAATGGAGTTGAGCAGGAATGAGGGAAAAGCAAGATG
Organism: Cinclus cinclus; assembly: GCF_963662255.1. Taxonomy (NCBI): domain Eukaryota; kingdom Metazoa; phylum Chordata; class Aves; order Passeriformes; family Cinclidae; genus Cinclus; species Cinclus cinclus. The sequence continues at coordinate 59,693,651 of NC_085051.1, forward strand.
TTCTGGCCACAGGACCGCTGTATTTCCCCCCACTCTGCAACATATGGTGAACAAGGAAGGGGTGATACTTGATTCTCCCAGTCTCTTGGGGGTGGTGCAGGAATGATCACACTGAAGGCTTTGAGCCAAAGCTCAATCTCACCCTGTGGCTGTGTCATTTGTAGTAAATGAGACTGATCCTTCTCTTTGCCTGTTCGGGTCATCTGGGCTGTAGCCAGGCCTGGGCAGGACCTGACAGGGTTGGTCTTTGGAGCTGATCAGATGGGACATCATGCACATGTAGCAGGATGGTGGATTTTAGAAGATGCTCTGTGCCATGGGACAGCACAGGGATGTCATCATGGGATATCAAGAGAAATTTCAGACATCCTCTGTGAGAGTGGGCAAATGGAGAGATGGGGATTCTGCAGCCTCTAGTGCTAGCTCTGGTTCTGTTGGTGAGAAGAAACACCAAGGGCAGGATGTGTTCCTTGGCAGACTCACACATCTGGTCTGAATATTGAATTGGATCATAGTTATAGTTCTGGGCAAAGCAGTTTTGGAGCTGGCAGTCTCCTGGCCCTGATGCCTGCTTGGTGCATGCCAGACCTTGGGAGACCATCTCTTCCACTACTACTTTGATTGAGAAGTTGGGGTGCTTGGAGGAGATGGCCCTTCCCAGCAGCAACAGCAGCTGTCTTGCTGTCCTTCTCCCCAGCAGCAAGAGCAGCAAGAGCAGCAAACCTTATCCTCCACAGCTCTTAACCTTTCCCTTCCTCCCTGAATTTTAGCTCTCCCACTGTGTCCAGGCAGGAAGGGCCAGCTCCTGGCATCACCTCCTCTGTGGGTGACAACATTCACTCCTGTCTGTGTGGCAGAGGACAGTTTATGTGACCCATAATTTGATAATGTGCTGTTTATCAGAGTATATCCTGCCGTTTAGAGATGGATAGGAATGTACATTTCCCTGTGCTGCTCAGCCCTAGTGCTATTGAATAGTGTAATATTCTGGTCTGCTGTTTGTTTACAGCTGCCTTTCATCTTCAATTATCCACTATATTTTAGCAGTGGATAACTGACTGATTCCTGTATTCAGGCCAAATCCCACTTGTTTGGTTCATGTGAGTAATCTAAGCAAGTCTGACACTTTGTTCCCTGATCTGTCTGGGAATGCTTGCACGACAAGGGGTCCACAGGCATGGGACCCGTGAGCAGGAGTGCAGTCCTGAGGCTGAGACCCATCTTCCCTTCATTCCACAGACACTTGGCAAATGCACCAGTTCCTGAGTGTGGCTTTAGCTCTCGAAACCCCTCCTGTTCCTGGCCAGCTGGGTAACATAAATTTTTACAGGCCATTGGTACAGTGTGGGATATACCAGCTGCCTTTCCATTTCCAGAGAGGGGTGAGACAAGGCCTTAGGCCATTCCAGTTGGACAGCACTCCTGAAAAGGGCAACTAGATGGCTTGGAAACATGCAAAGTTACAAACCTTCCCAGTTCTGTGCAGCTGTCATCGTTAGCACAAACAGGCTGGTGCTGCCAGAGCTGCTGGGCTTACCCACTGCTGAGGCTCCTTTTACACAACATCACTGCCCTGCTCTGCTGGCAAATGGAATTTGCTTTGGATGCCTTCCTTTAGCTGAGCTGCAGAGTACTGATAGTGCTTTATCTCAGGATGAGGCTGCAAACACACTGTTTTTTCTGCCTTACCTGCTTAAACAGATCTGTTATGTGAGAACTACCAAGGTCTAACCATGAACCAGGGTGAGCTATGTGTATTTAGAACAATTAATTTCTTTCTAATACGTGCCACCACCACTTCCACAGTGGGATCACCACCTGAGAGAGGAAGGCAGGTCCATCATTACAGAATTTCCTGTGGAGCTGGGAGACATGGGTTCAGTTTTCTGCTGTGATGGATTTTCTGTGTGAGCCTCAGTAACTTAGATTTTCTCTGATTAAGTGTCATGTGTAAAATAGTGGGTATAGTCTGACCCTTCATCGCTATTGCACATAAAAGAAAGTGAATTAATGTTGAGAGTCAGCCATTAAAATGTTTGGAACCCAAGGGAAGGAATTCTCTACCCTGAGGAGATGAACTAATTGGGAAGGACTAAAGTAAATGGATGAGGTAGTTGAGGTTTCGGGTGAAAGGTGTAAAGGTATGGACAAGGTGAGGCAGGGAGATGTGGTTGCTGGAAACATTTGGCAGATGGGGAAGGAACATGTGGATGTTGGAACTGGAGTCACAAGGAGGGGAATGAGAGGGACAGCAGGAGGTTTGAAAAACCCTAGAAGAAGCCCCTATTATTGAGAAGGAACTACATCATTAAAGGGCATTGTTTTGAGCACCTGGGGTAGGAAATGAAGGACAGGAGGATGTTGGGGGATCAGTGCCTGCCCTATCTGTGCACACCGAGGTGGCTGCAGCGAGATTCCTTGCCCTGTTCACCAGGACCACTTGGGTTTGATAACTGAAACCACACTGTCAGTGTCCCAGGCTGAAATGTTTATTCCCAGGGTCTATCTTTGTCTTGTTTATTTGTTGGCTTACTTGCCTTTTTCCTGAACAAAGCTCTCATTGTCTGCTTTTACAAAACCTAAATAATTTGGAGTGTAAACTGGCAGTGTCTGGGTAGAGCAGTGAGTTTAAGGTTTTGGATATTTGCAGAGCTTTTGAAGTTTCCATGCAGAGAACAAAAGCAATCATGGCAATTAAGATCTCTTTTTCCTGAACTGAGCAGTTTGGCTGAGCTCTGACCATTTCTGTGTGCTGTAAAGAGAAGATATTCTCTGAACAGCTGCTCCATGGGTCACTTGTCTGAGCCCTATAGCTTCCAGCTTTCCCAGTCTTTTCCAACACTGGGAGGGTCCAACCAGTTTCCCAAAAGACTTCAGCCAGGATTCAGAGAACTACAGAAGTGTAATACAGGTGTTTGTATGGACAAATTAGTAAAATGTAAAGGACATGTGCATAAATGTGACTCACTTGGGAAAAGTCAACATGGCACCTGTGAAGGGAAGTCCTACCTTAAAAAATATCTTGGATTTCTTGAAAAGATCAATGCACAAGTGAATAGACTGATCTGATAGATATAATCCACTTGAGAGTTCCAAAAGACTGTACATAAAATTCTCCACAAAATGCTTTTAATGCAACTCAGCATCTATGGGATAGGAGAGAAGCTAGCACTGAGGGAAGTTCACCAGTGGAGCCCTGAGCTGGAGCATGTGCTGTTCAACGCACTCATAAGTGGTCAGGGGAGGAGAAAAAAGAAGTGAGAACATCTGGTGATGAGGCAGGATTTAGTCAGGGGAACAAAGTTGTTGATGGATAGTGAAAGAATGTGAAAGAGCTTGGCAGGAATGAGTGATTGATAAACAAAAAAAGAGGGTGAAATTCAGCAGACCTACCTGTAAATGGATGCACTCTCCTGGGATACAGGATCTGGGCTTCACTGTAAAGTGAGGAGCTTTAAGCTGACCACTGCCGCTGTAAACTGGATGCTACTACTCAGGATAAAAGATGCAATGGTCAATAGAGTTCTTTATATTTCTGTGTAAATGACAATTCAATGCTTAATAGCAGTCAAAAAGCCCCAAATCATATATTAGGAATTACAAGGAAAGGAGTGGAGATGAAAAGAGAAGATAATTACACTGCTCTATAAATCAATTTATTGTCAACTCATTCAGTGTGGTGTGGAGTTTTGGACCCTCATCTTAAAGTCCCAGAATCACAGAATATCCTGAGTTGGAAGGGACCCACAAGGATCATCCAGTCCAGCTCCTGGCTCTGCACAGACACCCCAACAATCCCCCCTCTGCATCCCTGGGAGTATTGTCCAAATGCTCCTGGAGCTCTGGCACCTTTGGGAATGTCACCATTCCCTGGGGAGAGCCTGGGCAGTGCCAGCACCCTCTGGGGGGAGAACCTTTCCCTGATATCCAACCTAAACCTCCCCTGGTACAGCTCCAGCCAGTCCCACAGGAACCTTCAGAGAACAGAAGGGCTGATAAATGCCTGGATGGTGGTTGGGATTTGTTAGCCTGGAAAAGCTGTCAAGATTGACTGATGCAGAGAGTATCCATAGGGATCTGTTGTTCATACGTCTGTGAAAGAACTGGAGGGCAGTGGGAGCTAATTCAGTTAATGGGAGTCCTGTTCAAATCACACAAAGAAGATGGGTGGTTCATCCCTGGACCTCCTCTTCAGAGGATGTGCAGATAGATGCAAAAATTGTTTCAAGGGAGTCTGTTTAAGCAGTTGTAAGAGAGATCTGTGAAGAGTTTCTAAACAGAAGAACCATAAAATCCAACAGGCTGAGCACTGCTGGAGCTGAAAAGTATTCAGACAAGTATCAGAAATTATTGTCCTCTTCTTGCTCTTTCCTGGATGTCTCCTTAGGATCATTACTGGGACAATGATATTGATGCTTGTCCCAGTGTGGCAATTCTCCTGTTCTCACTTAAATGTGCTGTACATGCACTGGATTTTCAGATTCACACACACGGAGGAGAGCAAGGCTAATCTCTGGGGTGAGGAGGCATCTTAAATTCAATTAAATCTTAAGAGATTGTGCTGGTTTGAATTTGAATTCTAATCAGAATTTAAGTTTTCCAACTTTCTATGGCAGAAGATCACCTAATAATGATCACCCTATAAAGAAGTTCAAAGCATGTGGTCCCTGAGAAACTACACAATATGGTCAATAATCTTGAGAAAAAAAGGTTTCTAGATGCACCTGTATTTATAGTTAGAGGTAACAGAAAGTTTTACCTTTGTTTCAGGACTAAACTTTTAGCTGAATGCATTCTGGCCTCTTTTAACAAAGGAGGCTGGAAATTTCTCCCTGTGGAGACTGGAAATGCTATCCACATTCCCTCCAATTCCTCCTAATTCAGGAAGCTGGCACAAGAACGAGCTAAGAAAATTTGGAGAGTCTAGGTTAGCCAAAACAGTATTGGTTTTCTGACCTGAAAAAAGTGATGATCCATTTAATGCTGCTTCTTTTCACAGAGGATGTCATATCACTTTGTATCCCCATTTGCACTGTTGGCATTCCACAATTTATCCAGGAAGTTGTTAATTATGTTGGGGCAAAGTGAGCCTGCTCTTGAAGGGCACAAAACCTCCTCCTTTAGCTGGAAAGTTTAGAACAGTGTATCTTGAAGATAAATAAATGAAATTTTCTACCCAGGCCTGTTGTCGTGTAATGATTCCATCTAAAAGGCAAATTCAAATCATTTGAGAATACTTGCTGAAATGGTAATGAGCCTTTGGAGAATTAAGGAATGCTCAATGTTTTCACACCCCTGTTAAAAATGGCAACAAAAGGCTTCAAGTGGACTTACCTGTAAAGGAACTGTTAGTTTCCAAGCTTTTCTCAAATTTTGACTAGGCTCAGGAATTATTTTTTTTCTTATCACACTTCCATTGTTCTTTTTCAATTGTGCAGTAATTCTGATTTACTTGAAGCAATAGCAAAGAAGAGCCAAGGGAAAACCAGTAATGGTAGATCCTTTCCTTTCCTTTCCTTTCCTTTCCTTTCCTTTCCTTTCCTTTCCTTTCCTTTCCTTTCCTTTCCTTTCCTTTCCTTTCCTTTCCTTTCCTTTCCTTTCCTTTCCTTTCCTTTCCTTTCCTTTCCTTTCCTTTCCTTTCCTTTCCTTTCCTTTCCTTTCCTTTCCTTTCCTTTCCTTTCCTTTCCTTTCCTTTCCTTTCCTTTCCTTTCCTTTCCTTTCCTTTCCTTTCCTTTCCTTTCCTTTCCTTTCCTTTCCTTTCCTTTCTTCTTTTCCTTTTCTTTTTTCCCAAGGAAAACATTTTATTAAGACTTATCCTGAGTTCCTGTCCAACAAATTAATAGATTTTCACCTTAAGGATTCAAGTAGTAACTACATCACTTATTTTTAGTGAAAGTCTGAAAGATCAGGAACAGGAGCAAGTTTAATAAACTAGATAGATTTAGATATAGGCTAGAACCATCACTTTAATTAATTGGATTATGCAGTTTAGATCCTGTTCCTGTGGCTGATTGGAAAACAGGAGATCAGAGTTTTTCAGTATGGAGATTATTGATTTTGGCTTCCATATATCTGTAGGATTGATGTTACCTGTCAGTCTTCCAAGGAGAATTTCTTCTTGTTTCACCAGGAGGGCTTAGGCCATCTAGGGAGAAAAGCTCTGGGAGAAAATTCTAATTGTCAATTTTAAAACATTAATATGTGTCATATCATTTTAGAAGCATCTAAGCTGCAGCAGACTTGAGAAGAACATTTTGCATCCATTGTAACATTTGTGATGTGCAGAGAAATATATCTGGGATTGGTAATCAGTGGCAAAAGAAGAAAACAGTTCCTGGCTTGGACAGAAACTCTTAGAAATTTGCTGGACACAGTCTCTCCTTGCTCCCAGATCTCACCACTGTAGGTTCTACTATAACTTAGATCAGAGGAGAGAGAATTTACAGTCACAAGACATTTTTTTTAATTCCTGCTATATTTTCACCCACAAAAAAAAAGATTTACCATCCCCTCCTGAGTTTTGAATATCTCAACAACTTTCCGTGGCTTTTCAGCACTCCTCCCTAATACCTCATTACAGAGCTGGTGGCAAGATACTATCTTTCATCTGGTCGTTCATTCACTGTACAGAAATTACCTTGAGTTATCCATAAGGATATCTCACTAGGATTCAAGTATGGATTTTTCTCTTTGACCTTTTCACAGCCCTGAGGCATTCGGCAAGTATTTTGTGGTCATGGTAGCTCAGTTGAAGACACAAGACATACAAATCCAGCCATTAAGATGTTTCCACAGGCACTGCTATCCTAAAGACCTCAACTGCCTGTATGGATACATGAGAAACAAAAGTAGAATCCATGTGGACAACACATCTTGAACTATAATTACCATATGGTAAATAGTCATTCTTTATTGCATTGTCAACAGGCAAGGAACACGCTCTGATGTGGAGGCTTGGGGTACTGCTGACAGAGTTAATGGATGAATCCTGGGGGAATACTCTTTTTCCCACTTGACACTCAAGTCACTTTTCTTAATTGTAAAAACATCTGTAAGAAGAACCAAATGAGTTGTAGGCCTTGACAGCTAATCTTCCCATGACTCATCCCACAAGGACAAACTTGTCTTATGCTTATCCTTTATCTTCATCTGAAGCATTTGCCAAGAGGAGTGTATGCATTTTGATTAAATTATAAGATTCAGTTTCAGATTTTCCATCTGAAGCCTTTGCTCAAGACAGAAGGATGAGAAGGGAAGGTTTATATTGTGGCAGTATAAGGTTTTAAGAGTTATTTGGGTAGACCCAGAGTATTTAGGAATGCACTTTGGGTTTTTCTACCTTTGTGTATAAGTTGAAGTGGAAAACAGTGGGAAATTGTTATTCAGTTTCAGATTGGTATGAATCAGGTTGGTATGAATTGACACAATTTTTACTAGGATGTTTATAGTGACAATGGGACCACATTAGGATGTTAACACAAGTTGTCTATCCTCAGCTACTTGTCTAACTCCCAAAATGTTGCCTGAAGAGAATTAAGGTGTATCAGACACAGACAGAGTGGTCTAATCCAACTCAGGTTATATGTTCCCTGAATTATCTATTTCAGTTGTTATATATCATATATATACCATATTGCTAATGTAGGTATCTAAAGTGACATTAATAACCTTTCTCCATTATGGAATTTGGCAGATTTTGTGCCTCAGAGTCTTTTTACTTTCATTGCTGGTGGGTAGCTCTGAGTTTTTCCCAGCAAGTATAAATTAAGCAAGCATTTCCTAATTTCAATTAGATTATCTTGTCAAAATGAGATTGATAATAACTTCTCTCAGAGTACAAATAACCTTCACAGATACAAAATACTTAGGGTGTTTTTTTAATTTATTGGAGAAATACCATTGGGAGAAATTTACTGGAGAAACCTGCTAGCCAGAAACTACAAATATTTGAACTGAAAATGAGACCTTTTCTCATGAAAGGGGTATTTAATAATTAAAGAACCCAAGGATTGTAGCAAAATGCTCAATGGATTCTCCATCTTTTGATGTCATATCAAGACTGGCTGCCCTGGTGAAAGGTTCGTGTCAGCTACGAGCGACACTCGGTCAAACACAAATTATTGGGTTCAGCACAGGGGTAACCCAGTGAAAGTTAATGACCTGTGATATATAGGAAATCACAGTGGATGATCTAATGGTTTCTTCTGGCCTCACACTCTATGAATCCATGAATATGTATCCTCTGAGGTTGCCTGCTGGTTGTGTTCCTAACAGGGGAAGAGGCAGAGGCTGCTGTGAAAGAAAGATTTATATTTATTTACCGGCATCCTTTGCTCTTTAGCTACATATTCAGATGTACAGATTCACACCCAGAGTTTTCAGGCAGAATTCCTCAGTGAGAGGATCTGGAGCATTTGGGAAAGCATGGTTTCTGGTAGCCTTCCCAGTGAGGATTTGGTGCTATGAGAAGTGATTCACACAGTTCCCAAAAGGCACTGCCTTCCAGCATGTTACCACATCTTGGCAGCGTTTGAAGGGCACCCTGCGAGCATGAAAGGCGGGAGTGGTGACTCAGAGAGCCACAGTGAGGGGTAAGAAACCCTTTCTGGTGGAGTATGAAAACACAAAAATACAGATCCTTGTGTTCAGGGCTATTCGAGGGTGGTACAGCCTCCGTAATTGGGCTCATGTGTCTGTCTAGAAATGGCTGTTTTGGCCCCCTGTTTAGCAAAAGAAAAGGCTTTCCCTAACATTTATTTTCTGGAAAGACAGTGGGAATCCAGAGAACTCTTAGAATCCATGAGCTATCCTTGTGCCATGCTGTGGCTGCCCATGTGTACTTACAACAGCATCTTCCTGCGGCTGGTTTTGTTTTCTTTTCCAGTTGGGTGGGAATATTATCTTTAAACAGACAAGAAAACGAAAACGAGTGACTTAAAATCTCTTTCAAAATAATAATCAAGGAAGCAAAGGTGTTCTCAGGAGGGAAGGAATAGTGACTGATGAAGAAGTGAGCAATCTGAGGGAAAGAAGTGGCAAGATTCACGGAATGCTGGGGGGAGAAGATCTCGGAATGCTGTGGGGGAAGTCGTGTCTGTTTACAGGCTCTGCTTATCCACACCTGTGGGTTAGAAATGCTGTCATCTGAGGAGTGGCCCCATATTACAAGAAGGTCAAGCACCAAGCAGACCTAATTAAAAGCTCATTACAAGAGACAATCTCCATTAGCATGCCAAGTTTCATGCAAATCCATTAGCACCAGGGCTCTCTTCGGAAGCTTTAAATTCCAGACCTGTGCCCCAGGGACTGCAAACCGTGGCCGGTTAATTTGCCATTCTCAGTCTGTGAACATTAGGCACAGTCCTCTTACTTTCTGGATTATTTCACATTCCAGCAAATTAGTTTTATCCGTTCTGAGAACATTTTAACAAAGAAAGTTCTTTTGGCATCACATGGATAAAATAACAAGGGATAAAAGAATGAGCAGTTCCCCCAATCAGGAACAAATAACTTTAAATCTCTCCTGAAAATGCAGCCTTTCCTGTTATTCCCACCCCCCCTTCCTTTCATTTATCTTTCGGCAGTCGGATTTTTTAATTACGTCTCTGCAGCCAGATTCCCCTCCCTCTCTCTTTATGATGGTGTTCTCAAGAGCCATGTTTTTTCTTTATGCCATTGTAGCAGAACTTGACTAAAGATCTTCAAACTTGTTAAGTATAAAAGTTGGTAAATGATACTATTGTTTGAGTTAAGGTGGGGGGAGAAGGGGGAAGGCAGTTTATCTGTGGTGGCTGTGGGGAGGGGGAAGGTTTAAAAAAAAAAAAAAGCGAAAGAAAAAAGGCTCAAATGAACTGAAATGGATCAAAGTAAACAGAGACATCTAAAAGCTTTTGTAAGTTAAAAGTGGCTATCTGTTGCAAGTCCTGCCTCATTAACTACTGATAGAAGCACTGTCTTGGCCTTCCCAGATACCTAACACTGACCGCCTCTAACGAGATGAACTCCGGGTTATTCCCTCTCGCTGTTCCCTGCACCACTGCTTAACCTCAGCCTCTCCACAAATGTTTATCCTCTCCCTAGGATGGGACATCCCATCCCTAAACCTCAGTCCTCACTCCAAGGAAGAAACATGTTCAGAGAGGAGGAAGGAAGTGGGAGAAAGAGGGAAACATCCTCAAAGTCAGTGTCCTGCCTGGGTTTCAACACACCTTTTTGGGAGGGTGAATAGTCAGAGACTGGGTTTAGTCTCCATGCTCTGGGTTCCAGTATCCCCCATTCCATGCCCATTCCGAGGGGGAAGCAAGCTGAAATGCAGAGGCTTGCCTAGGGAAGCAGGGAGAGTGAGGAGGGCTGGGAGGGGGGAACACGATGGCTCTTTGACTAGGACCAGATAGGTCTCTGTGTAGAGTAATATTACAGCTCACTCTCTCATAAACAAGCTGCATGCTGGCTTCTAAAGAGCCCATCTGGCATAGCTTTCAGAATGGCAATAATTACAAGCTGATGATGGACATGGAAGAAAAGCCCTGCTGAGCTAACTCATAAGGAAGTACAGGCCAGGACTGTAGGGAAATTACAGGCTAAAACCCTTTCTAGTTTAGGCCTTTTGGTGTTCTTAATCACAGACTTTAAATGTTGTAATAAACACTGTTGCATTTTATTGACCAACTCCCATGACAGGCAAATCTTTTTTATTTTATTTTATTTTTACTATTTGTTAGTTGAGAAAGCACTTCGAGAACAATCGTTTCTTAAAGACTGGGTCTGTAGATTTACTTCATGAAAAGTGATCCAAACAGCAAGAGTCCCTTTTGTTACTTTGCAATTAAAAAAGAACAAGGGGAAAAAAAGGAAAAGAAATATTTTAGAGGTCCACTTACCCTTATGCAGGACTAGGTCACTGATAATGCCCGCTTTGTTTTGAGATTATCATTGAGAAATAAAAGCTCTAGAATGACTTATTAAGTTTTTAGGTGAAACTCCTGCTGATTTCACTGGCGGTAGGATTTCCCAGGAAATAAAGCAGTTTTAGGTATGAGAGGTATGGCCTGATCTTGTGCCCAGTGAAGCTCATGACATCCTCGCTGACTCCAGTGGTCTAAACCACTGTGGGTAGGAGCTCAGAGGCCTCATCTGTGTCTGGGTTTAAATCCACTCTTACTGTTGTGACCCACAACATGTTTCTAAATAAAAGGGGAAATTCCAGGTTACTGGGGCTCTGTTCGAGAGTCCCTTACAGCTACCAAACATAATTTTCACAGTGGATCATGGGAAATGTGAAACACAGCAATGTTGATGCCCCCAATTTAGGGCACCTGCCAGGGCTGTGATTGCCAGAGGAGGGTCTCTCTGACACCAGGTATCCCAAGTCTGGAGTGAAAACCCCCTAAATCTTGAGAATTTTGCCACCTCTGTGTCCCTAAATGTCTGTGTTTTGGGTGTATGAATTTATTTATCATGTACCTTTATAAGCATGTGCATGTGGCAGTTCCATCTCCATGGATTAGGGATGGATGTGGACCCTCTCTGTGAATTTAGGAGTGGAGTGTAAGGGAGTTGTGTCAGTTAACGCCACCTGAAGTTCTGCTTCAGAGAGCCTACCTGTTTTCCCAGACTGATTTCACTCTCCTTTTCCTTCTGTGGAGTCTAGGAGATCAAGAGTTAAACAGCTCTGAGTTTTATTTGACTCGAGTGCAATAAATCTCCCAGGGTGACTGATAGACTGATAACTCTCAAAATCCATTCAGTACTTTGTGTGTCCAGGCAGCAGTGAATATGGAGTGCTGTCAGTTGTTTTAAATCACACTGTTGTGACAGTATGTTGTTTATTACAATTCAACACGTGTGATTTGTTTTCTTGGAGGAAATATGCCTTTATTTTAGGCTGGGTTTTATTTTAGTTTAGGAACATCGGCCACATATTAGAAATGCTGCATAATGCGGTGGGTTGGGTTAACTGATCCAGTTAAATCTTGGAAAAGTATCTGTGTTTTTACAGGACACATTCTCCTATGAGATTGTAAATAGCAGAACATTCTGTTCCTTTAGATAAATGTTTGCCTGCAGGTATAGCTTTGTGTTTGTAAATTGTTTCATGTTGCTCCTATTTCTGCTGCAGTTCTTTCACAAACCTTTCAAAGTTTCTGGTTTACTTGTGGCTGTTTGTATCCCAGCATTTCATAACACAGATGCTTATTTAGTTTTCCCAATTACCATTTGACTATTTGTTCAGGCATCAGATTTTTCCCCCCCGCTTTTTGTTGCAAAGTTGAAGGAATGTGAAGTCAGGGAATGGAAATTTACCTATCCGAATGCAGCTCTCTTTTCTTTCAAAAACTTCCTCTGGCTTCTTAATCTGAAACTTGCTTGTCAATGTGAAATGATTTCTTTATATTTAACTGTCTCTTTCCAATACAGACTGGAATTGTTCCTAACAAAAGAAGCATGAATCGGTGGAAACTATATATTAAATGCAGGACTATTTGTCTAGTTTTCATTAGGTTGCTGAGTGAGAAGCCCAAACTCCTCTCTTTTCCCAAGGTACTCGGATATCCACCAAGTGCCTTCATCCCATAGCCTTGTTTCCTCTCCCAGTAAACCAGCTTTCCAAAAGAATGCTACACTCTCTGCTCTTTATACTGTCAGCAGTGACAGCAACCAGCCACGCTGACATTTCTTATTGTTTACAAAGGATGAGCGCCAACAAGGCATCTCTGATCATTTGATAAACTCTCCTAACCCTCTCCCCCCCGCCCAGCCCTCTGCTCCACTGACCAAACTAACCTTTTTACGGTACACTGCCCGTAATTACCAGTGAAAGACGCTAACCAGAACGGATCAGAACTCCAGCTAAACACAAACAAACCAGCAAAACAGCTCTGCAGATAAACTGCTCACAACTTACGTGGCTCGGCAAACAGGGCAAGCCAGGAGAAATGGAGTAGCTGCAGGCAGGGGGTGGGGAAAGAAGAAATCTAACCCTAAATTCCTTATGTGCCTGTATTTTTCATACAAATTTTAAAATTGCTTGAAAAAACATGCTGGAATAGCATTAAAATAACCTTATTGTTTATTATCATAATCCTGTATATTTAATATCCCTTCCCCCCTTCAATTCCTCTCACTCCTGCAGAAACTCCCCCCAACACAGTGGTCAAACTGAGTTTATAGTTCCTCATAATGAGCCCAGGAGTAATGCTTATACCAAAAAGAGTTTCTTTTCAGTAATGACATGCATTTGGCTTTTACCCACCCCCTCCTCAGTTCCTAGTGTGATAAGCAGATTCTTTGCCTGCTCTTTTCCTGGAGGTGAGAAGCACCAGCACATGAAGTCTGTCTTCCCTCATCCTTCTCCAAGAGTGAGTTGGTGAGGAAGGTAGTACTGATGGCCTTTGTTTGCCAGGAATGCTAAGGTGGTGGATGATTATTTTAAATTGTTTAAATTTCAGTTTAAAAAAATTGCATCTACTGTTAAAGATTCTACCTGAATTAGCTGGATGATGGGCTTGCTCTGTAAGCAGAACTTTTCCACTCAGTTTTCCAGTGTGAAAGAGTCAGCTTCCAGGAGGGTATGATTTTCTTCCCATAGGTTAAGCTGCATTGGTTCACTCTTTTCTGTGGTAGGAGGATTGTTACATGAAAAATAAGAAGAACAAGTTTAGATCTCCAGCAGAAATCCAAATCTTTAAACTGAAGTTTTATTTTAGGAAAAATGGCGGCAGAAGATCTTCTGGCTTTGCAAAATTCTTTCCTATTTTTGTAGAAGCCGTGTCTGCTGGGAGCCCAGTCACGCCATGTTATTCCAGCATGGAATTAGTCTTTTCAGCAATAAAATAATTTTCACTTAGTTGTGTTACTTCTGCAGATGCCATTGATTAAAATCTCCTAAAGAACAACCACAAGATTAGCAGGGTACTCCTATAGCCCTTGGACGGGCTTTGTCATCAGCTCCATACTCAAACCTCTCTTCACGTTTTCTTTCTTTCTTTCTTTCTTTCTTTCTTTCTTTCTTTCTTTCTTTCTTTCTTTCTTTCTTTCTTTCTTTCTTTCTTTCTTTCTTTCTTTCTTTCTTTCTTTCTTCCTTTCTTTCTTCCTTTCTTCCTTTCTTCCTTCCTTTCTTTCTTTCTTTCTTTCTTTCTTTCTTTCTTTCTTTCTTTCTTTCTTTCTTCCTTTCTTTCTTCCTTTCTTCCTTTCTTCCTTCCTTTCTTTCTTTCTTTCTTTCTTTCTTTCTTTCTTCCTCCCTTCCTCCCTCCCTCCCTCCCTCCCTCCCTTCCTTCCTTCCTTCCTTCCTTCCTTCCTTCCTTCCTTCCTTCCTTCCTTCCTTCCTTCCTTCCTTCCTTCCTTCCTTCCTTCCTTCCTTCCTTCCTTCCTTTCCTTCCTTTCCTTCCTTTCCTTCCTTTCCTTCCTTTCCTTCCTTCCTTTCCTTCCTTCCTTTCCTTCCTTTCCTTCCTTTCCTTCCTTTCCTTCTCTGTTCTGTTGTGATGGAAAAAATGGTTTTCACCTTAGCCCTAAACACCTAATTCTTGGCTGGAAGCTTTAGCTGCAAGTGCAGTGCAATCAATAACCTGTTGCTAAACTGAAAGTGTCTGAGATCTGTCCTTGCCTGACTTTGCAGAGCTTCCATCCTCATGCAGGATCTCCTGCATGCTGGTCTTGTCAACATAATTGGTCAAGGTAGTATTGATTTCCTTTCATTTCTTTTAGTGTGGATTTTATGGTCCTCTCTTGAATTTTTATCTGTTCCAAGGAGATTTTACAACATTGTCAAACTAGTAAGATATGAAAAGCTGAGCCTATGTAAGCAGACTTGAAAGCCTTGATTTAAGGATCATGAAAATCTCCTTTAGAAGTATGTTTCATTTACTCTTATTTGTTTTCCTGCCTTCTCTATCACTCTGACTTTTTAAAAATCTGCACAAAAGTATTGATTCATGCCCTTTCGACACACAAAATGAAAAATATCCATAGGTCTGAGATGTTATTATTTTTTCTCAGAAGAACTGAACATATCCCTGTACATGTGATGTGCAGGAATGTCTTTTGTTTCCTCCCAGCTCTTCTTGTCACTGTGGGTATATTCCAGGGAATCGGTTTTCTTCTGTTGTCTGGCAAGAACAAAGCCAAGTGTTGCATAGAAAATGCACTTTAATGTACTGACAAATAGGAATAGATTTTTAAATTAGCTTAAATATACTGAAAAAACCCCCAAAAATATAAGGAATATTTGAAATTTTTAGGCCAAACCATTTATGAGAGGGAAAATATAAGCACTGTTCAAAGTGGCACTGCTATTTACCTTTTTAAACATCCATAGGTAGGAAATGCCTTATGCCAGTATTTATTTTGCACAAAATTCTCTCTGGCCAGCGAATGTGGGTGTTAAATTTTTAAAGGAATTTTTTACCAAACAATTTAATGTATTTGGTGAGGGGAGACTTGTCCCCATAAATGTAGAGAGAATTCATAGATCATAGGGCGAGAAGGGACAATCAGAGGCTGTGCTGTTTCTCAGATAGTGGCCAATATTGGGTATTTCTGAAATGAGAGACAGGAAAACCTATAGTTTGAGCCAGGATAGGCAGTCCAGGACTCGAATCCACTGCTGGCATTGGACAGAGATGGAACAGGGAACACGTGCTCATCTGTGAGTTACACAGTCACTGCTAACAACTTGTGTTGCTTTTTCCTGCTGCTTCTGTAATTAGAGTTCCTGTATTTCCCACTACTGTCCTTTTATCTTGCCTCCCTTTCATGTTCCCAAGGCTCACTATCACCTTCATGCTAATGAGACACTCCCTGGCAAGTTAAATGCTTGTTGTTACCTTCCTACAGGTAAGTGAGCACTTTGGGTTGGCAAGTCTTGCCTGCTCTGGATCGATGTGATGGTTAATTTCTGTGCTTTGTGTCAGTGACTTGCTGTGAGTCTGTTCCCAAAGCTCAGGGTTGCAGCTGAAGGGGATAGAGAAAGGCACTAAAATAAAAACATTTTGAAAACTCCACTCCACTCTACTCTCATGTGCTTGTATTGCATCAATCCCTAGAAGTCCCGTGAATTAAGACGAGGATTTTCACCTCATCCAGCAATCCCTTGCCCTTTTATCTCCACTCCAATGAAGTCATGTCTTGCTGTTTAACTTTCATGTTACAATTAAGATTTTTACTTCCTCGTGTGATTCACTGCAGGGGAAATGGATTCAGAAAAATTTCAAGGGCCAAAAGACACAAGTCAGAGGAGAAAGTAGGCGGAAAAGGAGGGTTTTTTCCGAGTTACTTATTTCAAGGTCAGATTAAAAAGAGCTGTAATAGCAAGTCTTACTTCCATCAGCATTCAGTGGTTGGGAATAAGAAGGTATTTGAAAATTTCCCTAAGTCAGGAGACGATGCCAGTTGACTTTGAGGAGGAGGTGTGTGAGACAAATAAAGGTCAAGCACTTAAAAGCCAATGGGCTAATTGTTGTTTGAGCCCACAGATTTCTGTCTGGATTTTGGATCCAATGTTCAAAGAATGTGATCTCTAAATTCATGTCATTAATGCACAGAACTATTTTACAGTGAGAACTAAGAGTGTAGTGATCATATTTAGGGCCATTTGTCAGGGAACTGCACATAGATTCTCTATCTATAATGAAATTACTTTGCTGGACAAAGCCAGTCATGCCTGGACTCTGGATGAAGCAGCTTTTCTGCTTTGTAGATTTTTTGCTCTATTGCATTTGCAGGTGCCTCCTATTTAGTCACAGACGGCAAATAATCAGAACTTATCTGAATAAATTTTCCCGAGTCTTCTGCCTGAATGTTCTCACTGTCAGCTCCTATAGCCAAACTGCCTTTCCAGTTCCTTTCCTTGCATTTCTGCATAGCTCATTGCCCTCATTCCACCTCTGGAACTCAACAGTTTTGTTTGATGTCTCTTTCTTGTCTGTACACATCTGTTTGGGCCAGTGGCTTTCTCTGTGGTGCAGAGAGTCTCAGGATGCAGGAAAAGGAGGTTACCACAGTTTGCCTCTATAGAATTCCATGGGAGGTCATGGGAAAAGCACAATTATTGTCATCATTAAGTTCAGATTTGCTGGTACATGACCTGCACTTCCATGTGAAAACTTCAATGGACTGGAAATCCAAAAAGCATTACTGCAAGTTGTGTTGTGGAGGAGGAACTTGTCCATGCTCCACTGCTCCTGCCTCATGGACATGTCCTAGAAGAGGTCCTCTGGGATACACACACACACACACACACACACACACAGAGACTCTTCCTAAACAGTACTTTCTCCTGAACTGTCTGATCTTCATGTTTTTTCCTTTAGAAATTACCAAGATGGGAGGTTTGCTGCTGTACTAATGGATCATCTATCCCAGTGGATGTTTTGGGACACTGGATTTTGGCTATTATAGCCTTGGTGGGCTAGGTGACACAGAAACATCCAGCTAAGCATTTCCATCAGGGATTATCAGCATTAAAACAATGAAAATCAAAATTCCTTTTCAAGCAACAAGCGTTCCTTTCCAGGGAAAACTCCAGGAAAGCATAACAAGAAATGGAAAAAAAAAAAGTCTTTGAAACAGTGCTCTGGAGAATTTTGCTCCCAACTTGCTGTTCTTGTTGGTATAGATAAGTGAGAAATGAGGTTAACTGTATTTATATGCATTTGTATCTACTGTGGAACAGGATTTTCCTCAGCTAAGAGCTACATTTTTGGGATGACAATAAATTCTGCCATAGGGCTTGGTGGAAATGGTCCATCCAGTGCTGGCCTGATGTTTTCTATACATCATTGAGGTGACTGAGTGCTGGAACAGGCCCAAGGATGTTGTGGAGTCTTCTCCATGGGAGACATTCCAAATCCACCTGCACACAACCCTGAGTGACATGCACGAGGGGACGCTGCTTGAGCAGAGAGGTTGGACTCAGTGACCTTCAGTGGTCCCTTCCAACCTTATCCATTCTGGATTCTGTGATTCATCCCACTAGTCCCAGTGTGCTCAGGCCTGTGAATACTCCATTCCCCCACCTCTGTCCTTAAGAAACAGCAGGGGTAGCTCCTTCTCTAAGGCATCAAAATGAACCCATTACGCCTGTACTTGTGATGTTTGGAACTGTTGGGATTTTAAAGGCTGCTTAATGCTGAGTTTACTGGAGTTGTATAAATCTTTGCTTTAAATCCACTGTAAATATGTTACAGAATCTGCCAAACATGCATTAAAATATTTTGCTCCAGATATGCCTATGTCTAACCTTTAGGTTCCTAAGAGCTTTAATCAGTAATCTTCAAGTAGGAAGTTATTCATCTTTATTGCCAGGCACTTCTCAGTGGCGGTCGTGGCAACAATCTTTTCATTGCTTCTGTGTTTAGTTGTTCTTTGACATGATAGAAGTCAGCTGCAGTTCAATGAGCTCACTATTTGTGCAACTTAATTGCTTGCTTCCTTTAATATGTACTCAGTTTTTCCTTTTATGAGCAGGGTTGTTGGAAAAATTAAGCTTAAGGATATGGCTATCCACTGTTAATTAACCTCCTTCCCAAACACATTAGTAAAATAGGTCAAATGGCTGTTGAGTGTCAAGTGTACCAATACTAAGGTATTTCTCAGCTGGAAAATGAACCCTGTATTGGATGAGTTTCCAAAGGATCTTCAAGGACTTAGGTGTTCATATCACACTGAAATTCAATTAGATCCGAGTGCCTAATTCCCTTAAGCTGGATTTTACAAAAGCTCTCAGGAGCATATGTTAAGGAGTTTGGATTTGGTGCATGTTGTGCATGTTTAAAAATAGCCTCAAACTGCTTCCTTTTGCTCTTCAGTTGGGTTTAGTGGAATCTTTGGATGTGTGATCCATGCAGGCATGGGGGAATGTGCACAAGAGCAGGCAAAAAAAAAAGGAATCAGGTTCTTCCTTGGGATTTGTATGTTGCATTATTGAGAATACTGCATGTGTTTGTTCTTTCAAGAATGACTAATATTATTCAGATTTGAAATTCCTAGAATAGCTCTGTTATGTGAGGATGTATAAATAGTTTTGATGAGTATAAAATATGCTCAGTGAGGGAACTGATCTATCAAAACAGCTTTATACAGTGATAGTATAATTTCTTTCCATGTCAGAGATATATTCGGATGGAAAAATCACTTTAATTGCAGTGGTGATAGCTTGATTGGAATTCTGCCCATTTATCACCAAAATTGTACATGAATTTAAAAATCATATTTAAAAATGTGAGTTCAGTTGGGAAGTTCTTAATTTTTTTTAATTATGTATTTTACAGAAGGGTGAATAAGGCTTAAAAAAATGGAATTTGGAAAGCTTCCCACTGGGAGATAAAGGCTGTGTTTTGTTATGATAACATCTCTCAATTGTAGTTCCCAGGCTAAGTCAGGAGACTTCTTCTAGAAGGGACTTCCCTCTCCTCATCCAAATATTATCATGTGCTACAGCAGTAGCCAGTCAAGATATTAGAAATATTAGCTATTAGGAAAAAGTTCTTCCCCCAGAGGGTGCTGGGCACTGCCCAGGCTCCCCAGGGAATGGGCACCACCCCGAGGCTGCCAGAGCTCCAGGAGAGTTTGGACAGCGCTGCCTAGGACAGGGTGGGATTGTTGGGGTGTACGTTCAGGGCCAGGAGTTGGACTCTGATCCTTGTGGGTCCCTTCCAACTCAGGGAATTCTGTGATTCAGTGATTCTGTGAAGATCAGAGTCCACTGTGCCAGGCATGGTCCATATGTGTAGCAGACAGCCCTTGCCTTGGAGAATTTTTAGGCTGAAGAAGTAAACGGAGAGGAAGGAAGGATTCCTGTCAGGTTTAGAGGACAGGGATAAAATTCCCAAGGTCACATGGTGGTTCTGCAGCCTCCTTGCAGCAGCACCAGAAAGAATGTTATTCCTTTGGGGACACCCTTTGGGACTGAGTTGCAAACAGGAGTTCTGCAGACTCCAGAACACAGAGAAGTGCATGATCCTTGAACAGGCTTTTCCAGGCAGGGATTCCCAGCACCATGTCCCAGTGGGCTGCAATCCCCCAGGCCTCTTCCAGGTGCTGTAGCTCCATATCCCACTCACAGAGAGTGAACTCCTTCCTTTCCAGCATAAGTCCTGCTTTTGTTCTGTGTTCCCCTGGTTTTTCAACATAGCTTTATAAAGGGCTCAATAGGTGCAAAAGGGGAAAAATAACTATTAGAGGAGGCTTGGTTCTTTGGAATTGCCTTCCCATCTCACCAAAGCCAGGTTGAGTGGAAAACTGGCTTCCAGAATGCAAGCTGGAGCTTAGCAATACACTGTCCCTCTTTTATACCAGACCAGGATGCTGTAAAAAGCACACAAGGTGGGTGTAAATGACATTTCTGCCAAAATCAAGGCCCCTTTAGCCACTGCAAGCAGTGTAATGGGTCCTGTAATAAATGAGCATTAAGTGCTTCTTTAGAGAGATGCACTGGAATTGCTGAAATGCTGCCAGTGTGATACAAGCATCAGGAAATCCCATTTGTTCCACGTGGCCAAAACCCACAGAGAAGCTCCATGAAGCACTTCATTTTTTACTATGGCTGTAAATAACGTAGAGAATAAATACAAAAGTCCTGAGAACAACTTTACAGACATGCTCCTGAAAATAGGTTTTCACCCTCTTGTGGCTGATGGTGCTGCACTTCAGGGTATGGATCTGAGGTTCTCCTGGATGGAAATGCACCTGTCAGTGGATAGAGGGTGCAAAGTAGCTGGGGAGCATCTGCCAGTCAGGTGAGAGCTGTATTGAAAATGAATGTAGAGTTGGTGCTGTTTGCAGAGTGGCTGCTCCTTTCAGGACCTTTTCAGGACAGAGAACTGATACTGGACCTTAGTTTGCACACAGATACTTTGAGTAAGAGAAGCAGCCGATTTCTAGATCCTAGGACACCAGGCCAAAAAAGTATAAAGATGATAGAGAGTGATTTTAACTTGAATATGTGGTGATAGAACCAGAGGGAATGGCTTTAAACTAAAAGAAGGGATATTTAGATGAGGTATTAGAAAAAAATCCTTCCCTGTGAGGGTGGGAAGGCCATGGCACAGGGTGCCCAGAGAAGCTGTGGCTGCTCCTGGATCCCTGGAAACGTTCAAGGCCAGGCTGGATGGGGCTTGGAGCAACCTGGGATAGTGGAATGTGTCCCTGCCCATAGAGATGCTGGAACTGGATGATCTTTTAGGTCCCTTCCAACCCAAATCACTCTGGAATTCTATGAAAATAATGCAGGGAATCAGCAGTTGCTCTTTTACTTATACATCATCCTGCATGAGAAAATAGTATGAGGATTCCCAAGCTGGTCCAAGAGGAGCTGGAAGGAAGAGTGGCACTTGGTGATGGTGCAGGGAGAAATTACTGATGTCTGTCCAACACTGCTTGTGCTGGGCACACCGTAAGCGCTCCCAGCTCTTCCGTCTGGCGAGCTGGAACAGCGCGTTGGTGTTCCTTGGGGATCACCTTCCAGTGGGATTCGGCAGGTGGCCGTGCGAGCTGTGCCCCAGAGGGGCCGGGTGGCTTGTCCGGCCTGTCTGCAGCAGGACCTGGCTGGTGGCTGGGATTCGTGTCGCACGCCAGAAGGTGGCACTGCCGATACTGCGTTGGAAAGGTCCCATCGGTTCTGGCCGCAGCAGGGAATTTGGGGGAAATGCTGCAGAAAGCAGGCACCGTCAAGCGGGATATGTGCAAGGGTAGCAGGGTCTGAGAGAGCCTAAAGCAATCGGGACAAGGCAGTTCGGCTGCGAGTCGTGTGAGCGTCCTGGTGCTTCGTCTTCCACTGGCAAGATTTTAATCTTACTAATCACAGAATCAGACTGTGCAAAATTGTGGAAACTTGCAGATTATTGCAAACCCCCAAAGCGAATGAGCCTGGCAAAAGGTTTAAAAGTGAGCGTTGCAGAGGAGTGCTTGGCTTTGGCTGGACACTGTGGAAAGCTGGGTTGTTTTCCGATGAAAATGGGCAAAACTTTGCCTTCCCAGCCCTTCTCTGCCTGCCTTGGCAGCGCTGGCTGCAGAGAACTGCTCTTATCTCTTGCATTTCTCTCTGACGGCAAGTGAACACCCTTTTGTCAGTCAGTGCTCAGTAATGAGGGAGAAACTGATCGGCTTTGATTTAGCTAAAACAAGAGACTGACATTGGAAGGAAGGAACAGGTGAGCAGCTGGCTGTGAGCTCTTTGCTAACATAGGTTATACATACATACATACATACATACATACATACATACATATATCTGCATAGATTCTCTGAGGTTATACACCCGGCTTCTTCACCCTGAGACTGTGTGTATTTAGAAGAGGATTTTGTGACCTGATCCGAGGGAAGCCTCCTAAAGACAATTTGATTGGAAATTACTGTGGAAGGCCAGTGGGCGATTCATCATCCAAATGACTTTTCCCTCCCCCAGAGTTTCTCTAAAGTTTCCTGTCAGAGCTCATGTGCCCTGAGGAAAAGTGCTTTTTCTTTCTTCATTCCTTCACTCCTCACTAGCTACTTGTGTGGGTGTCCTGGGGTCTCGGAGAAAGTGGTGCTGTGCCTGGATTTGTCCCAGCTTAACTCCAATCTGATTCCATCCAGACCAGTGGGAACCTGGAGTCACTTATTAAAGTCAAAGGTGTCCACTCCTGGAAAGGTTTACTGGGTGCATCAGGTGGGAGCTTTACCTTCTCCAGAACATCTCCCAGTTGCTCCCCCTCCATGGCCATGTGGAGATGCTTAAACAGGTGACAGGAGAAGGAGGATCTCCAGGTCCTAAAGCTGTGAACCCTTGTGAACAGCCACCCTGGGCAGAATTTGTGCCTGGGTACAGTGCCTGGCTCAGGAGAAGAGCAGAACCTACGGAGCTTGCAGCCCTGTAGGGACCAGCTGGATTAAATCACAAAGAGTGACAGGTTCTCCTTCTGCTCTCCTGCTGGGGGTAGGAGCTGCCAGAAAACAGACAGTAATGAGCAGTTGGACAGAAGAGACTTGTGAACTGGGAAGATGCACAAGAACTGAGAAGAGACATCAAGGTCGGAGTTTTGTCCCAGGAGCACCAGCCCTTTACCTGGAAGAGAGTGTGAAGGGGCAATAGCTTGGTCTCTGTGCTCTGCTCTTCATTTGAACGCGTAAGAAATGCCTTCACCGAAGAGGGCCATGCTCCCAGACAGATGCAAGAAGCCTGTGCAGGGGAGGTAAGTCCTGCTACATCCTACCCTACTCCCTCTTCCCCTCTGTGGGCAGACAGGGTGGCTCGCAGTGTGACCAAGCGTAAATGATGCGGCTCTTGGAATTGGCAGGGAGGGAATTGGATTTTTTTTTTTTTTGGTCAGGATTGCGCTTGTAGTTTACAGCAGACTGGTTTCTGCTAAGAGGTAGATGTGACTTTGCTGTGCTGCAGAGCCAGCCCCCATCCCTCCTCTGTGAGCCCTGGTGGAGTCCTGAGGCGGAAAAGCCGAGCGCAGCTCTGAAGGGCACACGTTTCCTGTCTCTTCCTCCTGGCAGGTTTTGTCTGCAGACACTGGCTTGAGTACCCCATAATTACATTTTCGCATTTTTTAATATAGTAACACATGGCTGGGCTTGTGGTAGGGAGCCAAGTGATGTCTTTGGGCTGTGAGGACTATAAATAACCAAAGGGATCATTTTATTTGGTTATGGAAGGAAGAAGGTCTTTCTTCAGCAGTTGCTGTACAAACACAGCTTTGGAGCAAATAAAGAAGGGTTCCTTTTTTTCCCCCTATATGTTAGGGAGATACCTTTGGATTCAGCAGAATGCCTCAAAAGTGAAAAATCCTTTGAGTTACATTTCTTTACACAAGGCCTTCACACAATGTCAAGCTGCCCAAATTATAGCTTTGTTTTCATTTTAGTTGTGGCAATTATTATGCTTTTGTTAAAAATACCATTCTGTGTCTATTCTAAGCACTCGGTAGCAAGGACTGTCTTAAAATAAATATATGTGCAGTGCCAGGCACAATAGATCTCATCTGTGCCCAAGACCTTGGGGCACAGCTGCCATATATACAGCAAACAGCTGGTTTGTGTGACAAGATGCATCTTTTCAGGTCTAGATCTTGGCACTATGAATCCTGAAGTCCATGATTCCTCTTTTTCCCCCTTACACTGTGTGCTGCTTGGCACTCCTGTGTAGGCTGTATCTGACTGCATTTTGCTGTCAAACAACCTCGTTGTTTCATCCCTATCACATCTTTCCCTCACTGTGGTGATGCCCCCTGGATCTGTACCCTGATCCCCACACCCAGGCAGCCCCTGGATCTGTACCCTGATCCCCCATCCAGGCAGTCCCTGGATCTGTACCCTGATCCCCTCATCCAAGCAGCCCCTGGATCTGTACCCTGATCCCCTCATCCAGGCAGCCCCTGGATCTGTACCCTGATCCCCTCATCCAGGCAGCCCCTGGATTTGTACCCTGATCCCCCATCCAGGCAGCCCCTGGATCTGTACCCTGATCCCCTCATCCAGGCAGCCCCTGGATCTGTACCCTGATCCCCACACCCAGGCAGCCCCCGGATCTGTACCCTGATCCCCACACCCAGGCAGCCCCTGGATCTGTACCCTGATCCCCTCATCCAGGCAGCCCCTGGATCTGTACCCTGATCCCCACACCCAGGCAGCCCCTGGATCTGTACCCTGATCCCCTCATCCAGGCAGCCCCTGGATCTGTACCCTGATCCCCACACCCAGGCAGCCCCTGGATCTGTACCCTGATCCCCCCATCCAGGCAGCCCCTGGATCTGTACCCTGATTCCCTCATCCAGGCAGCCCCTGGATCTGTACCCTGATCCTCACACCCAGGCAGCCCCTGGATCTGTGTGTTGCTCTGACCCGAAGTGCTGAGCAGCAGACAGGAACAAGGCTGTGGTGCTGCCCTGCCTTCAAGGGAATTCCTGAATCTTCAGCATTTCTCCACTGGGTGGGTGGCCTTGTGTCACCCAGTGCTGGGATGCACCCTGCCCTGAGGCCTCAGCCCAGGAGCACCACTCATGCCAGCAGCAGCCATCCACCCCCACCACATGGCTCATGGATAATTTAATGTGGAATCCCAGAATGGTTTGGGTTGGAAAGGACCTTAAAGCCCATCTCATTCCATCTCTGGCCATAGGCAGGGACAGTTTTCACTCTCCCAGGTTGCTCCAAGCCCCATCCAACCTGGCCCTGGATACTTCCAGGGATAGGGCAACCACAGGTTCTCTAGACAGCCTCTGCCTCTCCACCCCCACAGGGAAGAATTTATTCCCAATATTCTCTCTAACCTTGCCTTCTAGCAGTGTGAAACTATTCCTTCTTTTCCTGTCACTACAGGCCATTGTCCAAAGTCTCTCTCCAGCTCTCTTGGAGCCCCTTTGGGTACTGGACACAACTGGTACACAACAGATGTTGAGATTCCTCTAACTTGTCAAGTTTACTTTTAGTGTGAATGACTGCAGGCTTATGAGGCTTAGGAATATTCCAGCCTGTTGTGTACAGCTTTAGTTCTGCACTGGAATAAGGCTCCTATGGCCCAGTGTCTGTGCCAAGTGCTGGGTCTGCCATAAACAGTTGCAGAACTTGAACACAAGCATCTCCTAACAGAAAAGAGATGCTTGGCGGGGGTTACAAACACGTCTTGTGCATTTGCAGAGGTCACACACCAGAGAGACCTTTCTGTGCACCTTGTGCTAGGATACCTGGTACATCTACATATTTGTTAGTATGTGTGACAAAAACATAGCCAGATAAAATGGGGACATTTCTACCCCCTTTTTTTGTAGATACGAAATGTGATCAAAGCATACCGCAACACCCCAAAGGGGTGAAGAGTATTGACCACGGCCTTTCTCAATTCCTTCTGGGGAAACACACACAATCCTGCACACAACCCTACTTTGAGCACCAACAAGTGGAGTCCCATTCCTGGTTGTGTGTGAGCTGCTACATTTCCGTAGGGAAGGTGCTGTTCCTACAATTGCATTGGTACACAGTTCCATGATTGCCCTCAATTAGTGGTGCTGCCAGATCATTCCTAATTTTTTTTTTTTTTTTGATAGGCACAGCAGTGCAATAGATCTGACAGTGTGAATGTTTGGATGGGGTGCACTGACAGCAGTGGTGTCTATCAAGGGGAACAACAACTCCAGATGAAATAGCAGGGTGCTCTCTCTGTCACGATGGGGCAGTTTCAGGGAAAAAGCTCCCATTGTTTCCTTGGCCATATCGACTGGGCTGACACAAGGCCCTCTTGATTAAACGAACTGGCAGCAGAACAGCAAGTTCTTGTTAACCATACATGCCAAAAGGCCCTAACACAAACAATCCCCATTATAAATTAGGCCTTTTACAAACAATATTTCAAGAAACTACTTGTCTGTTTCCATGCCATTATGCATTTTTAGGATGATTACATGTTTCTGCTGGATAATGGCCTTTTGCCAAGGGCAAAATGGAGTTTCAATAGGATTCATTATGAAGTGAAAAGTTTTTCTATTCCCTACCTTCTGGAAGGAAAAAGCCACTCACAGATAAAGCTCATGATATAATTATGTTGCTTCAGATAATCAGCAACGTTGCTTCCCAAATAATAAGTACTTGTTTTTATCCTTCCTTAATCTCACAAGCCCCTTGTAGTCTTTTAATAGGAAGTGGTGGCAGCTGTGAAGGCCACTTGATCATTTGAGTCCGAGCAGAGTGTGAGGCTGCCCAGCTGATAAAAGCCAAGACAGCTCCAGCTATCAGGACAGTTATTAGAGGAGGAAGTGCTGTCTGCAAGGACAGACCATGCCAGGAAGCTCTTCAATACACTGCTAAATAATTATGTTCCATTATAAACCTTTCTCTTCCCCCTGTTCGTTTTACAGAGCCTGATCTCTCCTGGAATTAAGACACGTTGTTCATATCTGCACGGGAATGTGAAATGCTGAGCTGTGGGGATGGGGATGTCAGGGTTTGATCCTGCAAAGGGCTGAATGACCACGGTAGGAGCCAAACCTTTGGATCCTGGTGCTGTGCACAGGAGTTCAGCAGTGCTCAGTGTAATAGAGGAGTTACACAGCAGCTTTGTGACTGGGATCCTGACAAAGGCAGAGGTTGCCTTGGGGAATTGGAAAGAAAATTGGGGGGGGGGGGGGGGGGGCAGTTTATAGTTCAAGCCCTGATCTGGGTCTCAAGAAACCTGGCTGAGTTTCTGGTTTTCCTTCAGAGTCCTTGGTTTTGATCAGTCTCACTGCCCTCATTTCTTGTCGCATATGAATGGAAATGATTTCTCCTTTCGGCCAACTCTTAGGATTATAGGATCTGAAAATAAAGACTGTCATCAGTACAGAGTATAAAGATCAACAAGCTTTTGCCTGTCTTAGCTGAGCTTTTGAGATGTTACTGTACCAGATCCCATTTCTCTGATTTATGTCTTATATGACCACTTTTGTTTATAAAGATGCCCATTCTTCCCCATTACATGCTTCCTTCATCATTACTGCAGGAATTTAACCAGGAGGGCAAACAACTTGGTGAATGTGAGAACAAAAGCCCCAGTTAATGAAAATTCCTTTTGAGGTGGCAAAAGCCATTTATTATACCCATATAGCAATTAATATCAAGTTAGTGGTTACAGGATTTCATTACTATTATTAAGAAGACAAGTAATTTATGCTGTTGTAGTCTGAGGTATTTAGGAACACTAATTAGGGCTTTTCAGCCCTGGAAGGAAGGAGGATCAGCTCATGTTCACTGGGAAGGGAGTAGGGAGTTGAGTCTCTTGCCTGTGTGACAGTGACGAGTCTGTGATGGCATCTAAGAAGTTAGATGAGGTGAAGGTGAACTGAGGCCACCTCACCCTAATTCTGCTTCCCCAGCTGTGAGGAGCCGGGAGAGCTGAGAGGAGGAGTAACCTGGGGGAAGGAATGTACTATCCAAACTGAGGGAAGGTGTGGGAGTTTGAGTGAGACGTGGAGGAACAGGAAAAAAAAAAAAAGGTGATCCTGGGATTTAGACAGTGAGTTTTACCTTTCATGCTGCCACAGTGGTCTTGTATGAGGTGAGATGCTTTTATTGTCCTTATGTTTTTCTTTTTCTGGGTACTGAGCTTCATCTGATTGCAGGTGAGCTTAATATTCTAACATGTGTACATGAGAAGTTATGTAAAACACAAAGTACTTTGTAATATCATGCTCTGGACATGCAATGTTTTTGACCTGTAGTGATGTCCTCATCTCTTTTCTCTGCTCAAGAGGGGAATAATTGTACCTGCTTATACCACAGAGGAGACAGAGCCATGGAAAATGAAAGTGAGATTAGGGTGATGGGTCAGGGAGACAGGAGATTATAAGAGTTTGGCATATTATGGGCATATAGATAAATACACAACCTAAGCAACTCCCATGCTTTGTGTATTACACTGTAAAATAGAAGAGATGGTTAGGGACTGTTCACACAGGCAGGGGATTTGAAATATACTTGTGGGGAGTTAGCTTTTAGGGACTTTCTTACAATATAAGTGTGTTTTATATAATATGTATGCTACATTAAAAAAGAAAAAGCAAAACAAACATTAAAAAACAAACAAACAAACAAAAAACACCGCAAAAAACCCAAAAGCAAAAATGAGGGAGAGGGACTTTTTATACTGGCAACATCCAATATATAATAGTGAGAGGACAGTTATTTTAAACTGAAATACAGGGGTTTAGATTAGATATCAGGAAGAAATTCTTCCCTGAGAGGTTGGTGAAGTTGCCCAGAGAAGCTGTGTCTGTCCCTGAATCCCTGGAAGTGTCCAAGGCCAGGTTGGAGCTTGGAGCACCCTGGGATAGTGAAAGGTGTCCCTGCCCATGGCAGGGGGTGGGACTGGATGGGCTTTGACATCCTTTCCAACCCAAACCATTCTATGATTCTGTACAAATATGTGTGTATTAACAGCATATGTTTTTTATCTTGGAAAATAAAAGAGATAAATATATATATGTATAAGGTAATGCATGCCTGGTGATCTGGGCTTCTTGGACTATAAGATCTAGTTCTCTCATGCTGCAGGCAGGGTGAGTGCAAACAGGCATTGCCAGCTCCTGCTACCTCCTGTAGGCAAGAGTGAAACACCAAGTGACAGCAGGTCACAGTCAGGGACCTACAAGCTGCCAAGGAGTGCTGGGAGAGACTCAGTGAGGGTGTCTCCTGTGTAAATGTTACCACAGACTTGTGCAGCCAAATCACATAATCCTGCTCCTGGGTTTATCAAACTCCACCTGCAAGTGCTAGAGTGATGGGACAAGGAGTATGCAGGCCTGACACTTCAGTTCTGACAGGTCACACCCTGATAAAAGCAGCTGTGTACTCCCCAAAAGGCTGTTAAACGCATTAGTCATTAGTTATTTAATTACCTCTTTTTTACCTGGACTCAGCTGACCTCTAATGACCAATATTTGTGCTCAAAACAGCAGGGATGAATTGAAACAGGCCCTGAGAAAGTCTGAGAACAAGTGACTTTTTGCCTAAGGTCATGCAGGAAGGCTGCGGCAGAAACCCTAGCCATAAACCCAAAGTCATTCCTGGCTGCTGGAGTCACACTACAGTGGCTGTGATCCTTGTACCAGACAAGTGAAAGGGAGGAAATCCTTTCATAAACCTGGGAACTGGGAGCTCCATCCCCTGCCCCTGGAGATGGTGGAGAGGCTCATTGTCTTCTGCAAACTTGGCTTGGAGCCGCTGCGAGGCTCTCCTGTGCAGCACGTGGGGAAAGTGCAGGCTGGAAAATATCCTGAGATAATGGGAAGGAGGAGAGGGGAGAAGTGCTGCTGCCTGGGTGGAGAACAGCCCTTTCTGATCATCTAACAGCTGCCTCTGGGCCATCACAGCTGCACACTCCTGATACAGAACAAAGTGATTCACTTGGAAACCTCAAACCAGAGCTGGTGTGTGGAGACCCTTTCAGCATGGGAAAAATGAAGAATGTCCAAGAGGACACTCCAGAAATTTAAGTATATAGCTACTACACTGAAAAGACCAGGTTACTCTCTCCTAATTAGTTGCTTGAGCCACATGGCAGAAAGAAGGATATTATTAAGAAAAATAAGCTTTATTAAGGAAGGGGCAAGAAAACCTGAATAGAAAACACATTGCCTCAAGGCACTTGAATTCTCTGCCCATTTTTGCTATCAAAATAACCTAAAGTATATCAATAAACTAAGAAGAACTTAGGAAACCAAACAAATAACAAACCCTGATAATCAGCAAGCTCCCCAAAGAACCTGCATGCCTCAGGAAGGGGAATTCCAGTGAAAATCACTGCATTTCCAAACTGTTGGTTTCAGTGTTAATCTTCTGGAGCTGTTTTTAAACAAGGTCTGCAGCAGCTTATGTAGCCATCTGAGCAGATGATGTAAATAAAAGAAATGAGCCACAGATCAAAAAAAGAGAAAAGTCTACAGGGTTTGGCTTTTAATTTTACCTCACCGTCTTTGACCCAGATGTGGTTGTGGGTAGGTAGCAGCCAAGAAATTGCAGGTGGCATGGTTATCTTGCTATTTACTGAGCGATGATGCTGCTACCAGCTATTCAATAATAGGAAATGACTAATGATGTGGTGGAAATTATGAACCAGGATTAATAAAACTTGAAAAGGAACAGTCTGGTCTGTTTGATCCTCTGAAGAGGAAGTCTGTCTGTGTACAAGTCTTTTCCCTGAGGTGGTGTTCTTATTAGTCTGATCTGAGTATGGAGCAAAGGGAACTGAGTTTGGAAGTGGCTTAAAAAAGAAGACAGTAAAAGAGGACATGAAGTATTGTTGAAAAACATCCCTGGGTGACAGGCTCTTTTCTAATGCTGCCTTGCAGGAGGGAGGGGGCAAGTCACAGGAAGGCAGCTCCAGTCTGCACATTGCTCAGAGTGAAAAGAAATTTCTTGGAGAGCTGCATTTGACTCAGGTCTGATTTTGCTGTTCTTTCTCCTGCCAAATCCTCCTTGAGTCATTTTGCTTGATGAGGGACTAGAGTCCTAGGCTAATTCCAGTGCTGTGAGCAGCCTGGTGAACAGGAGGTGCCACTTCCCGAGTGCTGTGGCAGTGCCGGGAGTAATTTCTTGGTGGAGAGCTGGAGGCCTTTCACAGGGCTGGTACAGATGCTGTGATTTGAAAGCAAAATGGTGCCCTTAAAAATCAGGCCCAAGAAAGAGAAGTGAAGGGCCTGGAGTGGACTCCTGAGTGGATCCTAAGGGAAGAGGTACAGGTTATATATCCTAAAATGAGTGCATAGCTGTTGGAGAATTGGAGTTTTCCCGGGTAAAACTAACACCAGCTGAGATGGCACCAAGAAAAATGAAAATCTGTTTGATGTGGCAAGACTGACATCTAGCACACGTGGTGGGTTCCAGGTTGTTACCATAGGAGAGGGGAAACAGGCCTCCCCCAAGTTCCCTTCCATTTCTGAGGGAAAAGACTTGCAGTTTGTTGTTTTCAAGGCAGATTATCTATTTCATAGGTTCCTTGATGTATCAAATTCCCATGACTTCTTTGGTGAGCCACTGATCTTTTCTGCTCTTCTTGAGGCAGGTCAAAGCTGTAGCTACAGTGAAGTTAATTCAGCAGGGAGCTGAGTGATGATATGAGTGGCCTGTAATGTTGGATAATGTGTGAAGGAAATGTCCTGGAATAGGAGGTGCTGTGCCATTGGCTGAGATTGCAGAAATTGCGTGGTTCTGTCTGGTCCAATATTTCCACCAAAAATGCTGCCAGAATTTGACAGTCTTGAATATTTGTGCCCAGCACTAGTCCCTTGCTTTAGGCCTTCTTGGCTTTGGCACTGTTTGAACCTCTCATGTTCTCAGGCACATGGTGGCAATCTTTGGCTCTCCTGTGCAGGCCCAGGAGCTGGGCTCCATAATCCTTGTGGGTCCCTTCCAGCTCAGCACAGTCTGTGATTCTATGATAGTCTTCAAGTTCACCAGATTTATTGAGGTTATGTCAGTCTCTTGGATCCACTCTAGCTGCAGTCAAATCTTCAGAGTGTCTGGCACCAGCCTCATCTGGTCCATCAATCCAGATGGAGCTGTCAGCACATGGAGTTTGCAGCTCAGGCCTTACAGGGGAACAAATACTTGGTTTCATTTCAGTCAGTGAGGATGGGTCACCCTCAGATTTTGGTGTTCAGGGTTTTCTGCTCAGACCAATGGACAGTCAGTAAATGGTGTGTGAGTTGGAGGTACCAGAGGCAGTACTGGGGTACGTTCTGAGAGGCTCTGCCCTCCTCCTCTCCCATCTCCTCTGTTGTTTCTGGTTCTTTCCTCTTTGCCAGCTTTCTTTTTTCTCACTCCTCCTCTGGCTTCCTCTTAGTCTTTCAAATAATTTATGTTTTAAAGTGAAACTCAGCTATGCAACTGGTTTTATATTTATAAATTGTATTGGGCTGACCCTTTCCTTACCTCAGAGCTGGTATTTTTAAAAGCCCCGTTATTTCCCACTGTTTCAGAAGGTTAAAAGTCCAATCTCATTACAAATGCTGTGCATATGTTGTTGTTTAGTGTTTTATCAGTGCATTACCTCAAACTGCACAGCCAATCATAACCCCAGAGGACTGTGTCTCACGTCATGACATGGGTGGGATGGAGGCACTGATGGTCTTTAAAGACATTAAATCCTGTTCCCTGCTTTGTAATATCTCAGGATATTCCTTTTGTACTTTGGGTATCATCAAGCATTTTCCCTCTCTGCTTGGGCAATATAAAGAAACATCCAGGACTTGAAATCCCACAATCAGCTTTGATCATGCTGCTTTTGGGAAAGCCAGGACACATGACTTTGTCTTGGTGGAATGTTCCTCCCTGCAAATGCTTTTGAAGTTATTTTTTTTATTATTTCCCTCTTGATTTAAAACCAACCTACTAGATTTTTGTTACTGTTGTCTTACTCTTTAGTTGTGGGTCTTTTTCTTAGTTCTTTTTGCCTAAGGATTTACTTGACACCAAGATTTTTATCTACTATGGTGAACAGAAACCTGCCTAATACTTGATCAAATTAAATTTGCAGAGTCACCTGAACCTTTTCTAATTTTATGGTTCTCAATTCTGAACCTTTTGTATCAAAAGTCTTTGCTTGTATTTAGAATAGACATGGTCCTGTCATGGTTAAGTAACAATTGTATTTAGGCCAGAATATTCAGAATATCCTGTAACTGGCCCCCAGAAAGAAAGAAGATGATCATCCTTGACTGTGGGGAGCATATTGTGACTTAGTCTAAGCCAGGAGGAATGAATGCAATGCCCTGACCCATTGTTGTCGATTTTTGGCTACAGGAGATTCAAGCCCAAAATGGCCACATTGGGTGAGTATTACCCCAAAAAGTAAAGATGAAGGTGAGGCTCTCACCTTCTACACCTTTGGTAGCAATTTTGTCCATAGTAATAGTAATATCTTGGTGTTACTGCTTCACCCACAAAAGCACCCTCAGCTCAGCAGTGGTTCCCTCTCTTTGTTCCCTCAGAAACTCTGCAGAAACTGATGCTCAAGTGATTTGTTTTTCTTCTTTTTGCTCTAAGCTAGATGAATATAATGTTCTCTGGATTTGTAAAAGACTGGTTTTGTATCTCACAGTCACGTTTCAGTATCAGCAAATATTTTAGATATGAGTTAAGAGAGGTACCCCTCTGACAGAAGAAGGCTGGCGGAGCTTGTAGTATCACATCGTAAATTCCCTCTTCTGCTATGAAAATGTAATAAAATATGTGGCATGGCAGATTTACAATGACAATGCTGCTGCTGTGTTAAGGCAGCTATTTTATCCCTTTGTTTTAAACCGCAGTTTTTACTGTACTACACAAAATGAGCCTTTCCTCTGTGCAGCAATGCCTACAAGCCCCACATTAAGTCAAATATGATCTCATGGCGACCCTTCATCAACTCGTTACACCATTATCTCTCTGCTGCTAATAAATTTTAGGAGGGAAAATTTATATGCAAATGTTTTATTTCAGCTGTAGTTATACTTGGCTTATCATGAGCCTGGTAGTGCCCCCACCCACTGACATCATGCTTGGAAAAGTTCTGTTCAATAGGTCTTTTATAGTTTTAGTGCAAAGTTAAATTCCCAAGCCTGACTACAGACATATGATGGACTTGTCAGCTACCTATAGCCTGACCCTGCAGGTGGGCAAGGTCCTGCTGGCCAGGGCAGCTGCAATAACTCAGTTGGGGTTTTTCTTCTTGCTGCCTTTCCTTGGTTTTGGGTTCTGGCCTCAAAATGACCAGTTGTGATTACAACCTTTTATTAATCAAACTTGAGGCTTTTTCCATCCACCACTGTTAGATTGAGATGAATGAAAGTTAACTTTCTTTAAAAATTTCTGACTCTTGTTAAGATAATAAATGCATTTCTTTTTAAGGAAATTGCCTAACTATTAAGGACGTAACCCACAATTGTTATGATTTACTTTATTATATGTGCTTATGTGAATGCCTCAGTACAATGGCAAGGATAAAATTGAGGAGGTTTATGCTTCCCTGCTTCCCAAGGACACAGAGGAATAAGCTGATCTTGTGGCTCTTGCTTTTACTGTTGTCTCCAGGTATTTCTGCTTCATTGTCCAAATTGTACTTATGAAATTGTACAACTGCTTCCTCTTCATGTTTGCAGTTCTGTAATAGACTGTACTGGGAACATCCAGATAACTCCAAAAGACTAGAAGATTGCTAAAGCAAAGTAAACCTTATCTTACTGCTTTTCTACTCTGTCACTGGGCAGGCTGCTGACTGAAAGAACAGGAAAGGAGTTGTAGGTACTCACCTCAGAGGCTGTGATCATTATAATCCATAAATAAAGAATATCCTGAATATTCATGGGATGAGAACATGGGAGGAAGCAGCAACTGTAAGAATGAATGAAAATTAGCTACACAGATTGGCATTTTCAAAAATTCTTATCAGATTAGAAATATGTGTTTCAGACTTGTGATTGTTCATCATTCATACCTATTTGGGAACCTCACCACAAGGGCTGAAGGGGATCAACTTGGATAGGTGGAAGAAGAACATAAAACCTGACATTCTCTTGCCTGGTAAGGAGAGCTTTCCACCCAGGAACACAGACTTCCCACAGTGGTTGCAGCATTTGGCATGTCACTGAACCCATCTGCTGTACAACTGTCAGGATTGTGGCACTTGAAACACACAGGGGCAGAAATATCATTCCTTTGACAAGTACTTACTCAGCAGATTAAAAGTCACAAAACCAAAAGGCATCAAGGACCAGGAGCCCTGGGTCTGGAGTACACTAAAGTATTGCAACTGCAACTGCTTCTAAATCTTTGCTGGTTTCTCCCTAGTACTTAAGAGACTGGTGGAAAGAAGTAGCTACAACAATGTACCCAAAGTCAGGAAAAGCCTGGCGCTATGAAGTAATTCACAGAAGAACAGCAATGAAAATCAAAGGAAGAAATTAAATGGCTTCCACTGTTACTCCAGGTCATCAGGGGAGGCTCAACCAAGCAGTGATTTAACATTAACACGTATCAGCACATATGGACAAGTCCAATCAAGCCAGGAACTGTTTTTTCTATGGCCATGAGGAAAGTTAACTATTGTAACCCAAGTCATCTGATATTTTTTTCCAAGGAGCAGAATTTCCTTTCTTCTTCTGGAGAAGTTTTCATTTTGTGAGGGAGGGTGTTTACGATAGATTCCCACATCAGAAATGGTGACATCAGTGATTCCTTTTGCAATTTCCCATCAGTACCCTGGGGACAGGGCTGGCCTTCCTTTGTCAGTGTGTGCTGAAATCTGGGGACAGCAGGTGCAGTAACACACCAAGTGCAAGTGCTTTCACCAGGCGTTAAAGCCAGGGAAAGTACAGGAGTTACCTCAGTGCACAGCCTGGTCCAGGGTCTGCTTAGCTTTAATATCATGAAGCTCAGTGACAATGGTGTAGTCCAGCAGTGGCTCTGTTGCAATAGCCATCATAATGGAAGGAACCTCCATACTCAATCCCAAACTAAGGTGGTATTTTTAAGTGTGCAGCCTGGAAGTCATTCCTGTGACTGCAAAGAGAAGACGATTATCTCATTTCCCACTCCTTACCTCTCCTTCTTTCTTTTCAGGTTTTGGGGCTGCTGGATTAACCCTTTCCCAGACTTTGGGCTCAGCAGCCCCAGGAGATCTAATCCTCTTTCTTCTCTCCCTTGAGGCTGGAGATGGAAAGAATCCGTGTTGTTCCAAGATCTGCACATGTTTGCCATGCTGGAATCTCTGTGTAACTCCCTGTGCTGGTGAACCTGCTACTGGTGGTCTGGGCATGTGGGCTGTTTGCAGTTTTATTTCTAAGGGCATGAGCTGTCTGGCAAGTGAAAAATTGGCTTTTCACTGAGATACACTAAATATGACTCTTATCTTCTTTTTCTTTTTCTTTCCTGCGTGTGTGGGAGATGTCTCTGTCAGGATAAGACATACTTTACATGATGCCTGGAGATTTAAAAGCACTGTGAAAAGAGATTGGACTTGCTTAGGATTTAATGAACAACTTGTTGAGGTCATTTGGCTCTCCGTGATTCAGCAAACTGATAAGTGATTAAGGATAATTTTCCAGTTAGCTTGCTGCTACTCTTTCAAGTGTCTGATGAACATCAGCAGCTGAGCTGATTGATAACTAATCATCTAATTTGGCACTGCTAATTGCTTGTTTAGCCATCAAGCTCCCTATTAGACTTTCAGGTGGCCATCAGAAACAGTTTTCTGATCACTTGGTCATGACTTAGAGGTAGTGAGGTCAATCAGCTGTTAATGAATTTTCAAACCCAATCTGTAGAAAGTCATTTACATTCCCAAGCAAGCAGCAGAACTCCAAGGACTTTTAGACTATTATATGACTTTCCCATGGAGACACCCCTCACCAGAGCAGCTTTAAAGGTTTGTTACCAAGATGGTTGGAGCTAATCCTGCTGAAGTTGAGGGTGGAAAGCATCTGTGTCTCTTCTGTGCAGTCAGGAAGCAGATTTGTCCTCCTGCCATGTATATTCATCAGGTGTTATCTGACCTCGGGTCCTACTTAAGGAAACATCTAACTGAGGCTGATGGAAGACTTGCCCAAGTAATGACATCATTAACAGGACTTGTGATAAAAGTGGAGTGTCACCTACAGTGATTGCATGGAGCATTGCATGATAGCTAGGATGTCTGTAAAATCTGTACAAAATTAACTACAGCTGTACAATAGGTGATTAAACTAGTTTTCTCATGTTGTAACTCAGCCCTCTTTAATACTCATTTAAGAATTCTTTCTTTTATGAGATCGTAATATGCATTAGCCTATTCCTTTCTACCCTCCCTATTACTCTACAGCAATGCCTTGTTTAATACCCTGCTCTTATTTTTATTGCTTCTAGCAGTCAATCTCCTCAGCCTCTGTCCTGGGTAGCTTAGCCAAGAAATGGGGAATGTTTTGGTGGAGAAAGTGATGGAAAAGGAGCAGAACCACTCCAGACTTGTTGAACTAGTCCCACAACAGAAGTAGCTTTCCCAGAGAAAGATTGGCACAGGCAGGTTCCCTTCTGCATGATTTTTCTTTGCACCTCTGAACCTGCTTATGTGGAGTTCTTGTAGAATAGGATTATATCACTTCTTCAGTCTCCACATGTGCTTTTGTGGGATAAGAAGAAATTCCTGCAAAGGCTTTGTGATGCTGGTCTGTAACTTTTGCAACCCCTGGGAAATTTGAGGGATGAGGTTTTCTTGCATATGCCCTTTGATCTGGTAACCTCTTCAGGAGCTCTTCCTGAAGGAGAGGAGAAATTGTTAGATCTACTTTAGGTAAAATCCTGATGTAGCTCATCTCAAGTGAACTGGCCATGCTGGCTGAGAGCTCAGGATCTGTTTCCTATAAAGTGAGAAATGTCCTGTAAAAAGGGGCCATTAACCAAGCAAGTTTTCAAAGAAACTGGATGCATTGCATCAACGTTGCCAGTGCATAACATAGAAAGCTTATGAATTTGTCAACACAAGCACAAAACCAGAGCATTTTGGGTTCTTTTCCCATTGGTGAAAAGTCTGAGGTCCCCAGGAGTGGTTCTCAGCTGTGATCTGAGAAATATGAGAATTTCACTGTGTGATTCCTCAGCTGAGCTCAAAAGTCCATGCACCAGACCACCTACTGCCTACAAGAGGACCATTTCATTCAAGATGTTATTCCATCTTGAATTAAAGACTTCAAATTAGAAAAATGTTAACATATCCCAGAGTTAATTGGTGCTTTGGTTGAGTTTGGCTTTTTACTGAAAGGTAAAATCTATCTTTTGCTTTTTAAACTTTGGTATTCATCTTTTAAGATTTTCTTCATGACTGTAAGGATTGGAGACCTCTTTTAATTTTTAATAAGCCTGAAATTTTTATATAATAATAAGTTGTTGGGATGTGGGACTTTGAACAACGTATTTAATAAAGAAAAGACAGCAGTAAAATGTTTGGAA
The DNA here is from genome assembly GCF_963662255.1 of Cinclus cinclus. NCBI lineage: Eukaryota > Metazoa > Chordata > Aves > Passeriformes > Cinclidae > Cinclus > Cinclus cinclus. The sequence continues at coordinate 59,732,054 of NC_085051.1, forward strand.
GGGTGGATATGGTAAGGTTACCTAATGTTTCCAGTAGCAGAAGGTAATAAGTGAGTTATATGGTTTATACCAGCAAATGACTGAAGATATTTTTCTGGAAAATAAATTCAGCCCCATCAAAGAAACTCCTATCAAGTGAAATGAAACAGATTTAAAATAGATTTATCCATTAAAACATTGAGCTAAGCTTCCCTTGGTCCCTACTGAGCAGAAGACGCCTGTCCCATCCACTCTAATCTGAGGAGCTCATTGTGTCTCCCAGACCTATTTGCAGCGAGACACTTGTGGGAGATGAAACCTTGGCATGGGAGGTTTGCTGTCTCCGAGGGCTGCTGGAAGGGGAGCAGGATTCCTTGTCTGCCTCTGTCCACCCACACAAACAGGAAGGAGCCTGTGCCAGATGATAAGTCCAACTTACCATCCAGGGTAAGTAGATGCCAGAGAGGATTGTTTTCATTTCCACGGGATTTCTAATTAAGGGACATGCTTTAACTGTGTTTTCAATGGCTGAACATCCAAATGACAGTTTGATATGAGCAATTTGCCTGGCAGGATAGATAAGTTCATACCAAAGCTAAAGGATTTTCTGTTTAAAATGGGTACACATCTTTAGCTGTGAATCGGATCAAACATTCCTGTAACTAAAGAATCCCCTTTATGTAACAACTGCTTTTTAACCTTCATTCTTTGCACTTTTAATGATCAAAGTCTCTCCTGATTTGTCCCCAGTCATTGACTCTGCCAAGTGCTTTTTTATTTTTTTTCAGACCTCTCAGTCTTGTTCCAGTTTGATGAATGAAGGGAAATGTCTATTCCCATTTCTCCCGTCCCACCCACCACTAATGAGCAGTAGCATTGTCTGACTGACTCCTGGGGGAATTTGCCACCTGCACAGTGGCTGGGCTGGGCTGTTGCAGCTGGCTTTCTTCTGATCTTTGTTTTCTAGAGATGTGATCCAGTGTCTTGAGAGCAGGTAGAGAGGGAAGGTGTTGGTGTCTCTGTTCTAGGAAGGTCAGTGCAGCATGACTAGGCCACTGGGTGCTGTGTGTTTCATAAAAATATAGAATCGCAGACTGGTTTGGGTGTGAAGGAATTTTAAAAAGCATCCAGTTCCACCCCCTGCCATGGGCAGGCACACCTTGCACTGTCCCAGGTTGCTTCAAGCCCTGACCAGCCTCGCCTTGGACACTTCCAGGGATCCAGGGGCAGCCACAACTTCTCTCGGTACCCTGTGCCAGGGCCTGCCCACCCTCACAGCCAAGAATTTATTACTAACATCTAATCTAAACCTACTCTTCGACAGTTTGAAGCCATTTCCCCTTTTCCTGTCACTCCATGCTCTTGCAAATAATTTCTGAAGTAGCTTCTGGAATACTGGAAGTCCATCGAGTCGAGAAAGGTGTTGCTTTGGCTGGGGACATGTTGCCTTTTATTGTGTTCACAGAAATAGATCAAAGACATGTTCACGATATCCGTGGCCAGCAGAGGTGATGTGGGCAAATATTAAGTGGATTTGTTCCTGTAGGAGTCCCAGTTTAATACTCTCTTGATAACTTTGCCAGGTTCAGCTAGAACGGCTCTGACATTTAGAGCTGGTTAATGAGAACTGTGAGCTTTGAAGGTTACAGGATTGCATGTTCTCCCTTCCCCCCATCATCACATGGCACCATTCAAAATATGTCTGAGCAGAGAATAGTTATTTTTGGTACTGGCCCAGAAACTTATCAGGTGAAGTGCAATTAATGAATCAAGTGCCTTAAAATATCTGTCCAGAAGCAGCAGGTACTCTGTTGGTGACTGAAGACAGGAATTCCATTCAGAAGAACAGCAAAAAGCTTTTCTGACATCATTTCTTCAAAGTGTATTTTATATTATGCTCCCAGGGATGTCGTAGTTTTGCTATACCAATACAAATTTGCCTTTGGCAAATCATGAGACTGGAAGGTTTCAGTCAGTGTGTGCTCAGTGGGGATTCAGCTGAAATCCTGATGGGGTTTGCCTGCCCCAAACATAACTGCAGTCCAGAGTGCCAGGAGGGGGATGCACAGAATCATGGAATATCCTGAGCTGGAAGGGACCCACAGGGATCAGCCGGTCCAACTCCTGGCCCTGCACAGACACCCCAACAATCCCACCCTGAGGGCATGTTCCAAACAATTCTTGAGCTCTGGCACCTTTGGAGCTGTGGCAATTCCCTGGGGAGCCTGTTCAGTGCCCCACCACTCTCTGGGGTAAGAACCTTTTCCTGATAGCCAACCTAAACCTCCCCTGGTACAGCTCCAGCTGTTCCCTCAGATCCTGCCTCTGTCACAGAGAGCAGATATTGGAGCTCCTCCTTCACTGTCCCTTGTGAGAAAGCTCCACACACCACGAGCCTCCCCTCAGGTCTCCCCTCAGATGTAGGTTGTCTTTAGAACTTGTTCCTTTTGGGCTCTTCTTTCCTGGGTTATCAAATGCCAGAAATGTAGAGGAGGAATCTATGAATTAAATTCAGAGGAGACCAGGACTAACACAAAGATTAGGGAAAGGGATGATGGGAGCAAGGAGTTTTCCAAGATTATGCCTGAAGAGAGAGCATGAGGAAACTAGATGGACTTGCAGAGGGACTGAGAATAATGAGTCAAGGGAAACTGAGAGTGGGTACAAGAAATGGGATAGAGCCAGTTGTCTGGGAGAGGACAGGTAGAGCTTGAGGCAGAAAATAGGGTGGGTTAATAAAATCAGGAATGTATGGGACACAAACAATCATCTGTGGTGGTAGAGAAGAGGAGGAGGCAGCAACGACAGTGAAACACAACGTGGAGAGGGACATCTATAGGACAAGGAATGGGGACTCACTAGCCAGGAAAAAGGAGACAGAGTCAGAAAGAGAAGTGTGGGTGTGAAAATGGCAGCTCAAGTGAGTTGACCCTGAGAGGAGACCAGCACTGGCATGAAAGCTACAGGTGGTTCCCAAACAAGATTGAATGGAGTCAGGCTTTGGAACAACTGTGGGCAGATGCATGTCCATTTGTCCCCAGCCTGGAATGAGACCTGGAGTCAGGGACACACCATGCCCCTGTATCTGAGTTCCTCTCCGCCTCTGCTCTCCATAAAGAGCATGCCTAATGTCAGTGGAGAAAAAACATGGACTGAGCATAGAAAGAAGGTGTGTTCATCGTGGCCTGTGCTCTGGGGACTCAAGGCAAGGACAGTTTGACCTGTGCATTTTCTGATAGTGTGGAATGATTGAATTGGCAACTGTACTAACATCCTCTGAATGCAGTCTCAGGGAATAATACAGAGCAGAGGGTTAAGGAGGCAGGGAAGGGTTATACTGTGCAGAAGGGAACAACTTTAGCAGATAAGTAATTAGAGATTATAAAGCTAGAGAGCACAGGGCTGATAGGCCACGGCTGAAATACCCACATCTATTAGTAAAGCCAAGAGGCAAGGACTGTCTCTGTGCTTTTATTTTCCATAGTACAGATGTTTGATAATCCCAAAAGAGGTCAGTGCTCCAGGGCTGGGCTCTCAACTCTGTTAGAGGAAGATGGTATTTGCATTAAGGAGCCTACAGTTCAAATAGACGAGGCAGACAGAGTGGGAGAGGAGCAGGAGTGCTGAGAGGTAAAGCAGGTGGCCATGGTTAGCAGCAGAGCTGATTCCTGAACTTCTGAATCCCAGTTCACTGGTGTGTCTGTTAAATTGTGCTGCTGGTTGTGTTCCTACCAAAGCCAAAAGGATGTCTGAGTAAATGCTCAAGGCTAAAAGTGCTATGGGATTTCTGCCCTAGAAACCAGAATCCAAAATGGGCTGATTTTACGTTTTAAAGGAAAAAGCAAACAGATCAGTTCTTATTCTGAATGGTCCTGCTGCCATACCAGCACTCAGAGAGTGCTCTGTATGACAAGAGAAATCCCACTAAAATGGGACTACAGCCCTCAGTCCTGGTGGGAGATGCAAGTGCACTGAAATCTGTTTGTATTGGCTGGGAAATACATGGGTTTTAGCATGTCTACAGCACCCAGAAACATCCTCAACACTGTGCACAATAAATAAATTAAGTTGGTAATTACTTGTTCTGAGGATTTATGTAATTAAGTGTTAGTCCTACACAAGGAAAGTTGGGGCAGCAAGAACAGAACCATGGAATTACAGAGTGGATTGGGTCAGAAGGGACCTTAAAATCCATCTCTTTCCAACCCCCTGCCATGGGGGGCACTTTCCACTAAACTAGGCAGAAGCTTTTATTGCAGAGCCCATGAAGGCAGCAACACACAGAACACACCAGCAGTCAAATTTCATACCAGGTTTAGCAGGAATTTATCTGAGTTATTTTACATAGAAATTTCCACTCCTCTTCCTCCCACCAAAAATAGCTGGAAGTGTCCAAACATTTCAAGATTTGATTCTAGGGTTATTCTGGTCATTTAAAAATAATAAAAGTTTAGAAATTAATTTAAGTGCTTGGTTGCCTTCCCAGACAGTGATGTTTGACTGACAGCAATAAACCCATCAGAGGAAGCAAATCTGGGTAATTATGTCACAACTGAATGAATATGACAATATATGTATATAGTTGAGTTTCTTTAGGACATCCTGCTCCTAAACTCAGTCCATAAAATGGTTAAATTTTATAATCTATTGATACTGAATGATACATTTATTTAATATTTCCTCTTGCTTTACTGATGTAAATGTATTATTCATTTTTCACATACCAAGCACTGTTGTTTAGTCTCAAGGGATTTTTCTTACGAATTTAACAACTGTGACATATTAAAAAGTATATTTAAGGAAGAAATTAAGTGTTGAGAGGATGTGACCAAATGTTTCCATGGTGTTTTGCCAAAATGTCACTTAAATACCAGGGCAATTTTCATCAGTTTCTGTTTCAGAACTCATCTTGCCCACCAAAAAAAGTAAAACAAATATTGTCCACATCAGTGGCCTGCAGGCCTTCAATGCACTTGCCAGAAAATAAGTTCCAAAGCTTTGTTTTCATTTTGGAAGCTCCTTTCAGCTCCTGGGTGATGCACAAGTCAGCTTTGTGTGTTGTGCAGCTGATGGGAGAGGAGGAAGTCGATGGCTCAGAGTCTGTAAGCAAAAATGTTCAAATGGAATGCCTGGTGTAGGCACCTGTATCTCTAATTAACAACTGACCCATAATGTCAGGAACTGATTTTCAGGAAGTTCTTTGTTCTTTGAAAGTCAGGCCCCAAAGTGGGCAATGAAAAATTGAAACCTGAAACATTGATGATTACTTCAGGGAAACTCGAGCCTGATGTCGAAGCAAACTGTGAATGTGCATGTGCAAGTCTGGGGAATGCTGTCTGTGCTGTTTTTTCTATAATTCTTGATGCTTTTGTGAAGTTACTGAAGTGAGATTGGTGCAAGAAGCTGTTTCTCATGGATTATTTTCTATGAAGTTTTTTGGGAAAACTGGAGTAGTGATAGAATTAATTCCTGGGAGATCCATCCCCCAAATTTAATCTGTGTTTTAAGTTAGGCTTTAACCCAGAATAAGTTTTCTAGATCTGTTTTTCTACCTGTGTGGAAAACATCACAGTCTACAAGCTCCATATGTGATTTTCTCATCCCTGAGGTCTGGTGCTCCAAGGAGAGGGGTTGATTTGGGTTCCCACCTGAACACCATCTTCTCATCACCTTCCTCCAGCTGCCTGCTCCAGGGGTCACACTTGCTCTGTTGTTCAGCATGACCAACACAGGTTTTTTTGGTTAGGATGGCTTCAACCTTCAGGCTTAGCTTAGGCTGGGACTGATGGCCTTGGGCTGAGCTCCTGGGCAGGGCTGTGGAAGGAAACCCAGTGGGGGCCATGAGTGCCCTCAGGGTTCTGACAGAGGCACCATGCTGATGCAGATCACCAATTGCTAAGGAGCAATTTGGGAAACAAAGTGCTGTTGTGGACCTTAGGCAGGTGACTCACTTTGAGATGGTTCAGATACTGAAGTGCAAACCAGCAGTGCTAAGGAAGCAGAGCTCTGTGACTTTTTCCTCTCCCACAAGCAGGACTGAGTGCTCTCCTCTCTACAGCAGATTTTGTACATTTAATTGTCCCACAAGGCAGTGATTCTGTATGTCCAAGAAAATCTAATGTCTTTCCTTTTTTGTCTTGAAGCCATTAATTGTTTCAGTTGTAATTAATAACCAAAAGCGTAGGAAGCACGTTCCTGAGACTTACTACTGCCACAGCCTCTTCAGTTTTTTTTAGTTTTCCCGGGAGAAGAGCCTGGTCCTGCCACTTGCTGGAATGTGTTTATCAAACGCTGGATTCATATGGATCAGCTGTGGGGACAGTGCAGAGACCTGGGATGCCTGAGGGAGGGACAGTGAGGCAGCAGCTCCTTGGGGCAGCTCAAGGGCACACCTGTGATTTGGATGCACTTATTTAGCTGTAGCTCATTATGGGGACATTACCTCCCTTGCCTTGGCAGCAGCTGTGAAATTAAAACGTATAAGATCTTACCAAAGGAAGTACTTGGCAACACTTTTTTTTTCAGCTTCCCCAGGACAAACAACAAATTCTCTCAACAATGGTTGGTTCTGGCTGTGAGTCACTAATGTCTTTAGAAGGATATGCTCTCCCTGCACGGGGCAGACCACAACCAGCTAAATTAAACCAAGACAGGGTAACCTTTGTGGTTGAGGGGCACACTGGGGAATTCCCGGATGGTTTCCTGAAATCTGGATATTATACACCATTTCTGGACTGTGTGAGAGCTCTGCAGGAGCTCCCTGAATCTGGGCAGGACAGATTCTCCAGTGCTACAAATTTCCATGTCTTTTTGGTATCTGTACAGATAATCTGATTTACACCAGCTGAAAGCTCCTCTTTAGAAGTAGGCCCTGGTTTCAAATGTTAATGAAAAGGTGATTTGGATGGGATCCTGAGCAACCTGACCTAGTGAGTGGCATCCCTGCCTATGGCAGGGGTTTGGAACTAGAAGACCTTTAATGTTCATTCCAACCCAATCAGTCTGTGACCATTCTATGATTTAGTAATTTTTGGTAATTCTAGTAGTTTAAGCGAGGTATCTGCCATGGAATTCAAAGGAGACTGTGAGCATCCTGTGGTTATCTGGGGTTAAAATTTAATCTTTGTATCTGATAAGCCATTTATGAAACTTTGATTTCCACTTTTGAGCTAACCTAGTGCACAGGAGCTTTTGCATATGGCCCAAAGTGTAGAATAAGTTATTATGCTACTTCCAAAGCCAAAGTGTGGTGAGGATGAGGGATCATGATGGCTTCAGAACAGTCCACAGAAAAGATCTGCATCTTGGAGAAGTGAACCTTCATTCCTGGGCAATGCAGTAACAGCTTAGCTTGTACAGCTGATTTTACAAAAATATTTATTTCAGTGAAATTAATTCCAGCTCACTTTTATTTCCTTCCTTTAGCATTCTTCCTTGTTCCTTCATTTGGCTGGTGATGAGGTGAGAGCTGCAGTGATGGCATGTAGAAACTCCTCTTTGCAATAACATCACTCTAACAGTGCTGTAATGAGGAGCTCCATAAGGCTCTGTGCAGCCATAGGCACTGACCCACCAGCACTGGGATGTCGAAATCCAACTGGGAACGGCTTCACATCTGCCTGGTAAGGTAACAAAGCAATATTAACATTTTCATAAAATGTTCTGAAGTCAGTTTGGCTTGGCTGGCCGTGCAGATACTCAAGCCAAGGAGACTGTCCTGAGCGTGGTGTCAGCAGAGAAGCAACGCAGAGTAGTAAGTTAAGCTAAGCTGCAGGATCTTCAGAGACATTTTAATGAGACAGTTAAAGTGACAGAGCTTTGAAAAATCCCTTGTTTTTCTGCCTTGTGCCTACATGAAAAAGGTGTGAGAAAACCATGCACACACCACTATACAGTGCAGGGACAATTCTGATGTCTTTGTCCTGATGCTCAATAGAAATTCATAGGAAGTTCAACCTTTATTTGATATTTTTCCTCAAGTTCATCTCAACTCTCCAATGTTTAGAGAAAGGTGCTGGTTGAGTACTGGGAGACAATCACTGTGAGCGTTGAAAAGGGAGGTGAAGATTTCGTGCATCACAAAAAGGTACCATCGATGATGTGCAATCTAGCAGTGAAAAGAAATGACAATGAACTGATAGGTGGGAACGTGACTAGGATCGTTTCTGAACAGGAAAACGTAAGTAAATAGCAACACTGAGTAATTAAGCACTGCTGCATTTTACTAAGGGATGCCTTGAATGCTTTATCACTGAAAGCCTAAATAGCTGCGCAGGGAGGATACTGTAATTCAGCCACAGTTTAGAGGGGGTCAGTGCAGGAATTAGAGGTTGAAATCCTGTTGCCATTGGGGCAGAAGTTTAATTAGAATGGCTATAACCATCATTTCCACGCTGATACTTTTTTATTCCACCTGGGCTTGCCAGACTGAGGTTGTCAGTGTCCTTGATAAATGTTTATGCCTGGACAGATTTTTATTTGCAGGCTAGTTTGGTTGTTCTTTGTATCTGTACTTGCATTTACATGTGAACAAGTATATTTGTTCTTCATCAGCCTTTGTTCTCCTATTTTTAAGAGGCTTACTCATGCCCTCGAAGATTAGCATCAGTACCATCTGATTTAGGTGACAGTTCTCACCCCATGAGCAGCAAGAAATTGAAATGAACTGTTTCTGGAATGAGCCATTGTTGATCCAAGCTGTCCAACAAGTACTTGAATAACAAATATCTCTTACCAAACCAATGTTGGTTCATGAACAGAGAAACAGAATGAATTTCACTGCATTGCTTGTTTGCAAAACACAATTCAGCCCTTTCTTTGCCAAAGTTGAACTGTCAGGAACTCGATCCTTAACTGCTATAAACCAGCTCAAGTCACTGACTTGGGTGCTGGTGACAATTTACTTTAAGTGATCATCCAGCCTCAAAGTGCGGCAGGACAGCAGTGTGAAAAAAACAAATGATGGGTAATGGCAGCAAAATATTTCAGAATAGCCAGACACATTTCTGGAAGAAATTGCAAGTTTGGTCTGGGTGTTTGTTGTTTTTTTTTTTGTTTGTTTTTTTTTTTTCCCCTAAAGCTAAGGTGCGGGGGAGGGGGGGGTTGTGTGTGTTTAGGGTGTTGTTGTCTCTTATCATCTGTTTCACTTGCAAAGATCAAGCCTGAAGCCAAATTTGTAAGGGAGAGCAATATTAGTACAAGTGATTCAGGTGTGCAGATGGGGGGATGGACAACCTTAGGAACAGAAGCTCTTCCTCTTAACAAGGTTTTTTCTCCCAGAGGGTGGTGCGGCACTGAACGGACTCCCCAGGGAGTGGTCACAGCACCAAACCTGCCTGAGCTCAAGGAGCATTTGGACAATGCCTCAGACACACGGTGGGATTCTTGGGGATGGTCCTCTGCAGGGCCAGGGATTGGGATGGGTGATCCTTGTGTGTCCCTTCCAGCTCAGGATATTCTGTGATTAATCTCTGCTCTTCTTTGTACCAATTGGTTCAATAAAGATCAGCACTTGCAGCTAGAAAAATTGCTGTGCTCATGTTGTTGGGTCATCACTGTTACAGGAACACTGTCTGACCAAGCACATCATATTTTCCACTGCAGTTGTGTTTATGGGCTCAGCTGGGCAACAGGCTCGAGTATAAAAACCCCAGAGGTTTCAAGTGTTAGAAATTGAATCATTTGCTTGATCTTCTCTTCTGTGGTTTGGTCGTGAGACAGTTTTACAAGGAGGCATCATGCCCAGGGTGCAGGAACACTGAAATGCTAGATTTTATCACACCAAGGGAGAACTGTACACTCTGCACCTGTAATGTTTGTCATGTTTCTCCTTGGATAAACTTTATGGGGAAATTTTGCCACCTTGAACTCAAAACAGATCTGAAATGAGCCAAGCTGGAGTTGGCTGCTGCATGTACCGATGGGTGTTGAGTTAGTGCAAAATCAAACTGTATAAGGAGGATTCAGTCATCCAAAACATAGAATCACAAAATCATTTCAGTTAGAAAAGACCTTTAAGATCAACGAGACCAACCATAAGTGAAACAAGGAGTAAAACAGCTAAAATGTTCTGGGTTTAAAATGAAATCAGGTCTCTGGGTATGTAGAGGTGTGAGGGTCTAAAAACTGAATCTGTGGATTCAGCTGGGCTGGAGAGGAATCTTAATGGAGGAGATCCCCTCCTGCCAGAAAGGCAAAAAACAGCCTTCAGCACTAAGCAACTTTACATTAACATTTTTAAAGCTAATTTGCTATCATTTAACACATTCATTTAGCTACATTCATGGCACTTGGAAACAGGAATTAAATAAGGCCCATAATTAAGGGTTATTAGCATTATTTACTGCCGGTGTTGTAGTGTTTAGAGGCTCTTCTCAGTCTGCTTTTTGCTCTCGCTTGTACAAATACATCAGAAAAGGCAGTTCTCCAAAGTATTTCCATTTAGGAACTGGTAGTATTAACAGAAATGCCCCCAAAAGTAAAGCAAGATTTCTTTTTTAATCCACAGATGATCTCAGCTATGCCAGCAACTTTGCTTTTTGCTCACTTGCTACTCTCATTTCATGGATGAAAAAAATGTAAGTATGAGATTTTTAAATTACTTGTGCAGCAGGTGACGCCGGTAGAAATGTTTTGAAATAATTAATCTGTAAAATCGTGTAAAAGCCAGGGCAAATAATGCCTTTAAACTTTAGTGCCTTGGTGAATCCTGTAGCTGTTATCTTGTCCCACATGCAGGAGGCATTTCTAATAAACTTCAGTGGAAAACAGAAAAACCTGGAAACTGGCCATAGAGTTTTGAGCCATCTGAATATCAGTGTATTAGTGAATAGCTTCTCTGGTGTCCTGTTAAATTTCAGGAGTCCTTCGACATCTGTAACTGGGAATAACCTGCCTCACTCCAACCAAGCCACAGCAGTTGAAGATTTGGCCCAGGAGATGTATCCAAAATACTGCAAATTCCTACAAAAAGGAATTCTTTGTGTCCATTAGCATTTCAACACACACTCACTACAGAGATCTCACTGGGGGTAAAGCATTAAAACCCCTTCAGAAGTGGTTTAGTTGGCTAATTAGACAATAAGCATAAACCTGATGCATCCAGCTGTACAAATAAAACGTGACTTTAAAGTTTAATGTCCTGAGCACAGAGTAGTCGTGAACTTGGAGCCAAGAGGGGCTGAGAGGAAGGTGGCTGGCTTACAGCTCAGTAGTGGTGTGTCTGAAGGCTGAAACCTTTGGAGAACTCAAAGAGAGTTTATTTTAAGTGTAACTAAAAGGAACTAAGTACCAGTTACCACAAATAGGGTGATCTTTATCTTCCTTTGTTGGCTGGTGCCGAGGGAAAAAGAATCTTAAAAGACTTCTGGCAGCCGCAGGCTTCCCAAAGAGGAGATCTCCCTCACATTGCTGACATGTCTCTCATTTTTTGGGTGCTACCTTAGCGCTGAAGGAAATTAAGAGGTCATTTTAATGCCCCCTTACGCCCTTGGCTCCCGGGTAGGTGTGACCAAGTAGCTGAACACATAACTGACGTTTCTCCCCTCCATCCTAATGCATCCATCCTGGAATTGTGGAAGGAAAAATTGGGCTGCTCTTGTGCAGTTTTCCACTTCGGCTATCTGGGAGCGGCACCTGTAAGTGCTCACTTTGAGGGATGGTTAATGTGCTAATTACCCAGGACCCAAAAATGCAAGCTGTAAACAAATGAGGACTGTATTTATAATCAATCAATTTTATGACCTTCTGATGGTGATGATATCAGTACAGTTTACATTGAGAGCCCTTTTACTCCTCCAGGGCAGCTGTGCCCTTATGTTTTAGTTACAGCTCGAAGAAGATTTTGCTAATTTACTTTATGTTAGGCGTACTTAAGAAAAATATTACCTTCCCCAAACAGCTGAGCCCATTACCAAGTCTCAATTTTAAATAATGAAAACACATGGACTGTCAGTACCTTCAGGGTGTATTGTCAGGTGACGAGCTGTTTTCCAAACATCCACGGCAGAAAGTAATGACTTCAGAGCAAAATATTGTTCTCATTGGTATAAGTTGCTGTGAGACAAATCCCACACCCTCTGATGTCAATGGAAAGACTCCATTTGACTTCAAAGAAGGCTGGATCAGGCCCTAAAAGAAATGTTGCTATCATAAAACACCAAAAATGCTTTATGGTTTTTATACATTTTAAAAATGCTCTGCTCGCTGGTGATCTTCCGTGCAGTTTACCTGGCTATGTGTAACATATAATTTCTGTGTTTGCTTTGCAGTGGATTTATGAGAGAAGAATGTCCATAAAGCCTGATTTGTGAAGTGTTAAAATGATGTCCTGGAAAGCCACACAATGCCAAGGTATACAAGATGCCCTGTAATACCTCAGCCCCAGAAAGGCTCTCCAACTTTTCTGATGTTACTAAGTTCTCACAAAGAAAAACAATGTTGTTTAACTGTAGACAGATGTGTTAAAAATAGTTTGATTTTGTGTCCCTGTTCTTTTATTGGAGTTGCTAGCTTTTTAGTAAAAATTCAGGTCAGATTTCAAGGACAGAACTACTTCCTGCATTTTCCCAGAGTTTCATTGGGGTGGTTGCTGGTTTGAGCAACTTATAAAACTGGGGCAGGATGGGAGTACACTGTGTCCCCTTAAGCTGGAAGTGCAGAGATAAGCTCCAAACCAGTACCAGATGCAAGTTATTCTGCGTAATTCCTTTCTCTCAACACCGTACCCTTATTTAAGCACGGGTTATAAAAGATTTGTTCCTTAGGGTTGTGAAGGATGGGGCTCTGCAGAGAGGGTGAGAGTCCCATTTTTTTCCTGTATCCCAGCTGTGATCAGATGCCTGAGAGGACCATGGATGAAATCAGTCATCCAAAGGTTTATAGAACCATAGGATCATTAAGGTTGGAAAAGCCCTCTAAGATAATTGAGTCCAGCTGCTAACCCAGCACTGCCAAGCCCGGCACTAGCCCATGTCCCCAAGTGCCACATCCACACATCTTTTGAACATTCCAGGGATTGTGACTCTACCACTTCCCTGAGCAGCCCGTTCCACATCAGCTTTTGCTACAGAGCTGGTGAACAGCCCTGCCTCCCTGAGATCTCTGCTGGGTGGGCTGAGCTGCTCCTGCCCATGGGCTGGCATTGACAGGGACAGTTCACGGTGGCCCCTGGGGACATCCTGCTTCCCTGGGCTGCAGGGAACCAAGAGGGCAAGTGGCAGTGCCAGGCAGAAGGTGCAGGAGCCCCTGGGACAGGACTGCCCTCACCTGCCAAAGCTGAGCTGTTGTGGTCCTGCATGCAGGTCAGGCAGCTGGCCAGACAGCTGGATTGCCATGGCAGAGACAGTGTCTGGCCTTTTTAAAAGAGAAACTTGCTGGATTTATGTGCGGGAATGGACATGGTCCTCCTGGAGCTGACGCGCTCTAATGAATGAGATGGGGAGTAAAATACTTTATACTCTCTATCAGGGGTTAACGACTCCTGCCCTCTCAGTTTTCCCCTGCTCATGTTTTCCCTCTCTCCCCCTCCTCCATGCCCAGGCCCCCGCTGTGTCTGTATTTTCCGAGCAGTGGCACCACCTGGTTTGTTTTCTGTGTCAGGTATATTACAGACTGTCTGTCAGAGGTTAACTGCCCCAACCAGCTTGGCCTTTTCTCTTCTTGGACCTGGTCTGAACTCCCTCCCTGCCTGTGTGCCTCTGGTTCGGTTTTCCAGAATGTAATGGCACCTGGGGAAAGAAGTTTTTTTTTATCATTTTTAGTTTCTCGGTGGTTAAACAGCCTGGTGAGGATGGTGGCTCTGCCTTCCCATGGTTTTGGGAACCTGCTCGGGCTGTCCCCATAGCTCTTCCTGTGTGCTAGAGCCCTGAAGTTACACATCACAGACTATTTTTGCCTGTTCTGCTTTCTAAAAAACCTCTGATGTGAATTTTCCTCTGTTCATGCCGACTCTGGCTGTGTCCCCAGTCCCTATCAAAGAGGTCAATGACCCTCCCCAGCTGTCTACATGGAAGGGAAACTCCAGCCTGTGGCTCAGATGGAGCCCTGGGGTGGTTGTACAGGTGCTTGGCCTTAACCCTGAAAGATGCAGGGCCCCGTGTTCTGGGCCAAGAGTGTATCTGGGCCCCAGAGAAAGGGACAGAATTCCTGGCTTCCTTCAGGACTGAGGCCAAGAAAAGAGGAAATTTAATACACTGAAGTTCAGCTGCAAAGATGATGGGGTCAAACTCTTCTTGGTAGTGGCAGGTGACACTGTAAGGGGGCAAAGGCCATGGGTTGCAGTGTGGGAGCTTCATGTTGGACATTAGGGAAACCTTTTTTCCTGGCAAGTGCAAGACTGAAACAAGCTGCTAGTGGATGAGGAAAGGAAGGAAATCTTTATCCCTGGAAGTTTTTAAAACTCAGCTAGAAACAGATAATCTCACACATGTCTTTTCCTCAATGGGCACTGGCACAAGCCAAGGTACAGAGCTGCTCAGCAGCCTCAGGACTGTATCTGTCTTAACAGTCTCAAACTACACACAAAACTTGGAAAACTGAACATGTTTTACTACAAATCTGAAGGGCCAACCCAAAATTTCTTTGTAACAGCTCTCCAGACTGTGAAGGAAGCGTCAGCATAAAGCTGCCCTTGATGCAGCTTCCTTGGGATAGAGACCTTTCATTGTATCTCCACAAACTATGTTGCCCTCAGACCATTGTCTTTTCTGTAAATTGGAGAAATATCTGGATAAACAATTTCAATTCTCCTACTAATGTGGTTATTGTCTCTAAGATTCCTTTCTCTGCTGGTGCAGCAACTGTAAATTGTGTGAGGAATGACCAACTGGATGGTCCCAAAATCAAGGTGTTGTCATTCTGGCCTGGGAAAATACGCCTTGTGTGTCCCTAGGTGGGGTCATCCATCACTTAACTGGGTATTTCCAGAGGGTCACTGTTTGCTGCTCACCTTCTACTGCTCACCTTCTGACTTAAAATCCTATAAATCTGATATGAAGTGCACAGCACCACCAGCAGCCGTGTTACTCAACAGGAGCAGGATGCTGCATCCATAAAGTAGTATTTAATGCTAAGTACCATGAATAATCATGTCTGAGGCACAGCAAATCGGCATCTGGAAATTAATGAGCACTTTTGACCTCCTTTCTGTGCCTCAGCTCATTGCCCATCAAATGGGAAATGTACCACTTCCCCATTTTGCAGGGTGAATGGGAATTGATTGCTATTGGGCAAGCTCTTATATATTCCACTGAAATGGTCTTTAGGAAAACCTATGGATAAATTATTAATCCTGCCTTCAGGTCAGGACTGGGGTTGCAAAAGAAGTTGTAGAGACATAGTGTGTAATGAGGGTGGAGCAAAACACTGAGTAGCTGCTCATTGATCCAGGACTGTTCACTGTGTGAATTAAGTTATGTAAAAATGGTTTGAAATGTTGCTGTAATTGAAGACCCCATTTTGAAACATAAGAGCTGCTGTGAAATACCTGCTTTCCGTAATTCCCGCTTTCATTAATTGCAGTGCTTGATTTTGAGGCCTAGATGTAGATTTTTTTTTAAAATTTCATTTTAAATATGGTTCCTCAGGATAAGAAGCTGATGTTCAAACTAAGGTTTTTAACTTGATATGCCAGGAATTAAATTCTTTTTTGCTTTTCAGTGTTTTAAGTGAATGAATTCATAGAATCATAGAATGTCCTGAGTTGGAAGGGACCACTAGCATCAGTTTTAGAAGACTAAACCTCAGCCCAAGGATGAGGTGCTTAGCAACACATATCCTAATGTGACTCCAGAGAAGGAATCAAAATGTAGTTTTGGAAAGTACCTTCTATTTTTATAGCTTCAGTCACTGAATCAAAACCAGCAACCACATCAGGTGTCTCAGAATTCACAGTAAACAATACAAATATTTTGATTAACAGACACCGGAATCAGCTCAAGTAAAATCTAGAATTCAAGTGTATTTATGCAATACTGTATGAAATGTCATTAAACACCAAAATCTTAGTGCAAGGTAATAAGGTTGATTCAGGATGAGTAGAGGATCCCACATCCTATGGGTTGAATGTGAAATACGAGAGTTAAGTTTCCCCACTGGAGCAGTAGGCAGAAGGATGGAGGTTTGCGATGCAGAACAAATGAAATATGAATCAGAACCAGTTCTCAGATCAAAAGTACCAGCAGGATTATAGTTGGTAGTAATAAACAATGTTGTTGTTGACAAGCATTTTACAAAGGTTAGGATTGATCTTCATGGCCAGAAATATTTTATCTTGGCCTTGCATTTGCTGCATTTTTTCCAAGGACTTTACCTTGCCTGTGGAACACCAGAGCATCTCCAGCATCACTGAGTGTCCCTTTGCTAAGTTCCAGGAATAGAAGAACAGCAACCAAGAAAGGTCTTTGCTGGTATTCCAACTTGCACATTGAAATGCAAAGCATTTGAGAAATAAGTCTGGGAACTTGGCTGGTGCTCCTTGGGGATTACCCACCCATTCCCTGTTTCACAGACCAAATGGCAGGACTGAAAGGAGAAGGTTTCCTGAGAAGAATAAGTTCCCTGGCTGGTTTCGTACTTCTCTGTGGAAGAGTAAGACCTCCCTGAAATGCTCATGGTACCAGATTATCTCCTGCCATCTCTGTCCCAGGCATCTGGCTGACAGATCCTCCCTTCCACACATGGACAGGGAACTGTTTCCCATCTTGTGGGGCTGTGGTGCTGTCAGTCCCCAAAGCACAAAGCAAGACACTGCTGAGCAAGGCTCCTGAGCTGCTGCTGCCTCAGCCATGCTGGGATGCTGAAGAGCATAACATGAGACCATCTTTCAGGTCTAATTGCTACCCAGAGATCAAGAAGAGCAGTCTTATATTTATTGTTATTTGGCAGGAGTAACAGCAGTGTCTAGGATGAAATATTTTTGCCCTGCATTTTACTGTAGCTTAGAAGGGGAAGAGTTGTTTGTATCCCTTACAGTAGGTTCAGATCTCTTCTGCCTGTCGAGGGCTTGGCAGGCCAGGAGCTCTGAATTTGTCTTGACAACTGAATTTATAAATTTTACTTCCAACCAAGTTTATCACCATGAGCTCAACCTGATGCCAGCCTGGGCAAAGATGTGAACCTGGGGGACAGGTGAGCTCTGGCTGGTTTTCTCTGCTCTGCTTAGGCTCCTGTGGATGGATCGAGGTTAGTCCTTGGGTACAGGTTATGCAGAAGTGCCTCCAGCCTGGATGAGAAGACAGCATGTGCCAAAAAGGGGAAAACAAACTGATGAGCTGCAGGCAGTCTGTTCAAAGCACTGCTCTCTGTGTTCCTGGAGGAGTATCTCTGAGGCATTCAGTATGCACAGCATTGGCAGGAAAAATCCCTTTTCCATACTTTTTCTTGTTAACTTGCTCCAGAGTTCTCGCAGAGAAATACTCTTACTTATCTCAGTGGTCCTGCTGCCCTTTCAACTTGAATAACAGCAGAAGTTTTTCTGGGCACCCCTAAATAACAAAAAGGTGACCCATGGACTGAACTAATAAACATGCCCAGCCCTGACTGAAGGATCAGGCTTCAAGTCTCAGCTTCACCATCACTTTTGGTTACTCCAGGCACTTAGAATCAGGGTCCTAAATTTTTCTCCCTTACTGTTATTTCTCTGCTATGTTCAACCATCCTCTCATTAGTCTTCATTTAGATATTAATTTTTCATGGGAGCTGATTTTTTTTGACCCACATAAGCAATTAATGGTTATTCTTAGAGCTTAAGTGTAATGTCTTGCATGCAGCTGCCTTTGATTACCAGGTTTCTGAGGCCCCCCTATTATTTTGCCTCCTCAGTAAAGCCTTAAAGGATGCTATAGTCACTGATAGCACAGCAAAAAAGTTTGAAAGTCTGGAAAAACAGAGTAGAAATAATTGTTGGGAGCTGGAGGTTTTGTTCCTGTGGCATGGTCAGTGTCTGCAGGAGCTGGAGTTCAGTGACAATGAAGTGCTGAGGTTCTGCTGATAAATCTTGTCAGATGTGAAGTCCTGGTCCCCACCACCATTGCTCCTGAGTGTAAATCATTCAGGTTTTCCTTTCCCCACATTTACCAGATGGTTGGGTAGGGTTGTGGGTCTAACACATCAAACCAAGTGGCTGGAGAAGGGCATAGCTCACCTGGATTTGTTTGATACCTGTGAGATCAGGGCATTATTTTGGAGCAATCATTTGGACTTCCTTCTGCAGAAGTCTGGAGGAACCTTGCTGTCTTGCAAGGCTGCCATGAAATTAATTTGCTTGGATTTTTCTCTTTAAGTTTGTTCATTAGTTTTTCCTTAAAGCTCCTCATCTTTAGTAAACCCTTTTATACAACAAGAAGTAACTGAGACATTGCTCAGTCCTGAGGTGATGGTCTTAAATTGTCCTACACTCCTTTTTCCTAAGTGAAGAGACAGAAATAAATAGGAGAATGACCCTGCATTATTTGGGGTTGAATGAAGGAGGAGCAAACACAGCTGGGGACAACATCTGGCTCAGGTCAAGTGGTGCAGAGCTACAGAGCCTGTGCAATGTTACCAGTAATCCCACAGCTGCTTCTTTTGCTATATGAAACAACTTTCTGAAAAGTTAAAATAAGTCCATTTCATTACTAAAACAAGGTTTTGAAGTTTTCTTCAGAAGTTACATGTAGTTTTTAAACTATAGCATTTCTGTCTGAATTCTGCAGTGAAGGTTGCCTTGGTGGGTTGCATTAAAATAAGCAAGTACTCCAGTCTTCACTGAGGTGGTGCTCTGTGAAGAGCTGGGTAGATAATTTGCTCCTGAAACTATTCTCTAATGGTCCAATGGCTGCCAAAACCCAACAAAACCAGGTAAAAGAAAGGGATTTTTTAATTTTAAAACAAAAAGTTGGAAAATGTTAAGATATAGAGTTTTTGTTTTTTAAATTTCCTCTGAATTTTTCATGGGAAACAAATAATTTCCTGAGTAGTTCCAGCTTTAAAAGTGTCTCGTTTGATGAGTCGAGAATACAGCAAGCAAAGGATTTTGGTTCGGTTGGTTTTTTTTTCAAGCAGGCCCATGTTGACAGAGATTAACATTGGATAGAGATGACCAGAGATTCTGTAATCCATGCTCAGATTTGGCAGATAAAAATTCCCTGCCCATAGCAAGAAAGTTGGAACTAGGTGGTCTTTAAAATCCTTCCCTACCCAAACTGTTCTGTGGTTCCATATGACTTTACCAAAGAGCTTAAAACTCCCAAGGAGTTTTCTTAACCATAGAAAGCCAAATGTAATTTTTTAAACTCAGATATTTGAAGTGTCTACATACCAGCACACAACAGTTGATTTTAACTTCAAGGGTGTATCCTAGTGTTGAAAATGGTCACGTTTCAGTCCCCAGCCTGGGAGCAGTTGCACATAGGAGCAGCTTTGCCTGGTGTGGGCTCTTTGGTGGCACCCACTTAAAGTAGAATCAAAGGTTGGTTGGTTCCTGCTCTCCACTCAGGGGGCTGCAGAAGAGCCACCTGCAGTGTGTCCCTCCCAGCTGAGCTTTCTGCAAATGCCTGCATGTTTTGAGTCACCCAGCCCAAGGGGCTGAATGTTTTTATTCTGCCTACACCATATTTTCTATGTTTCATAACAGGGGCAGTTTCTTGCTCTGCAGCAGGCTCAGCATCACAGATTTTAGCAGGGCCTCTAGGTGCTACCAAACTGCAGATATTAAGAACAGTTTGCAGGCCTGGACAGCAAAAGTTTGTTACAACACTTATTTATTACCACTCTCATATAACTCATTCATGGTAAACAATGCAGGTTTTATTATGTGTAAGTAACAGGAGACCTTTGCTTTTTCCACTAACAAACATGCCATGGGTAATTATTCCTGTATTAAAACTACATGTGGACATATTTGCGACATGCAACAGTTCCATGGCTTTGAAGAGAAGTATTATTGCAAACAAGGTTAGCCACCATTTATTTTGAGGGGCTCTTGCATTTCTGTGTTGGAAGCACTTTGTGGCTTTCCTTGTCTATTTGATAATCATTAACATGTTCTGTCGTTAACCTTCAAGCAGCTTTGCTTGAAACTTTATATGCAGCTTCTCAAACATTTGCCTTGCATTGCAGACTGTGGTTTGCTGGGGCTGTTTTTATGATCTCTCGTGGTAAAATCAGGAAGATGAAAAATGGGTGTGTATTTGAAGAGCAGCGTATCCAGCTTTCTAGGTCTTAAATTAGAGTGATGAGCATAAACACTGCAAACAGAGCTTTTCCAACTCGATTGCAATTATATTTGAAATTACCTACAATTACCAGTAACCATCTCAAAGCTAGAAATTAACTTTGTAGGCTTTGCTCAGCTGTTAAACGTGCTGTCCCGTGCAGCTGAATGGAGGGGAGGAAAGAGGGTGAGGAGGCGTCAGAATGGCAGCTGTGCTGTCTTCCAGCTGAAGCAGAGCTTGTGCACTCTTTTCCCTTTGAAACACGCATATATGGCACTTCTTGAGACATGGTTTGGGAAGCTGTGGCTTTGCTGACCCTTTGCTTGGGTCTAGCAGAGAGTCCTCCCTTCCTATGTGGAGCATGGTGGGCTGTGCTGGTGGAGAGCAGGCTCTCCATGTCTCCTTCCAAACGGTTACACTTATGGCAGCTCCACTTACCTGACCAGCTAGAAAATAGTATTTTCTAATTATTTCTCTGCCTGACAGTTTCCTGCTGTTATTTCTTCAACTGATCTCTTCATAACTCAGTTGGATAACTCTATTCCAGTTCCTTCCACAGCTGCTGTAGCCAAAGAAGTTCAGACTCTTCTCCCTCTTCTTCCAGAATTATGGCACAAGGATGTTGCCATGGCTCTGTAGCCATAGCCAACCTCGCTGACTTTCAGCTGGTGGAGCTGAGGGAGGTATTTTGCCCATAGCATCTTAGAAATGCTTGTGATTTCAGTTTCCAACATGACTCTAAGCTGGGGAATGAGAACGTGCCAGGACTGTCAGTGACAGCTTCAGAAATGGATTGTTTGCATAAACTTGAAAACAGTACAAGCATAAATGTATTTCCTTTGTTTAACTTTTCACTCTTGTTTACTCATCTCTGCTTCTAAAAGGCTTTGCAAGTAAACTCTGCGAATCTTTAAGTTCTGCAGGCATTAATGGGGGCTGGGAGTTCTAGGATGGCTCCTTGGCCCTGGGAGAGCAAGGGACATAAAGCTCTGATCCACAAGCCATCAGAACGAGCAGGGTGATTTTTCCTTACTTTGCCTCTGCTGGGAAGTGATGTCTGAAAAGCTCAAGGACTCTCCAAGTGCTTCAGGCGTGTGTGGGCAATGCAGAAAGTGACCTGGAAAATCAGGCAGGGTCAGGATTGCCTCAGTGCATCTGAGGAAAATACAGGCTCCTATGGACTGAAATGTTCCTTGCTATTTAGACTGTGAGTATTTGAGGGAAACTAGGTTTTAGTCCTGTGTTTTTCAGTATCACTGCAATGGAGTTCTGGTCTACAAGTATTGGAGAGAGGGGAGAAGACCTCCAGCTACACCTGGATGAAAATGTTGCCTTTCGTAATAAAATTGCTCCTCCCCAGTATTTATCTAGTTGAATCTTTTTAAAGCCATGCATGTAGCTTTGTACTCTCCTTGCCCTTCGTGGTTTTAAATTGGAAGTCCAGAGGAAGGAGCAGAGCTGGGGAAGGTTCTGGGGCACCAGGAGGGGTTGAGGGAGCTAGGAAAGGGGCTCAGCCTGGAGAAAAGGAGACTCAGGGGGAACCCTGTGGCTCTGCACAATTCCCTGACAGGAGGGAGCAGCCAGTTGATTATTAGGAAAAAATTAATCACTAAAAGGGTTATCTGGCATTGGAACAGGCTCTCCAGGGCAGTGGTGGAGTCCCCATCACTGGAAGGATTTAAAAGCTGTGTGGATGTGGCATTTGGGGAACGTGGGTTAGTGGTGGGTTTGGGAGTGCTGGGGAATGGTTGGACTCGGTAGTCCAACCTTACTCATTCTATGGATGCAGGTGTTGGTGGATGACATTTTACTGCCCACTAGAAGCACCAGCTTACTCCTTGACTCTTACAACAGCTGTAGAGCAAGAACAGCTCTTTGTCTTTCCACAAGGAAAGGACCAGGACAGCACACAAACCTCTTGCTTTGGAGCTCCCAGGAAAGGGCTGACATCCCCTCCCATGGTTGCGCACATCACTGGTCCTGGAGAATTCATCTCCTGTGATTGGTGCTCACCTGTGTGAGGAAGGCTCAACGCTCAGACAGACTGTGAGCTACGTTGAGCAGCCTCCACATCTTGCAGGGCTTTTAAAGCCAGAGCAGACCCGGGACAGCTGTAAATGGGCTCTGGAGCACAGAGAACAATGCTTTATAGCTGGTGCCTCTTTTGGGGACTTGCAGACTGCTCCTGAGGGGTCTCTAAAAGTTAACAGGGAAAATGGTCAGAAGGCTGAGATGGGCTCCACAGGGGTCCAGGCTGGTGCTGGAATGTTCACAGGATTTCTGCAGGTCTGGCGTGCTGGCTGCGGCTCGCACAGAAAAAAGATCTGCTCTTGCAGTGCAGGCTCCAAAGCTATTTGTGGACATAAAGAACTGTATTTTGTTTTTCAGGTGAATGGAGCCTGACATGAACTTTGGCATGACCAAGTCCTCCAAGCACAACCACGTGTCTGATATATCACAGAGTCTTGTGTTAAATGAGCAAGAAACTGCACTGTTACAATGTGAGGTTGTTGTTTTTAGTCTTATTTCCTGAAGGGTGAGAAAGATTAATGCGGCTGTATTCTGTGTGACTGTTTGGATATGTGGGTCCCTGTCCCTGACTTTTGTCCCCATCACTCTCTATCCATAGCCCAGTTTCAATTGCATGTGAGAGAATCTCAAAAACATTCAGTTTTAACAATTTTTATGCAAATAGATGGCCAGGCTTTAGAGAGAGTTCTAGTTCTTCCTCAGCACAGGGAAAGCTAAGCTTGACTTACTAGTCTAGAAGATGGCAGAGAGCAGGAAAGCTGGAAAACTTTAGATCATACTGTAATCTAAGTGGATACCAGAGAATCCACCCTTCAATTAGAAATAGTTTTATGTGGCTTCTCTAGTGTTCAGCACTGTGGGTGATAATTTATCAAAAGAATCCCTACCCTCTTCTGACTGACACGTTTTGATACCACATTCCTTATAAAATAACAAATACAGTTTTTACTTTCCCTTTCTCTTTTAAAGATGGCAGAGGTGCCAACAGTCCCTTTTCCAGACAGAAATCTAGGAGTAGGATATTAACCCAGTGCCTTCAACAAGGCAAGAAGGATTTCATACACCTGTTATGGCTGTGGTCACCCTGGATCTTTTCTTTGTCTCCTGGACTATGGAGCTGGGGTACACAGCACAAGCAATATAAAGACTTTGGTGGGCCTCCTACATTGCCAGATGTGTATTAGCACTCTCAGGTGCATAAAACTGTTTGGTGTAACAGTGTGGTTGTTGTAGCTTTGCCTAATCCTGCATCCTTTTCATTCCTGTATGTCACTACCACCACCTGCTCCAAAAGCTGCACACTGGGTGAAGCCTTTCCAGGGCCCCCGTGTTGGATTACCCAGTGGTCATACAGGACATCCTAAGAAGTTAAGAAAACCCTTCTTGCTCCCCAGGGTTGCTTTGTTCCCAGTTAGATTCCAGCTGCAAAGGGAAGAGCTGCTTTTGAGCTTGGGTTGTGCCTATCATGGTAAAAAGCTGGGTTGCTATCGCTGCTCGTGCAGGATGACTGATGTGAAAGGGCTTTTCTTGAGCTGCCTGGTGGGTCCACATTTCAGCTTTGTTCAGTAAAGCACTTAAGCATGTGCTTAAAATTAAGTGTGCTGCTGACTGGAGGGCTTGGACAATAAATATGCTACTGGAAAAGTCTCTGGACCATACATTTATTAGTCTGTCTAAAAGCCCTGTTATTTCTTCTTCATTTCTGAAGTAAATCACTTCTTTCAAAAGCCACAGTTGTGGGTAAATGTCTGATTTGATAGGCGTTGCATATTGCAGCTATTGCTGATTTTAAATAAACTTATAGATGCTCAGTGCATCTGCAAATGAGACCCAGCTTGGCTCTTTTCAGTGGTTTGGTGTTTTTTGAGAAATCTGTCTTTGAACTACCCATCTGAAGGCTTTTTCTTTTTACTGTCTGTGTGGCCATCCTGCAATTACCTGTGGGTTTAT
Organism: Cinclus cinclus; assembly: GCF_963662255.1. Lineage (NCBI taxonomy): Eukaryota > Metazoa > Chordata > Aves > Passeriformes > Cinclidae > Cinclus > Cinclus cinclus. The sequence continues at coordinate 59,756,206 of NC_085051.1, forward strand.
GATCCTTCTCTAGAGAACAAGTTGGTTGAATGATAAAGATGGGGGTGATAAACTGGGGCAGGGTATGATATCAGTTACAAGTGTCATGTGAGTGTCCCTCCAGATTTACACTGCTGCAGCTTTGCTCTGGATCAGGCTCCAAGATTTGCCATAAATGGCCTTTTCAACAATTTTGGAGTTTTTTCTGTTGAATAAAAATGTGCCATCGAGGCTTGAGGGCCTCTGTGACTGCAGTGAAAACAGACTGGAGTGAGCAACTCATTGTCAAAGCCAGTGTAAGGCAAATCTGTGGGAGTGGGAAGAAGAAACTAAACCATGTTTTTAAAGGGCTTATGGCTGGCAATTTATTTCTTTAACCCCTTGTTCAGAGCTGGGCAACAGTAAACAGTGATATTTAGTCTCATAGTTGCCTCTGTAATGAATTGACCATGCAAAGAAAGGCTGTAACTCCCCAAAGCAGCAACAAATTTTGGGAACCTGCTTGAAATGCTCTGAAATGGTTGGGGAAGTTGAGGTGTGTGCTTAAGCCTTTTTGGAAAACTGGATTTCTATGCGGTGGAAGAAGAACAGATCTCCAGATCATTGTTTGCTTGCTCGTAAGTCCCATCTCTGATTATTCCCATGGGGGGGTCACATTTTCAGTTCTGTGAAACCCCTGGAAAATAAAGAAGTAGAGATGAATTCAGGAGCTGAAGTGAGCACAGGCAAGTCAATGGTGCTGCTCAAATCTAAAGTCAGTGCAGAGCTGGGCCTTAAATCAGCTATTTTTAGCAGTCAGCAGTGCAAGAGCACAATCAGTTTATATTTATATCAGATAATATTTGTGTTTACTATGTAATTACATCGACCCTTTTTACACATATAATTAACAGTTTGCCATCGCATCCCACTGGGTTGACATCTGTAGGATTCAAAATGGGTTCAGGATCTCCAAAGAGTGTTTTTGTTTCAGGTTAGATGTGGTCTGATTGTCTAAATTAAAAGCATGTCAAACCACATGAAAAGTTCAGGACAGAAGGTAACCACACAGGACGTGGCATGTGGGCCAGGTAATCATAGTGGTGGAAAGAATGGCCACACTTGTGAGGAGCCTCTCCTCTACAGGCTTTGGAAAAAAAAAAAAAAGCAGCTTTTTTTTTTTTTTTGTTTTGTTTTTTTTTTTTTTTTTTTGTTTTTAGTAGGAAATAAAAATTAGTAAATGCAACCCCTGGCTGCAAGGAAGCCCAAATAAAGCAAACCAGATGTTCATTAGCTAATCACTTGCAATTTTTTCCCCCTCTTGTTCTTCACGGAGGAAAAGAAAATTGAGCATGTGGGAACTTGCCTGTTGAGAAAACATTTGGATCTTCAGTCATTTATCTGTTTCACCTCTGACTCGGTTTAGGCCCCCGTTAAAAGGCAGGCAGGGTGCTATCAGAGAGAAAGGTCAGATGCTTTTCAGCTGGGGCGACCCTTGAGGCCATCCCGGCGTTCGTGGGCACGGAGACTCGGCTCAAAACAAAACAGCAAACCAAACACAAGCCCAGCGAGCACGGCGGGGCTTTGAACTCCATCACTCGTGTTTGTCTTATTCCTAAATTGCAGTGTCGTTTCTGTACAGTGCTCGTTATAATCACAGCCATCCATCAGGAAGTGTGTTTATTACACCGAATACCAACGAATCCTGAATGGCGAGCTGCTTATTTCCCAGTGTTATCAAAGGAAAGCAACATAACCTTTATTCCCTTTGGATTGATGTAATTTTATTTTCCCCGCCTAATATGAGACAGAAATAGGCACAAGTTTGTGCTGCAGTTGGTGGATTTTATCAATAATAGATTACTAGTACATAAAGCCATCTATGTTCATGGGAATCATAGAATCATTAAGGTTGGGAAAGCCCTCTGAGATCACCAGTCCCAACTCAACCCAGCACCACCACCATGTTCACCACTAAGCCATGTCCCCCACCTCTCTGGAGCACTGTTATTCCATTAGGAAAGATTACAATAACTCAGTACTTGCTTCATGCTTTAACAACATTAATTTAACAGTGTTAATTTTAATGCACAATGGCCTAACAGCTTTTAGGAACCTGACACTGCTCAGTAAGTTAGGCAGGTATAAGATCTCACCTACCAGAAAGCAGAGCCATCCTCATTGTGTCTTGGTTGTCATATGACAGCTTGCTCACTACAGAATCCTAGAATGGCTTGGCTTTCACCTTCCACTAGACCAGGTTGCTCAAGGTCCCTTTGAGCTGTTTTACTTGGGAGAGTTGGTCTGGGAGAGTTCCAACAACCTTTCTCTGCAAGACCAAGGCTTTATTTAGATGAAGAACCTTTTCCTAATAGTTTGATGTTGTGCTGTTTACATGATTAACACATAAACTGGAGACTGAACAAATATTGCTCAGATGAACTGACTGAGTGGCAACAAGTAGCATGGGAAAGTGTCTGGCTGGGAATGAGTGGAGCTCCACAAGGATTTTTCTTGAGGATGGATCTTATTTAATATTTTCATGAATGGCCTTTCTGAAGTCTGCTGATAACACAGACTTGGGAGATGTACCATGCAGAGAGAACTGGATGACCTTGAAGGCTGGAATAAAAGCAAAGATATAAAATCCAGTACTGAAAAATGCAAAATCATGAGTTTAGGGAGTAATAAGAATTTCCACTATAGAAATTCGCCATCTGTAGATGACAAAGGAGAAAAAATGTGTGGATAATTCGTGGGACAGGTTCTGAAAAAAGTATGTACACCTTCATATATCCCAGGAGGAGTTTCTTTCAAGAGAAGGTAAATATGCCAGGAACTGTGGCATCCTATGGATCATACTGGTCCCCATGTTCCTGAGTTGTGAGCTTGACCTGGGATGCTTACAAAAAAGACGGTGAAGATGCTGGGAGGGAAGAGCTTTTTGGGAGAGGAATGAAAGAGGAAAATTTAGCCTAGAAAATGAAAGCTGAGAAGAAGGGTGATGGTTGTGCATCTAAACATCAGGATGGTAAAAATCAGAGAGGAAAAGAAGTCATGTAAGGTAAAGAACATGAGGCTAAATGGGTACAAATTTTAGAATGGATGACAGGAAAAATTTCTTCACAGAAACACTGGCACAGGCTGCCCAGGGCAGTGGTGGAGTCCCCATCCCCGGAGGGATTTAAAAACCATGTGGATGTGGCACAGGTTAGTGCTGGCCTTTGCAGTGCTGAGGAACAGTTGGGCTTGATGATCTTAGGAAGCTTTTCCAACCCAGATGATTCTGTTCTATGATTTTATGATTACATTGGTCTGATTACACTGGGTTCAAATCACAGTAAGGTTTGTGACTTTAGGGAAGCTTATAAGAACAAGCTTGACATGTTTGTAGAAAGGATTATAACACTTAGGCTTTGAGAATATGGGCTTTGGAGGTGGTTTCCTGGGAAGTGGTTGTATCAGAAGTCTTTTTGTGGCTGATGATTTCCTTACCTAGACCTTGTTTCCAAAGGGGATTAACAGCATATGTAGTAGGGATAGGAGGCCAGTCATGTCTCTGGGTGCTTTAGTATTTACTCGGGTTTGTATAGTTAGAGGTTGGTGGGAATCAGATGTTTTATGTTTGGCCTCCCTTAGTGTGTATGTGATTAATCTGGTTCAGTTAATGGACACTGCACTCCATCCTGTGGTTTCTGTGTGTTGATGCTGAGTGTGGGGTGTATCTTCTGGGTGTTTGAGTTGGTTTATGTTCCTGGGTGTCTACATGACCTGATTAATACTCCCAGGTTAATGCAAATGTAAACAGAGACCACAAAAGAAGGCCTGGCCAAAAACTGCATATTGAACACCATGTGACTGGCTATCAGTTCATCAGATATATAAGAAATGGAATATATTAACCCACTGTTGTTATCCTTGTCATTGGTAGTTAAATTTAAGTATTTAGGTCTGGAGTAGCAGTAATGGATAAACAACAGCTCTGTTATTCTCAGTTGCTTTGCAAAACAAACTCCTTGTCTTTGTTGTACCCCTTGTTGTACGCCCAGAACAAGCTTTCCACAGGGGTCAGAGGGACCTTTCACCCTTGCTTTACACGTAGCCATTTCTAGTCCAGAGATGAGAAACTCCACCTTAAACAAACCCATCTATCCTCAAAACTGAATTTCTCAAGACAGGTCAAAAAACCCTCATGTGCTGCTCCAAAAACAAACTGAAAAACAAGCAGAGGGAGATGTCAGTGAAATCCAGACTCTGGAGGAGCCAGCAGGAATATCTCCAGCCACTCCTACAGAATTTCACAGGTGGTTTTGAAAAGTTGGCTGTTCACTTCAAAAGAGAGGAAAATAAATGAGAAGTTAGAAATGGTTTTGGAACAGGAGATTTCTGTCCCTGCAGGTAGCCTGATGCACTGACCCCATGCAGCCTGAGCAGGTGGTGGAGACAGAAACCTCTGCCTGGCAAGGGGGGCTCATTTCTTTGCTGTGACCACACAAAAGTGTCTTGAATGCCCGTGAGACACGAGGGTGCTGATGTTTCCATTGATTCCGCGGCTTCCTCAGGGTTAAAGTTAAGCATGTGCTTAAGGGTATTGCTGGATCAGAGCCAGCCTAATCTGACTTGCTAGATGCTGGTGCAAAGCAATTCCCAAAAACTCTTCCCATCAGCCAACCCCTTGATTTGCAAACTCTCGACTCCCCCAGCTGCTTAGGCTGTATGTTATTTTCTGGTACCTGCAACACTGTGATTGGCAGTTTGTGTAAATTCTGTTCCACTATTTCACTTTCAGAGTCTTCTCCTGTGAAGATTTCTTCAGCATAGCCCAGCACATCTGGTCACTTTTAATAACCCTTGGGAGGGCATGTCAGTTTAACACTCAAGTCTCTCTTCCTTTGCTTTGCTAACCAAAGTGTTCAGTGCCACCAAAAAGAAACGGATCTGAAGGGATGGTTGATGTAAAAAAGCAAAATTTGCTAAATGGGAAGTAAGGAAGAAGCCAAAGAAAAGATAAAAAAGGCTTTTTAGCCTGCAGCTTTCGTCTAGCTTGGTCTGACCTAAAGGACAATGACTATTTACCATCGCTGGAGGGTGGAAAACACTTTCTTCTGTCAATGACAATTGCCATGATTTAAGGGGCACTCTACACGGTGTAGCTGACATTTAACAACAAACCTGGATTTCCCCGTCATCTGGCACCACCTTCCTTGCAAGGAAGTGAACCCAACCTGTCTGTGAGTGGAGAATAAGACCTTTTCAACCCTACCCTTGCAATCTTGCACGAGTGAAGAAGCACCCACAACATCCCTAGGTGTTCCAGAAGCTGCTATTTAAGAAATGGTGCTAATTAAGGAGATGACGGGGTGGGAAGGAGAGTTCACAAAGAGCAGGTGACTTCACAGGATCAGCTCCTTGTGGAGATGTGGGAGATTTAGTCTGTAAAGACTCTCTCCATTGTTGAGAGGTCACCATTTCCCTCCAAGAGATTCAGCAGAGGGAAATCTGTGGTGCTCTGATTCCCTGGCTGAAAAATGATGTTTTCTACCCTTTCTGGGACGCTATTGCTGTGCTAAGGAGACCAGAATTTACTAGGCAGCAGAGAGGGGCAGTATATCTCCTGCTCAGTTTGCCCAGGGCATATTGGCTTTTCATTTCAGGTTTTGATTGCACCCTTCATTAAAAGAGCCATTTCTCCCTCTAAATTAGGTGGAATCCAGCACTGAAAGAATCCAGCCCAAGTCCCAGTTTATTTCTCCATAAAACATCTGTATTGTTCTTCCAGGATGGCTCTGCCAAATGAGTCCTCAATAAACCCAAAACCTGGCAATAGACAAAACGCTAAAAAGCGCCTTTTTAATATGGAAAAGTATCCTGCAGTGTTGCAATCTTCCAGTGGAGACCACCCCCTGCCCCTCAGAAATGCAGAATAGCACCAGGCCCACAATTTGCCTGGGGTAAAGCAACAGAACTGAGTCTGCACTGATTTACTCCAGTCAGAGGATCTGCCCTATGGTTTCTTGGAGTTTTTTCTCTTTTGTTTTTTCTCCTAAACTTCTTTTTTGTCCTTTTTTTTTCCCACTGTATTTTTTTCTTGTGGATAGAAGCTTTGCAAGTTCCTTCTTTTATTGTTAACTCATTTGGCAGGAGCAGCCAAACAACAAAAGTGTTTTATTTGGAAATAGTTGAGGGGGGAAGTTGACAATGTCCGAGCTCTGTTCTGATTGCATGAACTCTGGGAGATTTTCACCTCTGCTTCCAGGCTGCATCAGGCTGGGATTATCTCATTTGATTTCATTGGATCTGTGTGCCATTAAGAAGTGGGGAAAATTAAAGTTTAGTAAAGTTTGCCTTTGTGTCACACTAGAAGCTTTTCATTATTTAAGTGCAAAGTGTTTGCTCTCTCCTCCTCCTCTGTGGACTGAAATATCACACAGTGTTCTACTTTGTGATTTGAAAGTGAAATGTGACTTCTACAGCTTATATATCCCATTGCAGAAGAGATCCTGAGGAAGAAGCACAGGGGAGATGCCATTATTGGCTATAGTGGGAAAACTGTAGTGTATGAAAGGCACTGAGAGCTGAATCTCCTCCATCTGAACATTGCACTCTGAAATGCTCTCTCTTTTATGGCCAGCTATAATACCTGCTACAATTTTGATCTGTGATGTTGTCCATTGATTTCTTTCCAAATCTTCCCCTCCACAAAAATTCCACTCTGCAGAGATTAAAGGCTGCACTCAGGAAAAAACTCAAACCAAATGAGGAACAGTGCATGAATGTGGGCAGATCTTTTCTCTTTTCTTCCATGCTTGGGGCTCCTGTGGATCAGTTGGGATCTGCCCCCTCTTGTGCAGGACTAAATGCACAAGAGAGCTGAGGTGTGTCAGTCTCTGTTTTCTGCAGGGCTAATCCAAAATAACCCAGGGCCAGATTTCTAAGAATTCAACACCCACAGTAAGGGCCAAGTTGGGAAGTCAAGAGTGGTGTGGATGTCATGAGTAGGACACGTCTTGTGGCGTGGGGAGGAGCTGTGTAGCTGTGTATGTTTATGTGGGTGTGAAGTGATTCACCCAAGCCCAAAGAGGCCCTCAGTGTCGGCACCAAGAGCAGCCTTTTGTGGCCTGGGAGCAGATTTTCAGCCCCTCATTTTCCACCAGGACAGTGGTGATGAGATTGTGGCACACATGGGCACGCTGAGCTCTTCGGAAATGCTGGCTGCTTTTTGTGGTGTGTCAGTGGGAATGGGGTTACTGGGGAAGCTCATCCACTGCCAAAGTGCTGAGCTGTTAAAAAGCCAGCCCTGACCCCAATAGCCTCCCTGGGCTGGGGCTGGGATATGGAGCCTCTCTGCACCTTCACAGCTTCCTCAGCCTGGGAAAACATTTCCTACTTCACTGGTGAGTTAAAGTTAATTAATTGATGCTTCTAAGATAATGTGATGATAGAAAATGCTGTTTGCCAGATAAATATTACTAGTGCCCTGTGGATGTTTGCAGTTCCAATGTGCTGTTCCCTGCAGGGACTGACTCATGTCATCCCCACAGAGCTGATTAGGGAGCTGTCACATGCCTTCCACCACCACCAACCAATCCTGTCATCAGACAGTGCACTTGCCCAAACAATTGTTGGGTTCTCTATAACCTGTGGCTCCCCAGATCACAGGTCAAGCCCCCAGAACAGCAAAAGCCTTTTAAAAATCATGAGATGATTTTATTCCGTGAATGCTTCTTTTAGCATTCAGCATGTGTTCAGGCCACCTCCTGGAAAGTGTTTTCTTTAAGACCAGAAAGACCACAGATTTTTTTTTTTTCCCCTTAAAGTGGAAGTCCTGGATGGAGTGGCACATCAGGAGCTCGGGTTTCACATAACATCAGGGAAGATTTGCAGTAAAATCACAAGAATTGGGAACAGAGGGTTTTTTTCTCTGAAGGGGCCAGTACAGCTTGGTGTTCCAGAGCACAGCTTCTTGGCTGGTGCAGCTTCAGCTCTACAGATGCCAGGGGAAGGATGCAAATTCATGGTTACTGAGGACCTACCACCCTCGGGCACAGTGCTTGTCAGTGTTTTAAGGCCCACAGAGAAGCACCAGTTGATGTGGTGCCTTGCTGGAGACAATGCCAGCATGGAGAACAGCATCCCTGGAGAGCTGCGTGATGTAGAGTAGGGAAAGCTGAACCCCCTTTCTCCTGCTCTTCATTTTGGGGGTGGTTGGTGCACAAAATCCCATGGCTTCTGTTCAACACCACACTCCAGAAAGGGAGGGAAAGATTTCAGCATGGAAAACTGTGCTTTTGCACGAGCTTTTGCCTTCAAACAAGCACAGCCTGTTTCTGCTCTAGGGAGTCAGGCTTTCAGGGCATATGGAAAAGAAGACTGGATTTGGAGAAAACATATCAAGGCTTGCTTTTAGGAGGGGACCTTGAGAGCCTGGGCCTGGGAGATTCTCTCTGTATTATGGGACAGGATGGCTGCTGTGCTGCAGAACTGCCTCCTGTCCTTTCCCTGCTGAAATCCCCCATCCCGTCGAGGTCAGCCTGCCAGGGTCCATCCCGCCGGCACACACAAAGTGCAGCTCTTGGAAAATCGAATATAATTTTAAAGTTGGCCTGAGAAGCCTCCATCTAGTTTTCAGGGTTCCAGAATGTTGTTTTATTAGGATTACAGTCTTGTTCTTCTTAGGTTTCAGCAGGCGTTTATGACTGTTACAACAGGAATGAAAAGCTGGGGCTGGAATCGGCATCGCGTTCTCCTGCCAGGCGCAGGGTTCACGGTGGAGGCCAGACATATGTCTTTCTCCCACAGATGCTACTTTTTTTAAAATATTTTATTTTATTTTATGGATGGGGAGGTGAGCTCTATCCTGTCTCTGGAAGAGAGGGCTGGCAGCAGCTCTGAGCACAGACATGGTGGGGGCTACACGGGGGGCCCATCTGCTGAAGGTAATTGTCCTGCTGCTTCACTTCGTTCCTCTCTGCCCCTTGTGATGAGAAGGGAGCAGGCCTGGACGGTCTGCAGGGAAGGTTGTGTTTGTGTAGGATGCTGTGTTCTTCCTATCTCCATTCCCCCATGTCCCATGGACACATTTTCTTGGAGGCTCTGAGGTAAGCAGAGGGATTGGTGTGGGAGAGAGCACTCCAGGGTCAAAACCGTCTGTGGCTATAGATATTTCTCTGTGGTTTTTTTCAGCCTGCATTCTCCAGGCCCAATGCCATTCATCTATCTGTGTTTCTCTCTGTGTGGTTGAAAATATCTCCTCAAAGACTCATGAGCCAGAGAGGAGTTCCCTGTCTTTGCAGAGCCCACACCATCTGCCTGTGAGAGGCACGAGCACAAAGGTGAAGGTGAAGGCAGCCCTCAACATCCATCACGAAGTGCCCTGCTAGGACAGAATCCCAGAATGGTTTGTATTGGAAGGCTCATCCATTTCCCACCCCCTGGCATGGGCAGGGATAACTTCCACTGTCCCAAGCCCCATCCAAGCTGCTCCAAGCCCCATCCAGCCTTGCCTTGGACACTTCCAGGGATCCAGGGGCAGCCACAGCTGCTCTGGGCACCCCTTGCCAGGGCATCACCACCCTCACAGGGAAGAATTTCTGCCCAATATTTAATCTAAGGGTAGCCTTTTAGGTCTTGTGGCTGTGTTGATTTGGGCAGCCAAATCCCACACATTATCCCCAGAAATGAGGGAGTTCAGTGTGTCCAAACAGCCCAGCCTGGGGGAAGAACGCAAACCTCTTCTTGGGTAATTTCTGGCTACAGGATGGTCAGTCCCTCTGTACTGTAATAATTAGCAGGCAAATCCTGCTGACTTGGGAAACTCATCTGAGGTTTTGTTTGTATGTTTGTTGTTTTTTATGAGAAGGTCCATATGCCTTTCAGATTTTGTTATTTTCAGAGAGTTGATGATCTGAGGAACAGAATGAAGAGTTGACATCGCTGGTTGTTTTCTTGGCCTGCTGTAAGTAGCAGATGTAGGTTGGTAGAAGGACTACAGCTCATTACTTTATACTGGGGGAATTTGATGAGTTTTATTGCAAAGGCATTAGGGCAGTTCATGACAGCCCTCGATCTGGGGAGAAAAGAGAAGGCTTTGTACCTGGCAGGTACTGATCATCCACCAGCACCCCTTCATGAGCTGGAGCATATCCAAGAGGCAATATGAGAATTTCTGTATGTAGTTAAAGTTTATGAGACTGCCTGCCTGAATGCATGTGTGGGTGTGTGGGTATGTGTGTGTGTGCCTGTGTGGAGTGGAACAAGGATCTCCAGCACAATACTTAGTAAAAAATCCAGTTTCACCAGTGGGATAAGAGACGTCAAGCACCAACTGAATATGATCCTCAGGGTCTGCCCCTACAGCCGTTGTGTTTATGGCAGGCACAGTAACTGCTCACACACCTGGTTTATGATTTACCCTGCAACCCTCAATCTGACCTGGATTTTCCAAATCAGAACATTGTTTTAAATCTAAAGATAATAATGCCTAGTAATCCAGGTGTTTGGTGGCCTCTGAGGCACTTCTAGTGCAGTGCTGGCTTCTTTCTAGGGGTGGAAATCCTGTCTAACAAGCAGCGCCTTTTGCATTTGATGGTTCCTCTGAAATGTATACTCACTCAGGGTGTTTAGCAGATGGGGAATAGTGCTTGAGCCACAACTTTATCAGCAGAGAACATTCTACTTGGCTCTAAGTGCTTGCTAAGTCTGTCCTGTCTTTCAGCACTTTCCTCCTCCTGCTGAATAATCCATATTTAATGTTGTTTTTATCAGGTTTCTAAGATTAAGTCTCTCTCCCCTTTAAGAGCTGAGCTCCCATAAGTGAGAGCAAGCAGCCTCATTTTATGAGGCTGTATCTTCAGACTTTTGGGACTCCTCTTGGGATCCTATTTATGAACCCCACTGACATGATCCTTAGAAATCTTCCCATTCTTATTCCTGGCCACACTAGCCAGAATTGACCTTCCATTTACTCCATCCCTCTGCTGTCACGATGTCTCCTGCATCTTCACCAGCCTTTGCACCTGTTTTCCACACATCTCACTTTGAACTAATCTGTTTCAAACACAACTGGGCAGAGAATTCATCAGAAAGAATCACGAGTGCCAATGACTGTAGATGTTTTTGTTGGTCCCTGAGTCATCTTGTGGTTTGTAGATCATTTCCTCAGGTATGATATTCTGATCTTCCTGGTACTGATGATGTCTTTAAACTCTGTGCCTCAGGCAACTTGGATAGAAATGATTCCACATGTAGCAGCAGCATGGTAGAGGTAGTGTTAACTGCAGTCATCCCACAGCTGATATTGAGAATTCCTACAGTAACCTCCCTTCAGTTCACTTGTTCCATCAGTACAACATGCTCTCATCTCCATTTTAGACAATTTATTATCCTCCTTACAGCACTTGCCTCATCCCTCTGTTCTCCAGTTTCACTAGAAATGTTGTGTGGCAACATATCAACGGTTTAACTAATATTTGGATAGAGAAGCCTGGTACAAGAACCTGACACTTCTATCCAGGCTGAAGTTTGTCCCCTGTGTCACACTATGCCACAGCTGTCTATATGTTGCCCACTGTTTCTTCAGAACCTTGGTGTAATATTGATAATTCTGTTATGAGCCTGTGAGTGCTCGAGTTGTTTTTTTTCTCATTAAATAAGGCCACTACATTTTGCTTTTCTCTAAGGTATCAGTTTCAGTGAAATAAATCTTACCAGCAGATTTGCAGTTCCATGTGCTACTTCTTTCAGCATTCAGAGCTGGACTGACATTGCTCCTTCCCTGCTCAAGCACATTCACTATTTCAGTTTGACTTGGGTTGGTGAAATTAATATTTCTCCTTGAGGGACCACTGAAAAATCTGTGTTGTGTGTTTTGATCTCTTTGCCCAGGGAACAAGGGACAGGACAAGAGGAAACAGCCTCAAGTTGCACCAGGGGAGGTTTAGATTGGATATTGGGAAAAATTTCTTCATGGAAAGAGTTGTCCAGCCCTGTACAGGCTGTTCAGGACAGTGGTGGAGTCCCCATCCCTGGAGGGATTTAAAAGCCCTGTGGATGTGGCACTTGAGGACACGGGTCAATGGTGGCCTCAGCAGTGCTGGGGAATAGTTGGACTCAATGATTTTAGAGGGCTTTTCCAACCTTAATGATTCTGTGACTCTCTACTAAATGCATCTGAAAAGATGAAACTTTAACTGTTTACTCACTCTGTATTCAACTTTTATCTTGACTATACAGACCTGCCTTAGATTTCTGCAGTCAGGAGCATCTCTGCTCCTGAACTTTTGTGGGGAGTTTTTCCTGGAACAGCCTCAGGTATACACAAAATGGGCTTAGAATTCCAGAATGGTTTTAGTGTGAAAGGACTTTAAAGATAATCCAGTTCCACCCCCAGCCATGAGCAGGGACACCTTCCACTGTCCCAGGCTGCCCCAAGCCCCAGTATCCAACCTGGCCTTGGGCCCTTCCAGGGATCCAGGGGCAGCCACAGCTTCTATGGGCACCCTGTGCCAGGGCATCAACACCCTCACAGCCAGGAATTTTTTCATAATATCTAACCTGAATTTTACCTAGCATTGGTTTAGTTCTTCCCGGCAGAGAAAAGTTCAAGGAGCTGTATCTGAAGGAGGTGACATTCCCAGCTGAAGGAGGGAGGACTTTCTAGACAGGATGAAAAACATTTATACTTTTGCCAGGTTAGTAGCATTTTCCAAGCTCATTTCACATTGCAGTGTCAGGCTCAGAGCATGTCACAGGCATCAGGATTGGAGTCTGAAAGATGCTTCAGGACACTGGCACCACACAGACCCTGCACCTCTGCCAACAAACCCAGTGTATCCTCAGATTTTGGGGGTGCCTTCTGTGAGGATGGGATTTTCCTCACTGTAATTTCTTACCCAAACAATACTTAAAAAGGGGGAATTCTCAAAGCATGTTAGACAGCTTCAAACTGGAAGTGAATTTCAAATTTCTTTCTCCATTCAATTTGTGCCTGAATGCAAACAGCATTTTACGAACACTCAGAATTTGGTTGCATTTAGGGATAGTTTCACATGACCAGGGAAAAATCTGTTCTTTATCCAGAGATTCCCTTGCTAGGAATTTTTAAACCCTTCCTACAAAGAATTAGGACACCAGAACATTTCAAAGCTCAGGGCTCAGGGATTGTTTGAGAAACCCTGGAGCAGTGTTTGTTCCCCTCTGAAACAGGTGAGTCATTCTTCTTGATATTAAAAACATATTAAAAAATCCTCCCCACACACAAACCAACCCCGAGGCCCACGATTATCATGAGGTATTTCACCCATGTGGCTGGAGTGAGGCAACATTTTAAGCAAATAAAACCATATTCTTGCAATAGGAAGTATTTAATTATCTTTGTAATGGACAGTAGTGTTACTTCTACCTTTAACAAAGGGTTTGTTCTGCAAAAAACTTTTTCCCAGCCTTTGTTCTGAGAATATATATAAGTGTTGGCAGGACCAGCGACCCATGGAGCTGTAATGCAGTGGGTTGCTATAAAACAGGGGAGAGAAATCCAAAGTTTTATTCTGGCAGCCTTAGTGGAGGTGAAATCAGGGAGTCTGAGAGCGGGAGCTATGGGGATGTTGTAGGAAAAAAATCCCCACTTGTAATTTTCCCATTAGGAAATATGCTGTAAAAATGTAATTTTTAAAAGATCTGGAGGAAACCCTTACTTTTGCCCAATTTATTAAGGTTTTCCCTGCTTCACTTGAAAAGAGAAAAATGACTTATTTCACATATTTCTTTTAAATGTTGTTTCCCTGGAAAACATTTAAAATATAGAGTATTACTTGTGTTACTTTCTTAGGGAGAGAGTTAAAAAGTGAAAGGTTTGCATTTAAATGTGAAAAGCAAAACTTTTAAAAGCAAGATTGAAGCAATTTAAAGAATATAAGGCTTTTAAAAAGCAAACTACTCTCTCATATATGTAGTTTTTAAACATCAATCACTCATGGGGTGAAGTCACTCCTTTAAAACAAGAAAAAGAAACATTTCTAGCAATTCTTATACTTAAATGCTTAAAAATTATTTTTTTTAAATTAAGCCTTTCATTTTGAATTAAAAAACCCCTTTTAGCTGAAAATAAATTATTTTCAGATAAAACTTACCTTCAATAAACCCCAGTTTTTCAATTTAATAACTTCAAAGTTTTCTTAGTTTAACTATTCATGGTCTAAAATGCAGAGTGGTGATATTTAGAGTGGCAAATTTGACCTCAAAAATTTGCTAGAATCTCTGGACTTTTCCTTCCAGGCTATTTAAATACATTTAAAATGCGAAAGGAGAAGGGTTTTTCTCAGAGAAATGTGAGTGAAATGTGAACGGTGACAGGGAGTGATGTTGTAGGAGGTGCTGAACCTGCTTAATCATCTTTGGTTTGGATTTTAACAGGTTTCATGAGGTTTTATTTAATGTTTTTGCCTGTTGTTTCAAAAGCAAACCAATCAGACTGAGATGGGGATGGCCTAAATCAGGATAAATTGTTTATCAGGGAGATGATTTTGCTGTGCTGTGTTTCTCTCTCCCCTAATGTGTCTCTGATATCTCTCCATCACCAGAAGTCTGGAAGGAAAAGGTGAATGCCCACTTTGCACATCCTATTTTGTGCTAAATGATATCTTAAACACAACTACGGTGGCAATTAAAATAATGAGCTACATAAAAGACACCTGCTTTAAATAAATACAGTAATCTGCCCAAAGCTCCCTGAGTGGGCTGGTATTCAGCAAGAACCTGCAACAAACCTACCCTTAACATAATCATTAAAGAGCAGAAACCTTCCCTTCTAATCCCCCTCATACAGGACAACATGTGGATGTTAGCATATTTGGACTGCTTTGCATTCCTTCTTGCCTGCTTTTGAGAACATACTACATTTTAAAACTTGTTGGGTTCTTTCATGTTTTATTTGACCCTATGTAATTGCATTCCTGAAGGAATAACAGGCTCCCACAGTGATTTATACCCTGTATTAAATGTCAGTTTTGAAGAGACACAGTTAGCAGTTTGGTTTAACCTCCTGCCTTCCTATGGAAGTTCAAAACTGGAGTGGAGTTTGGGATCCAAGGGGAAAATTTAAAAAAAAAAAAAAAATATGAAAATGGACTTAGAGCTTAGAGGCAGCGTGGAACGAGACGTTTGTGCTCCTGGCCCCGCACCTTTGGAAGCCACCGGAATGAGATTCCATAAAGCCATCTCTATTTTTAACTGTAATTTGTGTACTTCATGGCTGCCCTTGACCACTGGGGAAGGCTGTAAATTAGCCCTGTGAAAGGCTCTGCTCTCTCCAGGCAGGAATTGCAGCCTCTCCAACAACGGGCCAGGACATTTTCCCTGCAAAGTCACCCGGAGCAACCACCAAACCAACCCCCAGTGGGTTTGGCTTGTGTCCCAAAAAGAAGGTCAGCAAAATAAATTGTCCTTGTAATTAAGAGTTGCTCCTTTGTTTTTATGTGTTTAACTGTGCATAAATAGCAAAGCAGGATAGGTATGTTATTACTGTTTTAAATATTTCATTCCCTTTGCAGACTTCCTTACGACACAGTTAACAACTGCTTAATCATACCTTATGACCTAATTAGGGGGGATTCAGTTAAATAAATCTTGATGTAATCGTATATTCTTGATGTAATGGTGCTCTGATGGCTGCATTTTTGTGCATGTGGGCATTTAAATGTAAAAATAAATGGAGCCTATGTAGAATCTGACATGGGACTTTAATGATCATAATCTTTAGAATCACTGGTGAAACAAGTTACAAGCAGACTTATTTTAATTGAGAATACACTACATAAAAACCTATTTCTTATTCCCAGGAACTGAATATCCTAGTGAGCACTGTCTTTGGCAAAAGTATTTAAATTTTGTAGGACCAGGACAGGGTAGTTGTTCTGACACAGGCAAACAATTGTAGTTTTCAGCTGAAGTAATTCAGGGCACTTCCATTGCCTTCTCCAGAGCCTCATTTGCCCATCAGATGAATGTTGAGTCCAGCTCTGATCTGCTTTTTGCCAGGTGGGAAGGCTGACAGCAATCTTTTATTTTGAAGTGAAAAAAAAAAGTAGGTGATAATGTTTTCTTTGGGTTGGATTTATCTTGCCAAAGACAGATGTCTTGAAGTCATAGAATAAGTTGCCCTCTGGAAATGCATCTCTCTGCTGGGTGTTCAGGGAGCTAAAATGACTGGCTCAGACCTGAGGCTGCCTCTCAGGTGGATAGAGTTAGGTAAGATGAATCCTGCCATGTGAAGTGCACAAGGTATTGTGTATCAGCTCCCTGACTCCTGGATGTGCTGCCAGATCACTGTAAATGTTTGTGCCTTGCTGGGAGAGACCTGGGATAGGTTCTTCACCAGCTAAATCCACCTGGAAGACAAGAATTCTGTGTGAATCTGAGAGAATAAACCCTTGGGGTGCAGTTAACATCTGGAGTATAGGATGAGAGCCTTTCATGGCTTTAGATAGCACAATGAGAGGTATCTGCTCCTGCACTTGGAATCCCAGATTGGTTTGGGTTGGAAGGGACCTTAGAGACCATCCCATTCCACCCCTGCCATGGGCAGGGACACCTTCCACTATACCAGGTTGCTCCAAGCCTCACTTCCAGGGATCCTAGGACGCTTGTCACATTTTGGCATCAATGGAGGGAAGCAGCCCTGTCTAATGGGATTATTCCTGATGATTTTGCCATTCCAAAGTCAAAGGATCAAGTCTCACAGGTGGACACCTGTGCTTCATGGTTCATGACTTGGGTGGTGATGATGTAGGGTTTTACCCTGGGTGTAAATCTGCCACGCTCCCTGGGGGTTTGATTCAAGCCAAAGGCTGCCCATTATCAGAAAAAAAAAAAAAGAATTATTTTAAATCAGTGTGAGTAGAGAAAATTAAATTCCTAATTAGCATCAATATATCAACATGACTTTACTTAATGGCATCCAGCCCTACAGACAATACTTGGTCTCAGGAGTAACAATTAGGAGTTAGAGAATTTACTGATGACTATCTGCTGAATTTCTCAAATCTTTTGAAAAATATTACAATTTTTCAGACATTTGAGACTCTAAAAGATGAAACACCAGCAGATGGAGACAAACCCTGATTTCAGACCAGCCCAGTTGAGCAGGACCTGTAGGATTTGCAGATTTTCTATGGGAAGCTGAGGTGGAAACCTGAAGGAAGAAATACCTTTTATGAAATGTTGAGTGCTATTGTTGTCTGCACATGTTTAATAACATGAGTTTAGGGAGAAAAGAGGTTCTCTTAAAAAATATCTCTTGGTACCAAATGCTTTTTGGCCTGAAATAAAATGTTCCATTTATTTTTGGTGGGTTACATACACATGGGGATGTGTGTATGCATAAACCACTTTAGAAATGCATTATGCAAGCAGTTTCAAAAGTAATTTCGGATGAACAATCAGAACATTTTTTAAAAGGTTCATACAAATATTCTTGCCTTATCTGATTTTGTTTCTTTTTTTTCTTTTTATGGGACATAAATTGCAGCTGGGCTTGACACAATAAACCTTTAGGTTTGCCCGCTCTAAAACTGTTTTTTCTGGTGACTGGGATAGCTATTTGAAACATTTAGATCAGATTGAATTATAATGGTTGTCCTCAGGTATGACGGCAACCCAGACCTCCACAGGTAAGGTAATTCATTGCCATTTGAAAATAAATTAAAATAATGAAAACACCGCATCATAAAAACTTTATTACATATAAATGGCAGAAGATACTGTGCCTCATGTTGACTAATTTTGCATTGCAGACGAAACACAAAAAAAAAGTAAGAAGTGGATCCAGAACCATTTTGCTTCCATTAAATGCCAAAAGAAGATGTTTCTTTGCTCTCCATATCATCTTTTCTCCACTGGCCAGAGAGGTTGGTTTTTAACTCCATTGTCCTTTGCATTGGAAGTGAACTGGAGGGCTTGACACAACTGGTATGAGCAGAGCTGAGATTCAACATCCAAACCCAACCCATGCAGTGGGGTTTTGGGGTTGTCTTACCTGGAGCAAAGGTTTGGAACAGAGTGCAGATACATCATTTTATAGCATGAACCACAACAGAAAACCTGTGCTGGGGCATAGGGCTGTAAAAATTATCTTTTTCCTTAATTTTCTAAATACAAATGAATGTGGATGCCTTCAAATGCACTACAGATAAAACCATCAGTTAAAATCTCAGGGAGGGCTCAAGAAAGACTTTCTATTTCCTTTCTTTGGAACAAACATACTTTTGATCATTTTGACTGGTATAAATATAGACCAGTGGAAAAAGGAGCAAAGAGGACCTTGAGAGATGATCTATCCCTCTACCCCAAGGCAAGATTTGCCAGGTCTGAGCCATTCCTGGTGACAATAGAGTCTGTAACTCCTGGACTAATTTACTCCAGTTCTCACCTGTCCTTCCTCTTAGGAAACGTGTCTGATGCCTGACCTATATCCTCCTCGCTGCAATTTAAACCCATTATTTCTTGTCTTATACCCAGTGGACATGGAGAACAATTTATTACCTTCCTATCTGCAACAACCTTTTACATAGTTGAAGGCTGTTATCATGTCTCCCCCTCAGTCTTTTCTTCTCTAGACTAAACAAACCCAGTTCTTTCAATCTTTCCTCATAGGTCATGTTTTCTAGACCCCTGATCATTTTTGTTATGGAAATAAACATCCTTTAAATCAAGTTCTGTGAATCAATCTTGTGTGGAAAGGAAGGGAAACAGAGGGGTTAGAGTTAGCATTGGGAACAGGAATCTAGTGCTGAAAGAAGTGAATTTTCTGAGGTCTACAGAGAGTACAGCCTTCCATTCTTCTTTGGGTTTAGGAAGTGCATTGAACACAATTTTCTTTCCCCATCTTTCTTGGGAAAAAGACTTTTACCTATTTGCTGTAAGAAGGAAGACAGTATTTTATTTCCACAGGCTGGGGGGACAGTGGTCTCTGGGAAAGCACAGAGCAGGGTACCAGAAAGTAATTTAAAATTGTATGATATGCCCTTCATGCAGACTTTCTAAAATCAGCTTGCCTGCAGTGATATCAACCCTTATTCTCCAACAAGTGATATAGGTCATCCCCAAAAAGTAGTTTAAAAGTGGATCATAAATCCAGAACATTTAATGCAATCAGAGACTCAGCACAGAAAATGCTGATGAGGTTTTGGTTGTAAATTCTCCTTTACTACATGGGCTGCTCAGAGAACATTGGAAATACCAATTCAACTGTTTCAGCTGCACAAACCATCCAAGGCATTAGATGGACACCCTGGGCCTTTTTGCTTTGCATCTAGTGTTTTGAGGTTGAGAGAAGGTGGATCTGATGCCTCCTACAAAACTTTCATCTATTCTGTACAGTCACTATAAGCTGGATCTTGAGCACTGAAGAATCAGAGAGTTTAGGAGATCACCAACTTAAAAATTGGGACTGCAGGAGGATCCAGATGAAGCTCCCTGCATTTATCCTCCTTTCCATCCTTAAAACACCAAGGGCTAAGCTGTGGTTATTTTAGGTGTTTAACTAGACCTGGGATTGGGGAGGACTGTGCTGCTGGTGCTTCTGGGCAAGCACAGCCTGCAGCAGCTTTTTGTTTGTGGTGGTTCTGATGGTTGATGCTTTGACTCACAACTTCCCTGTTCCTCAGAGGTAAGTGTGAAGCTGTGGTAAATCTAGTTTCAGATCAAAGACGCTTCAGCCCTGTGATGTAAAACATTCAAAAAATCACTTTTCTTTCAAAAAAAAAAAAGTTCTTCTGAAGGCTTTATGGTAGGTTCAGATATCACCTGTCTTCCCACAGGCTGTATAAATAGGAAAGCCAGCAGGAGCACCAGGCTGCGTGCTTTGGCAGTTGAGAGAAATGCTGTGCTCGCATCTGATCCAGATTCCTCACTAATGCACACTGCAGAACAATGAACCTGTAAACAGGGGACATCATAAAATTTTAGAAAGAGCTGAAAGTCCAAGAGCATCTGAAGCTGAGTGCACTGATGCACTTTGAGAAAGAGTTCAGGAAGATATAACAGACAGAGTGCAAGAGCCCCAGATCCACAGACAGACAAGTTTCAGTCCTTGTGGAGGAGATGCTGACAAAGTGAGAGGTTTCCTGTTAGCTAGCATGTGTTTTGCGGAGAAACTTCCCCAGTGTTCTCTCACTGGAACAACACTTTGACTTGTCAGACATGTTCCATTTCAGGCCTTGTCTGATCAAGACTGCTGAGATTTCTAACACTTCAGCAGAGGGTCAAAATAAACATGGTGCAGTGAGGAAAAATGCTTTTTGCTCTGTGCAGTTTACTGGGAATATTCTTCCATTTGCTGCCTGACCCAAAGATAATGGCTCACTTGTCTTCCAGAGCCAGACTCATCCTCTGAGCAAAGTGAAAGATGTCAGGGACAAAACTTTGGCTGAAGTGAGACAGATCTTGAGATGCCAGTAAGCACATCGGTTCCAAAAAGGAGTTTTAGTTTGATTAGACTGATTGTCCTGATGGCATGGTATTGTAGTATTAGCCAAGGTAAGGTTCTGGTTTAGATATTCCTATTTTTTTGCAAATATTGAAGAAACTCTTCCCTCAACTAGTTGTAAAAGACATTGTAACAGAATCAGTCTGAAAGCCACTAAAGACAGGCTTCCAGCATCAGATGCAATACTGAAAGTTGCACTTTTGAGATGGTCTCCATGTAATTTCTCCCATATGGGCCCTAAAACCCCAGATGCTCCCAGAAGTGTTTAGGGCCCTGTAAGATACAAGGTCATCACTAATTAGCAAAGACCCCAAGCATGTGTTTAACTTTAAGCGTGTGCTTTTCTTTCCCAGGAGTCCATAGAATTAAGGACTTTAAGTGAGTGGGTTTAGGGATATGCTTAAAGCTAAGCATGTGTTTAGTTGCTTTCTTGTGCTCTGGCTCTATTTGTTTTTACAGGAATAAGAGAAATGAAAGATCTTATTACAAATCAAACACAAATAAATGTCCAAGGCACAGCAGGGAGGCTTTAGGTCTTGGTTTGGAGCCCAGTGAAGTCAATGGAAAAACACCCCAACACCTCAGTGGACTTTGGAGCACGGTCCTTAGAGGATTGATGAAGAACCCACTGCAGAAACCTGTTGAATGCCTCATGTTTCCTTGCAAGGCTCCCTTATCTTATATCCAGATGTTGCTAACAAGGGTTTTTATTAGCTGCTGAGAAGTACAAGGGCAGCAGTTTTTCAGGTCCTAAAATCATGCACATATAGATGAAATAGAAACAGTTTGTTCTGCAGTAGCAATTGTGGTCTGTGGAGCTGTGAGTTTGTTTCAGAAGTTCCCCAGATCTTATTACAGAATCCTACAATGTTTTAGGTTGGAAGAGACATTAAAGACCATCTTGTTCTACCCCCTGCCATGAACAGGGACACCTTCCACTATTCCAGGTTGCTCCCAGCCCTGTCCAACCTGGCCTTGGACACTTCCAGGGATCCAGGGGCAGCCACATCTTCTCTGGGCACCCTGTGCCAGGGCATCCCCACCCTCACAGTCAAGAATTTCCCACTAATCTCTAATCTGACCCTGCCTTCTGTCAGTTTAAAGCCATTCCCCCTTATCCTGTCACTCCATGCCCTTGTTAAAAAAACATGTCTTGGTCCCCCTGATCTCCAAGTGTTTGCTCTGTCTTTCACGCAGTGCAGTGAGGTAAGTGTTGTCACAGAGTTCCTAGGGAAAATGTTGCCTCTTTGTAGAGGGAGAGGTTTACACAACAGGAAGAGCAGGTTCCTTTGAATAGCATTTCTCTTTGCTGCCTTTAGATCTCTGCAGTGTGCACAGCAACACCTGACTTACTCATTTGGATTTGCCTTTTAGGCGTGCAGGGAAATAGCCACTGCTTGAGAACAATCTGATCTATTTTTGATGTTTTTTCAGGATGATGCTGAGGACACCTCTGTTTGATCAGTTGAATTTCCACCCATACAGCTGCATTTTGATCCTTTGGTTGAGGCTGGAGCTTTACTTACTTTTTCAGTGACTGCCCTAACCAAGGTCAGCAGAACTGCCTGAGCCACCAGCCATCACCCAGCAGGGAAAATGATCATGTGCTGTCTTGCCAGGCTTGTTATGAAGGCAAGTGTCATTAGAAGGTGTTTCTGCCTCCTCCTTCTCCTCCTGAGAAGTCATTTGGGTCACAGCACCAGAGCCATGGGACAAGCTCTGTCCGAGCTGGAGAGCAGAGTGCCCAACACGAGTGTGTGCAGAACAGGTAAGCATTTAACACTTGCAAAGCTCCTGTTGCTTCCTCTGCTTTTACTACCTGTGTTGACCAGGTCAGACTGACACTGGTGTGCAGGGATGTGCCATGGCCACATCAGAGCACCCAGCCAGAATCTCAGGAGGGTGGTTTGTCTACCAGGACATGATGATGTCACTGCACTGCCTGTTTTTGCCTGTGTTTGCTGGGTCAAAGTGACACTGATCCACCACGATGAGTTATGGTCACACCTTCAGTTGGCTCTGTCACTCCAGGCCTTGCTTTCCCATCAACAAAAATCTTCTGGTGGCATCCATTGGGAATATGGGGATTTGGGATCTCTGGGATTTTTGGGATTTTTGATCTCTGGGATTTGGTGTGCTGGGAAAGGGTCTTGTTCCAATTACTACTCCTGTACCAACTGTGTTATTCAAAGTTTAATAGAGTAGAAGAAAATAAAGTGGTATTTGGAATTTGGATGTCCACTGGGTGAGCCCCACAAAATCCCTTTCATGTTTTATTCCTGTTTGGTATCTTGATCTTTAACTGAGATCTGGTTTTAAGAGAAACTGTCAATACTCACCAAATTCTGGTGCAAAAAATGCAAAACCAAAATGTTAGACCTGTTCTGCCTCTTCCTCCAAGACTCAGAGATTGCAGTAAAAAGGATTTAAAGCATTTTTTTTCCAAAAGCACTAAAAAAGAGTGTGGCTTTTAAATATGCATTTCTGTTGAGTGCCAAGAGCTGGCTTTTCTTTCCAGCCATTTCGCAGCACTGAAAGGCACAAATCAGTAGGTAAATGTTCAGTAGTCGTAGTAGTAGTAGTACTAATTATATTCTAATTATAATTTCTACGTTTCTCTTGGTTATAATGATAGGAAACACTTTTTACTTGCTCCCTGTAAGAATTATTTCTTTTACTTTGTTCCTATCTTAAATTTTTTGTAGCCCCCTGAACAGAATCTGCAATCCTTAGTAGCATTAAAAAAATCCCAAACCATCCATTGGCTTGAAAGGAAAATGTGAACTTCTTCAACGAGGGCAAAAATACTTCTGTTGCTTAAACGTAGGCAATTAGACTGAGGACTTTCTCCAAAGTAAACCCTGACAATCTAACAATAATCTTTGGCTTTTGCACTGCATGGAGTTTCTCTTACATTGTTAAATGCATTCCATGTTTCAGTAAATGACACCAGCTCACCAGCAGTGAGTGAGTGATTAGTTTATCATCCTCTTAGTGCAGCCATCTAGATCTTTAACTCTTTAAGCAGTGGCATTTAAGTCTTGAGAACACCCAGGATCATGCCTGAGGCTTTAGACATTCTCAATTCAAGAAAATCTTGGGTATCTTGTGAAAATGAAGAGAATAAACTAGGTGCTTACATTCTGATAAGACTTTAAACAAGTCAGGTAAGGTAAATTGCAAATAAACACCTTTTTATTATTTTTACTTTTTATTTAGACGAGGTAGGTTCCTCTCTCCTGGGACCACTTAGGTCATTAGGTGCCTGAGCAGCATAAAATTACAGGGAGAAAATCTAACAGCATACAAAGAGACTGAAAGGTGACAAATCTACATTTCCTGAGATCCAGTGATGTGGGGTAGGTTTTTTTTTGGCTGGATTTGCAATTCATCTCTCATGGGGCAGTAGAATGAACCGTTTTACAAAAGATTATAAAAAAAAAAAAAAGATTATGTGAGCTGTAACACACTGTGCTGAAATCTTGCTCCACCAAGGATGTGTAAGTACACAAAGCCTGGTGGCAACAAAAGCCTTTGCAGGATGAAAGGCTTCTACTTTGGAAAAGAGAGGTGCAGGAGGATTTTCAGACAGAAGGGAAAGACTTTGACCTGTGAGCTGCTCTCAGCATCATGGATCTTCATCTATCATCTGATCCTGCTCAGTAACACGAGCCAGATCAGTGTGTGTGCCCTCTGCCATGGGAGACATGGAGCTGCTCACCCCACAGACACAAAGTTCTTTGGGAGCTCTGTTGCTGGGAAGAGTTTGAAATGTATGAACAGAGCATTTACATGCCCCAAGCAAGAGAACAGAGCCCAGCCTGTAGTTAAATTTTGTTTTAAAATTGTCTTTTGTACACTGGTTTTATTTCAGGTTTAAGAATTTTGTTGGGCTTTTTTTCAGACTGGACTTTGAGTTTTGCTGGTTTGGGTGAAAGAGGTTTTTGCCCAGCAGGGCAAGGGTGATCCTGTGTGGAAGGGGAAGGGATGATGCTGGGTGAGATAAATTCTGTATTCTGGAAAGGGTTGAGAGTGGATTGGGGGTTACTCTGAGTCACTGGAGCTGTGCACCTCCTGCAAGCATAGGCACAGTTCTTGGGTCTCCAAAATTCTGGTGACTCTTGCCCAGCCCCCAGGTCGTAGCCATTCTCAACCCTATAGATACATTCAGGAATCTTCTCCCAGTGCCTCTCCTCCATCAGAAAACACGATGGAAGTGATCCAGTTGTGCCGTCCATGACAAGGCACCTCCTGTGGTGGGCTCATCCTGGACTCCTGGTGGTTTAACAGTTGGAGAACCTGTGAAAAAGGAATGGTGGCTGTTCTGTGGGCAGCCAGTGGTCCCAAGAGATGGAAACAAATCACAACAGATTTGCAAATCCAAGCTCTCCTTGTGGCACTGCTCCAAGAAAGATTCTGTCCATCCCATCTTCCTATTTTGTGCCTTGGTTCTATGGTTTGTCTCCACTATTCCTGACTCAAGTCAATACTCATGGACCCTAAGTCCTCTTTGACTTTCTCATTTTATGCTCTGCTCTTCAAACATCTGTCTCAATCCAGTTCATTTTTATCCTGCAATCCCTGAAGCCCCAACACCACTCAGATTCTCCTCAGCCTGGGCTGGAAGGGATGGGCATCAGGATTCCTGCCCCACTTTGCACTTAAGAGCTATGTAGGGAAAGAGTGATGGGAGATGAAGTAACTTGCTGAGGCCTCTGGACACAGGACAGGTGACTTTTTGGCAGCCATGAAGCAACCTCAGTGTTGGGTCTTTGTGAGGAACATTTGTGAGCAGATGCCAGTTTTAGAAATGACCTTTCACATTTGCTTTTTGCAATATTTCCTCGAATTGGGGTGTGGTGCTGCATACAATACCTGGTTCTGAGGCTTGCTACTCTATCAGGTATGTGTACAGAGGGTGGGAAAAGGCAGCACAGTCAGCAGGACAGAGGTGGAACAAGCAGGAATGCAGGGTGAAACCAGGGGAACAAACAGGTCCTCAGGGAAACTGTTCTAACTTATTTCTGCCTTCCCTGACTCAAAGAGCAACTCCAGTGTGCCCAGGGGGCTGGTACAGGGAGATACCAGCCTTATGCTAACTCCAGATCCTGCACAAGCAGAAACTGCTGGTGCAGACTTTCCATCCTGAGACTTACATTCAAAAATCTACTTTTAAGCCTACTTCTCTTCATGTCTGGGTGATGCTGTGCTCCTGGCAGGTGCACCATTCTGGGCTGTCACTGTAGACCAGTGCAGGCCTGTCATGACACCTTGGTGCCTCTGGCTCCAGCCCTGTTTTCTAGAATTGCACTTGGCCTTGCCTTGGCCCTTTGCCCAGACTGAATTTGCCTTCTTGGTTTTCACTTCTTTCCCATATCGGTTTTCTCTCCTGTTCTGTCTTCCTGCTGATCCTCTGGGCTCTGGCTCTGTAAATCCTCTGCCCAGGTGGACCTCTGTGGAGGTCAGCACCCCCTCACTTCCAGGGCCCCTTCACATGCAAGAAAGAGACACAAGATGTCTCCAAACTCATTCCTTTTTATGCCATTTCACTTTTTATCCTCTTCAAACTGGCTTTTAGATATTCCTTTTCTAAAGGTTCCTCTATTTTTTTTTTTTTGAGCCAGTTGCTCAGTTTTATCCCTCTGCAAGCTATTTGGTGGCTGGTATTTTAGGAAATAGAAAGGCTGGCTTGCCAGTGGAATCGGACACGCACGGATCGCACGTACGATGCTGGTTTGCCCACATCGTTTGGATAAGGTATCAGAGAGGACAGACTGTCTTTGCATTGAAACCTGCAGGTCAAGAAATTGGCCTCCCTTCAGTTCACAGGCCTCGTGGCTGCCAGCCAGTAATGTAAAGCCCTGATGAGTATTTCTGGAAAATGCTGGAAACCCACCTCTGACTACAGTGTGTTTAATCTCTCAGTTCCTGGCATATTCAGTTTTGCTTCTTCTTCCCTTCTTCCTCCTATTCTTCTCCTCCTTCTTCTCTTTCTTCTCATCCTTCTTCTTCTTCCTCCTCGTCTTCTGCCCTGGGTGACAGGTGAATCCCCAGGGGTCTCTAAAGTGATGGACAGGGCAGCACCACTTTTGTTCCAGGTGCTGTAAATCAGAGTTCATACAGAATCTCCATGTCCTGTTACTCCACCAGTGTTTTCTCAGGGCTTGGAGTCCCACTGAAAGGGTTTGAAAGACTTTTGTTTGTTGGGTTGGAATTTGAGGACCTGTTCAGAAGTGTTTATTAATAATTTTTATTTTTTATTTATTTCTGACAATGGTGCAAAATGCTCTTGTTCTTCCAGAATGGAGGCTTTGACCTGCTTTTAATTCTAATTGCCTCCTTTCCCCATGTTTTTTAATTACTCTTCACTGTTTAATATACTCTTAACCACTTGGATAAAGTAGATTCCTGATGATTCAGTCACTGCCACAGAAGCACAAAGCTGAACCTAGACCTTCTGAAGTCCAAATCAGGTCCTGCATCACTAGGACAACCTTCCTTTTGGCATCCCAGCACTTGCAGCTCTGCACCAAATCTATGCCCTTTGAAATTCCCAGGTTGCCAAAGGCCTCCTTTGGGCTACTGAGTGTCTGTACAGTGTCTGTACATGATGGAAACAGGGAAGAGGAAAATAGATACTTGCTTATGCAGAAAAGAGCCAAAAATAAAATCAAATTTCACTGCTGTTGACACAAACTGTGTCCCCCCTCAAGTATTTTTTTGGTTGTGGCTGTTTGGGAGAAAGGTGGGCTTTGATTCTGCTTACAAGTGGGGTTTTTTTGTTGCCCCACAAAGAAGCAGAGCAGCTAACAGTAAGTAAGAATGCCTCTAATTGAAAATAAGCCCAGCTAACACCTCACTCGTTAGCTTGCTTGATCAATAATAGAACAGAGAGCCTTTATCACGCTAAGCTGGAGCAGGTCCTGCTGAAAGGTTTGTCAGGAAGAACTGCAGCTGTGTCAGGTTTAGGTTGGATATCAGGAAAGGTTCTTCCCCCAGAGGGTGCTGGGCACTGCCCAGGCTCTCCCCAGGGAATGGTGACATTCCCGAGGCTGCCAGAGCTCCAGGAGTGTTTGGACACTGCTCTCAGGGATGCACAGGGGGGATTGCTGGGTGTCTGTGTGCAGGGCCAGGAGTTGGACTCTGATCCTTGTGGGTCCCTTCCAGCTCAGGATATTCTGTGACAGAATGAGCAGGAGCCTTTCCCTCAGAAACCATCTTTTCAGTGTCACGTGTCTGTGGGAGGCTCGTGCTCTGCTCACACACACCCTGTGTAAGTTTATTCAGTGAACACTTTCTAAGAATTATGATTAATTGTGAGTATGAACCTTGTCACCAGGCAACTGGTACAAACGAGCCCCACCAGTTTGTTATTGCTGGAGATGGAGGCCACAGGGCATAGCCAGGTTTCCCAAGAAGGACTCCTGGTCAGGATCCTCCCTTTCTGCCTTCAGGTGAGGATGTTCACATTAATGAACTCAAAATTTACTCATGTGCTGACATTTCCCAGAACTTGCTATAGTACCTACCAGTGAAGTCCTTTGCTATTGCTAAAAATCCAATAGCTCATGTGAATTATTTCTGCAGCAGTTGTCCTGCTCTGCTTATTTACACCTAGTAGTAGTGATTGAGATCATTAAAGCTTCTGCTGGCAGCAGATCTCAAGCTGCAATTAAAGGACAAAGACAAATGTCAGCACCCTGGAGGTGCTACCTGGTTGTGTGAAATCACAGATTTTGGCAGTGAGGGAGAGCAAAGTATCAGTAGCAGCAGAATTCGGACAAAGCCACATTTCAGGGCTAGAGACACACAGAGGGGTTTGTAAGGTCAGGGAGCTGCCTGCCTTGTGCTATTTTTTCAAAAGCCTTCATGATTCATCAAATCCAAAAGGAATCTGCTTATCTCCGGTAGCCACATAGCTGGATGGAGCTCGTTAGAAGAGGGATGGTCTTGGTTAGTACCAGCCACAATTGCAGAGCAGGAGGAATGAGTTCTTCATCTTCTGGAGGTCCTCCTTGCTTCTCAGGGATGGGGCTTTGATGGAGTGGGGAGCAACAAAGCGTGGAAGCAAACGTGGGCTAAAGGCAGCGATTCTTTCCAAAAGCTGGATGAGATCAGTGTATGTTCTTCTGGTAACATCCCTCGAGGAAACCCATTGATGTGGAGACGATTTTTCACAACAGATGTGTTTCTAACACAGCTCAGGGGAATTTTAACAACAGACCATTAAAATGGCTCTCCCTTTATTTTATGAGTCCTGTTACTGAAGCACTTCCTTAATCATGGAATCATAGAAACGTTAAGGTTGGAAAAAACCTCCAAGATCATTGGGTCCAACCTTTGGCTATTCACCATCTTCCCAAGCAGGCCAGAGCACTGAACTGTTTTTTGAACACCTCCAGGGATGCTAATTTCACTCCTCCCCCCTGGGCAGCCCATTCCAATGCCTAACCACCCTTTCTGTGTAGAAATTCTTCCTGATGTCCAGCCCAAAAGACCCAGACCTCCAAGTTTGGAGGCTCAGCATCTCTAAAAGAACAATATTTAGCAGCAGAGACCTCACACTCTCACAGCAGAAGGGAGACAGTGTCTGGACGAACAGCAAGGGGTCACTTTTCTAGCCTTGCTCACTCTTGGGCATCTCTGAAAAGTGACAAAGGGAATGAGTCAAGAAACACCCTGCATGAGGCTGCCAACCCTTTAAAAGCATTCTTGAAACAATAAAAATCATCCTTAATAACTTAAATATAAAAAAGAGCTGACAATCCTACTGTTTCAACTGCCTTGTGTCTGATTACCAAAGACTGCCTTTTAAGAACTGCATTATTTTAATGTTCCCACATAATGTTTTTGTAGGGATTTGTTAAAAAAAAACACACCATGAAAAAAAACCTGTTTGGAATAAAAGAGCAGTGCTGAACCTGATTCTCCTCTTAGCTCAGGAATGGTCCTAGATGTGGTCCTGACACCTCGGCAGAGACACTTTAATGTAAAGCAGAAATAAAGTCCAAGCTGAGCCCAGTTCTGTGTTTTAGGAGAAGTATGAATTTATTTATTCAGGAGGAGGTAGAATATTCTGGTAGAACAGGCCAGCTCTGAAGCACTCAGAGAAATGAAAATCTCAAAGAGGTTGTAAAAAATGTTCCTTTTGCCATTCAAGCAGCTGCACTTGTTTTTACCGGTCAGCTCTTTAGTGAAGAGCTACTTTGGAAAATGTAATCCCTTGGAGTTGTTTGCTCAGTTCCCTTTGTTTTAATTGACAAGCTTAGGCAGTTGAAAGGAAAGGGCAGGAGGGAATTGATCTTAGCACACTCATGGGCATCTCCTCCTTTAATTCATGTCATTAAAAAGTCTCTGACATAGGCCTTTATTTAGTTTTTCATGGTTTTAGGCTTGTTTCTGCTCGAGCACAAATCTGGTGAGGCAAGTTTGTTGTTGTTTTTGTTGTGTTTTTTCTTTTTTTTTCTTTCTTTTTTTTTTTTCCCCCAAGGCGGGTTGTTTTCAGATTTTGGAGCCCAAAAAGGTGCAGCTGCTCTAAAAATAACATAGGACGCAAGAACTGGTTTGGGAAGGTCTGAGTCCAGAGGTATCTCCTGAAATGCTGCCATTAGAGGAGAAGTTTCCCTTGTAAACAGAGCTGGCCTGATTTCTAGAGGTGCTGAACATCGACCGGCAAGTGCTTGCTGGTAGGTCCTGAGCACACAAAACCTGGAAATGGGTCAGATGTGAGTGGCTGGGATTTTGTCACAAACATGTCTGGGCAAAACCATGATTATCAGGTTGAAACAAAAGTGAACAAATAATTGCTCCTCAGCTCCTGACCCCTTCTAGCAGAGCTGGGCACTGGGGCTCCAGGACACCTGCCAGCTCCTGGGCTTCTCGCTGCCACCAGCAAAGTCTGCTGTCACAGCCAAGGTCTGCACATGATGGATCACTCCTTGGTCTGGCCACTCTTGGCAGGGTGACGTCCCCAGCGACCTCTGGTTCTTTGCTTCCAGAGGACACCAATGGTTTTTGCAGTCCAGGTGCAGAGATTCCCAGAACGGTTTTCACAGGAGACAGAGAGGAAAGAAACCTGGCAGCAGATCCCTTTACCAGGCTGGGAGTGGGTCACAGGCAAGACCACCATCAGTCCCCCATCACCCGTGTGAGTGCTATCAGGGCAGCTGAGCCTTGCGTTGAGTGGAGACACGATGTTCTCTGTTTTTGATGTGCTGGATCTTTAATGTTGCATCTACTGCTGAATTAAGCAGTGTTTGCTTTTCAAACCTTCCACATTTGTATTTTTAGCTCCGTTTTGGCATCACTTTTTTGGTTGGAATATATAACACACTGGGTTGTTTAGTGTGCCTGGACTGAGTTCAGCTGATGTGTAACTCCACGGGCTGGAGCAGAAGCTCCGTTCAAGGTGAATTACACTCTATGGGGCCAAGGAAATACAGCTTCTGTAGAAAGGCAGCCCAGCTCCTTCAGTAAACTCTACACTATTTCCATCCATGGTTATTCCTTTGTGGTTTGGGTTATGTATTTACATTTTACGGAATAAATACTACAGCTTTCCCCATGACTAACACTTCTTAGTAACCAGGGAGCTACTCAAATACACTCTTGCCTCCTACGAGAGCCCAAACCACACTGCTCTGCCCTGGCTCTCTGGCCCCAGCTGGCCACCTCCACGCACAGGGGCACACTAAACCAGCGTTACATAAGCAATTTTTGGGATCTCAGCTCAACGGGATGGCTTAGGAGAGCAAGCGCTGGATGCCGTGCGACTGATTTCCTCCGGGACAAACATTTCCAGCACGGCCACTCTCTGATCCTTACAAAACCTAAGTGAGGTCTTCACACGAAGAGAGGAACACATCCCACAAAGAGGGAACTGGTTGCTTTTCCTAGTCCAGAGGTCTGTTTTAGGAACAGCGCTATACCGGCCCTCATGTAAACTTTGTTTATAGACTGGAGTATTTTCAATGAAAATGTTATTTAACTTAAGAAAAGTTGCACAGCAGCTACTCCCAAAATTGTTTTTCCTTGTTAAGAATAACACACAGTGTGATACATTTGAAATGGCAATAGCAATATTTCACAAATTTTGATGGATTCATAGTCCAAATACCTTGCTAACAGATGTTTCTTTTAAACTTGGAGTGGTATAGGAATAACTCAGAGATATTACAGCGTCAGCACTGCCTTTTATCTGT